>NC_054879.1:40668376-40975486 GCF_018320785.1 Cheilinus undulatus | reverse complement strand
TGAATGAATTTATGACAGCTCTGATCAATATCAGAGCATAATAATGGTTTCTTCTGATGATTATCTGCTATTGGCACATGTTTGAATGACAATGGAAGGATTCAATTAATATGAAATGTTAAAACCAAAAGTTCCTGAATTTTCAGCAAATAGATCGACATTTCCCAAAAGATCCTATTTAACATATATTAAAATTGATCAAGTGCCTCTTTTTGATGCATCAAATAACCACATTCTCAACACACAAACAGTTTTTTGCATTAAAAAAATCAAAACATTCAAAGTGCGTGTTATAATTTTCCACATGGAGACCTACATTAATACCTGCCATATGTGCAAGACATCTCTGAAGCAGAGTTTGTGGGGTCGGCATCAGGGTTAGACGGGGAGTGATGCCGTGAAATATCAAGTCTAAGGATGGCACTGCACAATCTTTGGGAAAAGTGGGAAATCATGATGCATGACTGCTCTGCTTTTTCAGAGCAGCCTCCTCTTGCTGTGAGGCGAGCAGTGCCGATACCGTCTGCTCGACTGTAGCTCCAATCTGAATACAAAAACTGCAAAAATGAAAAAAATAAACCCTGCTGTCCATGTTTAGCTGGTTTCTCCAGCATTATCTCCATTGTTGGTGGAGTGCCAGGGCTGAGAGGGCCAGAATGGTTGGCAGGGCTACAGAGGGAGCACAGAGCGGGGCTGAACCATCCACGGGCCCGCTCCGGTCAGCTTCCACCACCGGGGCTTCGGTAGCGGCATCGTCCATGTCTGTGGGGCAGGCGTCTGTGCAGCCGCTGCCGCTGCCTGAGCCGCTGCCTTCATCACCTGCAACAGCAGAACAACACGAGCCAGGGTGAGGATTTAGGGTTGCCAGGATACCAGATTGTAACAGATTACAGATTGTAACTTGTGGTTTCTAAAGCAGTGGTTCTCAACAGGTGGGTCGAATCCCAAAAGTGGGTCGTGGAGATGTTTTAGAGGGCAATGAATTTGTGTCTGGAAAAAATGGTGGCAAAACCTCTATAAAGTACTGCAGCCCTCAGTAGACATGCATCCACCTGTTTTATCATGATAATGGGTATTATTTAAATGTCTTCTATTTCAACTCAGTATCAACCAAACAGCATTTCCCATGCTAATGCAGAAATTTCTCAAGCTCTCTAGAAATTGGCAAAATAATATAATAATATTAGTAATGGCAAAATGGGATGTAAAAAAGTGAGTTATGTCCTGTTTCTTTTTTTCAATAATGAAGTATACCTTGTAGGGATGTGGGATATAGGATTTTTGCTGATATGCCAATATTTACAAAATAATTTCAGCTGATACTAACATCTAAATATAGTTCAGAACTTAAACTTCAGTCCTTAAAACACATCAAAGTTTAAGGAATGAGGAACAAAGAAAAAGACTTCAGCAGATGTAGGTCAATTTGTCCAGCCTAAAACTCTATTAACTATTTGTTCACATGACCAGTATTCACTGCTGATATAGGGAGATTTTTATCAGCAAAATATTGGTTGTAAATATAGACCAAAAATTTCACAAAAGACTGATCAGAGTACATGAAAGAGATAAAAAAATGTTTGGTAATTCAAATGTTTGCTGTGTAGAGCCAACATGTTCTAGCACAAATGTCCACATTATGTACCTAATACATAAAGGGAGTCTGTGGCCTCTGTTTTAAGCAATTCAAAACATTTGCAACATCAAAACAGTACAATAGTAGGTATTTTTTCTTTGTTTTAATAAATATATAAATACAGGAACTTTTCAGGACTTAAATTGCCAAAAGAACTGTGAATTTGTGCAGAAAATCACCTGATATCAACTAAGGTCCTGGTTTTGCGATATCTGAAAATACTGTCTAAAATATCGACATCGTATCGTGATCAATCAGGTGGTTTACACCACTAGCTTGTAACCCACTGTTTTACCAAAAACCTGATAAAAACAACACACAGATATTGAGTAAAACATGCTTAACCCTTAGAGCTCACGTGGCACAGATCCGTGGCACAGGCACACCACTTTATTAATCACTTGGTAACGTTTGGACTGTAAGTAATGGGCACTTAATTGTTTATTTTTTAATATGAAAGCTCTCTGTTATGCCTTTCTGATTATGTTCTCCATGCATTTGTAGCTTTTACTGAAGATTTTCTAGTGAGCCCAGAATTTCCCTGACTTTCCGGGGTCCCTGAGGATGGTGTTGTCGTAAATAACAAGAAGTGATAAGTTAATAGAAACATTGATAACTTTTGAACCATAAGTCAAAGACCTTCTTGTCATTCCTTTTTTACCCCCCAATGTCTTCGTAGCCCTAAAAGACGCCATTCTAGCGAGGCCAGAACTTTGGTGACTTTTCTGGGTCTTAAAAGATTGAAGCCACATTGTTAGATCCCATAATAAGCGTCTTTTTATAAATTTTTAATCACTTTTCAATCACTTACTTCGGCATTCTGCCCAGGGCATCAGCATATTGTTTACTGCAATGCATTGTGGGAGGGGCAGTCGACCAGTTGCATCTCTACTGCTTTGAGGAATTGCACAAATGAATCTTACTGCAAAAAGGCGCATGGACTTATTCTCAGTATATATGTAGATGTTTTGAAAACCGTTAATCACAGAATGTTTATTTTTTCACTGTTTTGTCTGTGCAAAGAAAAGGCTTAGTCACTATTGTTTACTGTCTTCTTTTTTTAATCAAGTGACATTACTGTAGTAGATACATTTTTAAAGCCCAGATTGTCCTGAAAAAAAAGGATGTATAGAGCTTGACTGTGCACCACAGGGTTGATGTTTTATAAGCTTTTTAAGACAAAAAGTCCGGACGAGACATGATGGTGAAAAAAATAGCCGTGAGCTCTAAGGGTTAATGGTGTAAAGACACAGGAAGTGAAAATTACCCCTCACAGTGGTGGGATAGTATCTTAAATCTCCCAGCTGGAGGGAGTCAGAGCCTACAGGTGGATACTGGGTTTGTGGTGGGGCTGAAAGCAAGAGCGCAGTGCTGATTCAGCGCAGAGCTGGAAAACAAGCTTATATCGGCTCTGATCCGACTTGATCAGCTGCGAGACTGGCAATAAGTTCAGTTCATAAAGGTTTAACATGAACAACATCACTACTGGAGTGTTTGTCACTCCTAATCTGAGAAAAATCCAAAGGCAAATACAACAAATCATTTTTGTTCACAGGGCTGCTTTAATAGAGAATTTATTTGAATGAAAATACTACAAACCACACGTGCTGCCCCCAAACTGCCCTCAAACGGAGTTCTCATTGTTTCATACTGCCAACAGCCGTTGGTAGTTATTTGCTCTTTCTGACGCTGATTAGCTCTGCCACAAGGTTAGGTAGCATTTCAAAGCAGACAGCTCATCAACATGATTGACAGACCGGAGCGTGAACTTGACCGAGCAGAGCGGCGAGGGCAGCACTAAAAATAACTCCTGCCTTGTAAAAACACAGATTGTGGCAGTGAGAAGAGAAAATTGCTTACTTGAGTCTTGAAAGTAGATATCGTTTCCGTTGTAGGCGTTTTTTAACTTGTTGGTCATCACCCTCAGAGCCATGATCTGCTGGCGGATGAAGGTGTCGGGGCGAGTTATGTCCACACCCACCTCGGGGTTGTTCACCTGGTTTGTGAGTCCATCTTTTTGAACTTCAGGGAAATACCTTTGGAGAGTAGAATACATTACACACATTTTTAGAAGGCTCTCAAATGCAAAAGAACAAAAAGTAAAGATTGCCAGAGATGGCTGTTTTGATGTCTTCTTAAAGCCACCTGAGGATAAAACAACACTTGACCTCATCGTTCAGGGTCGCATTCAGACAAACTTGTGATATTTCTGAGAGGAAAACATGTCAGCTGTCTGCATTCCTGTTGATAAATAAGTAGCACTCCGTCATGTGAGGGCATTCCATAAATCGCTTCACACAACAGCATTTATTTCCCATAAACCTACGTCATTCTGGGTGATATACACTGCTGGTGCTCTTTGATTTGATCGCTGAAAATCAGCCAATGGGCGCCACTTTGGCTCAGCTGGAAGAGCGGACACCCATACTGAGGTTATAGCCCTCGACGTGTTGGTCAAGGGATTGATTATTTCACGTTTCCTGTCCAATGAAGGCAAAAAGCCAGAAAAATAATCTTTAATAATACATTTTAAAAGCCAATTATGCCACTTATGAAGGTGAAAGTAACAAAAATTAAATAACAAAAGTACAGGTAGCAATGAAGTGGTAAAATTAGGGCTGTCAAAAGATTACTATTTTCAATTGCAATTAATCTCAGAATTTCTGTAGTTAATTGTGATTAAAAGCAACCTGTTAAACACATTTTTGTCTTCAATTAAGGGTAACTGTCTTCCTGTTTTGATATAGACCTTCTTTTATCGGTAGATTTTAACGTGAACTTAACAGCAGAAAAAATAACTTGTTACGAATTGAAAATCAAATGAGAGAACATTAAAAAGCTAAGATGACTTCGACTTGTCTGCTGAGATGTCTGTACATTTTCTAAAGTAAAATGAGACGGTGGTAGACTTATTTTAAATCACTAGGGAAAGGGACAATAAAGCATGCAATTGATCGTGATAAAAAACAAGAGTGCGCTAATTGGGAACCTAAATTAATCCCAATTAACCCAATTAATCTTGAGAGCCATAGTAAAAATGTATTTCATGCTTTGCCTTGCATTCAAGTAAATCAATACATCCACTTACCTACATGGAAAAAAAACAATTAAAAAAGGCTTTTTATTTCATTGACAAGTATATTTGAATGTTATTTATTAATAGACTTTTTTCATTTTTTTTTCTTTTGGTAATATTTAAAATCTGTATGGGTGAGGGTGAACAAGGATTAAAATGTCAAATTGGGAAAAATGTGTCAGTAACACTACTAGCTGACACAATAAAGTTTAAAAAATGTGTTTCAATTTAAAAAATAAGTGATACATAAATATAGAAATATAGAACATAAATATGTTGTGCAACCAGATTGGGCTGAGCTTTTATCCCCGTATGAACCGGGTCACAGTCTGAGACCCTAGAGCTCTGTTGGCTGTTTCAAGGTCGAGACTAAAAACCAAGGGTGGCAGAGCTTTTGCTGTCAGAGCCCCCAGACTTTGGAACAGCCTACCAGAGGAGATCAGACAGTTAATGTTTTATCTCTCATGCCGTTATTTCCTTTTTATATTGCTTGTTTGCTCTATTGCAAGGCTTTATCTTTTATCTGTACGCATATTTTAATATATGTTGTCTAATGCACTGTGTTACTTGTATTGAAAACTGCTATACAATTAAAGATTATTATTATTAATAAATGTCTGAAACTTCCCAGCAGCAATGGAGAGGTTTTAAGATTTTTGGGTACTATTTCATCATTAAATTACTTTTAGGGAGTTTTTGAGGCAAGATATTGATGTTGGTGATTCTTTACATTTACAGTTTCATGAAATTTTGACGTTGAATTGTAAATATTCTCCGTTATTTCCAGAGTTGAGAAGCTCCAGGCACAGCCAGGGGAACCTGCATCAACACTGATCACAGCAGCCAGCAAAAGCATTCTGGATCTCAGGCAGTAGGCGATTTTTCTAGTTTTCTAACTGTAAAAACATCACTCTTTTGTCGCTACATGTGTATTATTATAAAGTAATCCATGTCCATGCAGACTGTGGGGCATATCTGATCCATTTATCCCCATAAAACTGCAAATATTTACAGTCACATACATCTATTTATCACCTAAATTTCTTTAACAAAGGTATGATAACCAAGCTTAAATACCAACACTGATATAATTTCCAAATTTTTTAAGAGTGATGTTTTTACAGTTAGAAAAACAGAGAAATACGCCTTCTGCTGGAGATCAAGGATGCTGCTCTGGTCTGTGCCACTGCAGGTCAGGAGGTTTCTCTGACAGGATTTCTGGCTTGTTCACTCAGCTGAGCCTGGATATGGGATGAAGTTGTAAGACCTAAACTGTGACAGGATTTCAGAGCTCTAGCAACAAAAGGAGTGATATCAACTCTGAAAACAATTCCAATTGGCCATCACATATCTTAATACTGTAAATATCAACAATCCCCAACATCAATTTCTCACCTAAAAAATTCCCAGAAGTTTATTTAGTGTGAATAAAATAGTACCAAAAGTCTTTAAAAACTCTCCATCACTGCTGTGAAGTTTTAGGGCTGGGCAATTAATCGAAAATTAAGATTAAATCGCAATATGGCCTGCTGCAATTTTCAAATTGCAAAAGGTGCAATATTTTTTTGACCTGAAATATGTCAAAATATCATTTTATTTTATTTTTTTGCAGCAGGTGTTACGCATGGCATATCATGCAATCATTCAGATGCCATTTTTTAAGAATAATCTACAAAAAAAAAAACCTACCTTCTTTTTTGTACTTTTTCTTATTAAATATAACAATGACAAAAACACTTTAATACAACAATGCATACCCAGTTTGCAATACGAGTCAAAACCATCCAAATTAGACATCTTTAAAGAACTGTTCAGTCCTTATTTAGGAATAAGAAAAAGTCAGTGAATAATTGCATATCAAATCGCAATTGCAATATTGGAGAAAGAAATCTCAATTAGATTATTTTCCAAAATCGTTCTAGTTTCAAACATCTTTATCCAGAGTTGAGAGGAAGTGGTGATTATTTAATCACTGGATTATCACTTTTACTTTCACTTCACAAACATTTTCATCGCTTGAATTTTAATTCACACATATTATTGATGCTAAATAGTAATGTTTTCATCATCACTTTTGTGACTTCCACTCTTAAAGCCTCTTTCTTTAAATTTCTTTAATCAAAAAGATGCAATGCCACTGTTTTTTCATCAGTTTTCATTAAATCAACCTCAACTTAATTAAATGAAATAACAATTTATCACCTTATTTTTTAATTCAAATGCATTTTTATCACTTCATTATTCAATTTAATTGAGCTTTTATCACCTCTACTTTTAATACTTGATTTTTTTCTACTTTACCCTTCATAACATATATGATCAAAAATTTATCTTTAAGGGTTATTTAGAGAAATAAAGTAAAATAAAATCAAATATCTTTTGGTCACACAGATTTTTTCTTAAGAATGACATTTCAAAAAGGATACTCTACACTTTATTTAGATTTTAGAGTAAAAACAAAAAAAAATTCTGGACAAAATTTTAAGGAAAAAATATCAGCAAATCACAAATCTGTTTTCCCATTTCTTTGCATCATAGAGACACTAAAAAGTGTACCACAGCATTAATAGTGCTAATCTGGCCCTACAGTCTTTGATGAATGTGATTAAAATAAGTTTTGACCTGCGTTAGCCTCGGGCCCTGGTGCACTCACCTGCCCTTAGTGTGTCCATTCCAGCACTCCTCATCGCTGGTATTTCCAGCGGTCACTCTGTCCTCCACGCACATCGCCTCGGGCAGGTTGGACCAAAATTTCTTTGACAGCTTCAGCTTCTCTTTTATGTCGACCACCTGAGCAAAGACAAGGGTCATTACACAGGAGCAAAAAATAAAGCTGTACAAACAAATCAAGCTTCTGTTCCAGTACAGCTTCAGAAGTTTGAGAAATGAAGGTCAAAACTGTGAAGGAAAAAAGGCTAAAAGAGCCCGAGAAGAAAATTCAGATAAGCAAATAAGCTGACCACAAAACTGAGATAAGAAGTGACTCCGTACAGAGAGGTCTGCCTGGCAGTAGAGAGAAGGAGACAGTCTGCTCCTAGTGTGACACAAGAGGTAGAGTCAGAGCTGCACTGCCTCACCTCATGCCCCAAAAAACAGGCTGTAGGAAGTAAATTTATTCCTGAATTATGAAAACCTGAATATGGAACATTTCAGACGCAGAGAAAGTCTGGTGTTTACCAGGAGGAAAAGTCAAATGTAACTTTTTTAAGGGTAAAATAGATGTAAGGTTTAAATGATATCAGATCATTAGACTTTGATTCAGTTTTTACGGTGACTCTATGACACTGTAATCTACAGTCTGTAATCACAGACTTAAATGTTAATAACCACAACAACTGCCTGATTCTTAAGACTACAGCAAGAATCAAAGGATCTCTGCCCAAAGAAGACACAGAGAAAGCTGTTAACGCTTTATCTGTAGCAGGCTAGATTACTGTGCTGCGTTTCCACAGGTCTGACTGAATCCATCAGACAGCGGGTGCTCATCACCAACACCAAGAAAGTAGAGCATAGAGCGCCAGTCCTCAGATCTCTGCTCTGGCTTCCTGTGAGTCAAAGGACAGACGTTAAAATCCTTCATGTGTAAACCACACTGTACCTATCAGATCCTTTAGTCCTCTATCAGGCATCCAGGTCATCTGGGTCAGGTTTACATAATGTTCCTTTAACCAGAACCAGGCAGGTTAAGAAGGCAGTACTTTTAGTTTCTATGCTTCTCACCTGTGGAGTAAACTAAGACTTCCTACATCTGTAAGCTCTTTTAAAACAGCTCAGAAAGTATTTTTGCTACGTTTGCATGAGTTCAATCTCCTCTTAGCTTCTTCAAGCATCTCTTTTCCTTTCATATTTGTTCTTTTAATTTAATCTTACATTTAAATCAATTTTACAAGTGATAAGCTGTTTTCTTTCCTTATTTTTACTGAATTGTCATTTTCTTTCCTTTTTCACATTTTTATATTTTACTTTGTCTTTCAGGTGTCTTTTAATACTTTAAATTTTATAAATATTAACTCTATAAAGTACTTTGAATAAATGGTTCTCTTTGAATAAATTAAGTAAAATTAAAGGAGACATTAACATCAGGTTTTAAACCAACTAAAGAAGCAGCAAAAATACAATCTCCAGGAAATAAATACTGAGGATTTCCTATTTATAATGATCATATAACTTGCCAACACCTCCTTCAGTTTAGACAGATCTCTCTCTCTCCTCAGCTTCTAGTCAAAAATACGACTGAGAATCTGAACATTTTAAAAATCTTTGGTAGTTTCTGTTACAATTAATCATCAAAATGATTAACTGATTTATTGTTGTTGTACCTCTGCTTTTGAAAAGATAATCAAACCTTTCTGATATAAATATTGCCTATAATGTATTTATTATACTCTAAAAGTTGGGACTTAATTTTTGGGACTTTATCTTTTATTACATTGTTTACATTGCATGATGTTGTTGTTTTCTGTCTAAATTCTTTTTTTTAGTGATATATTTCACTGTGTAAGAGAGAAATGGAATTTTGATTCTCTGTATGTCCTGTACATATGGCAAAACTGACAATAAAGATTTTTAATCTTAAATTTCTATTATTTTTTTTAAATCTTTTGTCCCAATATCAATTATCTGTATTATAGTTTCTGATTATGGCTTACAGCTTTTATGCCTTGTAGTTTTCTTTTTTATGTTGATTGTGTGTTTTTCTGTTGTCATACATTGTTATTTGAATTGAATCAAATGTATTATTTCTAGAAAATGCTTACAAAAAGTATTTAAGTATCAAAAAGTCTGCCAACCTAAAATAAAACAACCACAAAGAAAATAACATAAACTGACACATATACATACTTTAGAACTTAGCTGTACTTTGTGTTTAATGACAATTAAGTTCATTTATTCATTTATTGAAAATTAACACAAATGCATGAATGCACAAAGGTCAGTGGTAGGAAACAGGTGGCCCAGGGACCACATATGGCCCTCCCCCTCACTCAGCGTGGCCCTTGAGTTAATCTAAAATATCAAAAGAAAAAAAAAAAAAAAGAGGAAAACATGATCAAATCTGCCATGAAAATGTGAAAAATAGACAAATGTTTGTAATTATTGTTATTTATTAGTCTATCTTGGTGAAATTAGAGATATATTTGGCCTGAAATGTCTTTAACCCTTTAACGCCAGTTGTATCAAATTTGATACACACTTATGTGAGACTTCTGTCTAATCAACATGATCAATAATTTCCTTAAAAGCCTTTCGTACACAATCAGATAAATGACTAAAAAAATGCCTCTCAGTAGATTATCAATTGCCAGCAATGTCTAATGTACTAAATGTGATACAAAGAGAAAATATGTGACATTTTTTGAGTTTTTTTTTCTTATTTTGGATTTCAGTACATGGTTGAATAAACATCTTAGTTCCAAAAATATGGATTTTTCCGGCTATTATCCAAGGTTTCAGGCTTTAGAGGGTTAAGGCATTTGTATAATAAGCTAGATATACAAGTAAAATACTAAAATAACCATGAACTTTTATATTGCACTATATATAAAAACCTTTATACTGGTTTAAATTTTGTGTCAAGCTGAATAAATAAAGCATTTAGAGTTGCATTTGCATGATGAAAGTAATGTACTTGCTCCCCTTTTTAATTAAAAGTACTAATAATTGTTTTATTGAGAATATTTCATAGTTTGGCCCGCTGGCTTTGGGAATAAAAACAAAGTTTCTCTGACATAAATGAACAACAACTTTTAACACATCAGTCTTCCATGAATACACACTCAATACAATGAATTTCACTTTTTATTTTTTATTTATACTGATTTTATTCTTATTCATATCTGAAGCTTTGCAATATTATTGTAACAATAAACACATTTATTTTCAGGAAAATGTAGGTGTAGTAGGAGGCCTGAACCATGATTTTTAATGAATGGATACATATTTGTAGCCATATGGAGATTCTCTAATTAGATTTTTTTCTTAATTCTTGTATTGATGCTGTTGGCTTAAAAGCATTACACCTACACATTTTTGTAAGCAATACAAATCTGCATGATATTCTTCTGGAATCTATGAAAAGTTGTAGATATTTATCTAGCATTTGTGTGCAGTAAACTTTTTATTTTTTTTTTAACTTCCTCTTCCTATGTCTAACACGGCCACACCTTCACTCTCACCTCTTATCCAGAGGATTACAGAACATGGAATTTAACTCCTAGACATTTTAACTCCCCCAAAATTATTCCTGCTTAATTTTTCCCTCCATGTTGACTATCTAATGTTTGCATCGTGAAAAGTAAGGCCATGCAGGCTTGCAGCCATAATTTCAGCTTCAATGTCAGACATAAATGCTCCTTTGCATCCCGGCCATGTGACACAGACAGATATCGTTCCCCGAGTCGAGCCTGTTGAACTCCCAATCTTTCATCAAACACAGAATTTGACATATTTCAGTGAAGCTGAGGGAAAAGCCTGATAGCAGCAGGTTGGCCCCATTATCTTTTTCCGTCTGACTTGCTGTTGGCTTACGTGAAATTGTAGTGAACCTGAGCAGAACATGAAAGGTGCTGTAGTGCCTGTGTGACGCTGCTGTAGGCCCCGACTCGCCTTTTGATGTGTTAATCCTGTCACACTGATGCCAAAGCACTTCAGCGGCTCTGATACTGCCCAGAGGGTCAAGGCTGTGCTCAATGCAAGAGATTGACTGGCAATGTTTGACTAAAGCTCACATATTAAGTTTGGTTTACACCACGGAGAGATTCGCAGTTTTCCTTGGGATCAGCTGGCAAAAGCAGGCCTACAGAACTACAGAAGTTTAAATTAATGCAAAAATCTTAACACCTCATAGATGCTAATCAACACCAAGAATAGCACCTGCAATCTACACCTAAACATGAAGATATCACTTGTTATTTTAGCTGACAGACTTTTTTTCTTGGCTGAGAAAGCTGATAATATCTTACAGATTTTCATCATAGTCTAAAATGTGCATTACTGTTGTTTAGAAGCAGCAATATATCTATTTTAAAGAGTGATGGATGATGAATAAAGGAAGTAAAGCATGGTTTTAGAAGTTAAACTTAACTCCTATCAAGAAAAATAATAAAAAGTGCTAAAATCCAGTGCTTTTGGAACCTTAAACACCTCAAATGCCTTATTTTGAAAGGCTAAAATACAAAATATAAATAAAGTTGACAATTTTTCCATATTACAAATAATGCTGTTGGGAAATTTTCCTTCATTGCGCATTGCCCATGAATAAATAATACAGCTGCAATAAGCAGCCCTGCCATGCAACCACATGCAGAGAGCACTAGATGGCACTATGTATCTGAGAAATGTGGTGATGAAAGCAAGCAGGGAGAAAATACAGCAGTAGAGGGGGGGAATAAAGTGAGAAAACACATTACACATTGGAATAAATTATGTGAAATAATGATTTCCCTTGACACGAATTTCAATGTGATATAACAAAGAGGTCAATGACTAATGAAATCTTTAAAGTCACAACAATCTGCAGTCTAAACAAGATGATCGAGAGTCCATTATTATTCCAGTGTGGGGACAGCATGAGGAGGTATGTGTGGAGCAGAGCTCCTCATTATAATCAGCTGTCTATTACTGACAGGCTTGATATCCTCATTAAAAAATCACAATGAAGATCACAGACAACTCCCTCCCCCTTACCATCAGGATATTGCATTGTATTTGTTTCCAGCGCCTCCTAAAAGATGATTGTAATCACGATGCGTGATAGCTATTGCAATCTGTGTTGACATTAAAGGTGTTATTAGAGGGTGATACCTACGGTTCTGTAATAAGGGCTGACAAGGCGGCTGATAGAAGCGTTTAGACATCCGATGTGCACAACATCATCATTTATGTCATTGTTCTTCCTTCGCATGACTTCATGAACTCATAAAGCAAAGAAAAACGTTTATTACAGAGAGTGCTGGGAAGTGACAGGCACAGCATCTGTATGCATTAACGTTTTCACTGACACTCAGCTTAAGTCATGTTTTAAATAGAACAGAAAGAAGATCTTTTTAGTCACACTTACAGACTAGGAGAAGGAATCAAAGTGAAACTCAAACTATGACACAAGGCCATCCCATATGATACAATACAGTACAGTACTAAACAGTATGGTAGGGTATGGTACGGAGAGGTAAAGGATGATACTGTACACTATGATACATTGTGATATGACACAAAAATATGTGATACAATATAATATGACAAGCTAAGATAAAATAGGAAAAGACAAGTTGAGATACAATATAGAATGGTGTACAATATGGTGAGGTACAGTGAAATACAATAGGATAATAAACAGTACGATACGAAGCGTCATCAGCCAAGTCAGGCAGAGGTAAGGCCAAGTGAAGAAGCATCCCCCTAGATCTGCCTCCCCCATTCACTCATTAAGCCTGGGTCTGTCGAAGTTGTAATTATGAGTCATACTAAGGTAAGTCTGTTATTAAAACATTTGTGAGTTATGTACATTGATGTCTTTGTGCTAGGTTTCAACAAGCGGTTGTGTCTTACCCAGCTTAAACTAAGAGTCTTATTTTGAAGGATGTACCTGCACTGTTAGTCATTTCCTGAATATAAGGTGCCCTTCCGCTCTTTGTCTACAACCCTGAAGAAGACCTACGTGTCAAAACGCGTCCAGTGTGGCCTGTTAAGCCTAAATTAATGGTAAAAGGACATTTTGAGTGCTGACCTTTCCTGCTTCTAGTTTAATCTTTGTGGTCATGCACCTACTTTTCAGTTTAAGCAGGAGGGTACCACCAATGGCGTCGATCCTCCGTCTCACCTGGTGGTTCCCGCAGGCAGCTTACTTGCCACACCTTACTTTAGCCTCAATTTTTGGCCCAAACATGCCCAAAAGTTCTACACAGTACTGTATATATTTTCTAAACTGAAAAATGTGTGACAGACTTAAGTAAATACCTCTTTTAGCATTTCAACATTTTTGATAGGATTTATATAACACTTCAGCATCAGGGAGGGCAACACAATAGCACCTACATTTGAATGTGATTTAATTACAGTGTGTTGCAAACAGCTTATAAAATGAGAATATTTTCCTTTTAAAAAGGACCTGTCATTTGTAGAAATGTTGGTTTTTAGTTTGTAAGTTCAATCAAGCTGTCTAAATGGAGCTGTTCAACATTAATGAGACAATGTGCTTAAATGTTTTCCTTTTAATCACCCACTCACACTGGCACACAAACACAGAGTCAAATACTTGGTGAGGTGCCACTCAAAGCATTAAGTTTTCAGGAGTAACCTGCTCAAGGACATTTGAACACTTTCATTATATCTCAGCCTCTCTTTTTTTATCATTACCCCCCTTTCTGCCAATCTTGTCATTATTTTTTCATTGTGTAATCATAGTTTTGTAAAGTCAAGGCTAATCAGTGTCTATCTCATGCTCTACTCCACTTAAGAAATGAATATAAATATATATTTTATACATTTCCAAGGAAACAATGGTACTGCAAGATTGTGTATGGCCTTGCTCTGGTCCATTCTCCACATCACATCATCTATATTCTATGTTTCTTGAAGGCATTTTATATAATCTCGCCTGCAATTATGTAGAAATGGATTCCTGCAGGTGGTTAAAGAAAGGGCTCTGAGTGAATATTCTGCTTTAGACTGAGGATTGTCAGTCATTCCAATAGCCTAGACTAAGAAATACAAGAAGCCATTGTTGACTGGATTTATTAACAGCATTGATTTTAACATTTGAAACTCAAACACGTTATAACTGCTTTTGTAAGAGACTATTTCCGACTATTTTCCATGTGTTACTCTAACAGCGGGTCACTGAGTGTATTACTGATTTAGAATAAAGAGCAGAGTGCATGAGAATGGCTGCAAACCTGCAGGATGTAAAGCTACAGGAAGGTCCTTTTCAGACATATTCTTCTCTCTCAACACTGCCACAAGGCTTCCTGTCCAGATCAATACATTACTTCACTTCGTTTCCATCTTTGTCTCCCCCTCTCTCTTTCTGTCCTTCCTTCTATCATGACTCTGGTGTCGGTTTTTGTGTCTTCAAACTCCAGTAAGTGACTTGAATGTAAGATTTCATGGCCATCGCATGTGCAGCAACAGATTGGTCATGTTAACACATCATAAATGCCAGAAAGGCAGACAGCCAACAGAAGAAGTCATTATTGATTATTTGGACTTAAAAAGTTTTAGGTTGAATCTCACTGAGCACAAACTTGCTTGCATGATTTTCTAGATGTAGAAGTCAAAGGTTGGGTGAGTGAAGAAACAGGAGATTTTCTCAACTTTACAAGACTTTAAGAAAACAAGACACTGCAACTGAATGAGAAGGGAACAAAAGGGTCTCAATATATAAAAGAAATTGATGCTTCTGCAGGCTAAGCCTCTAGCAAATAGTGCTTCTTTAGCTAACAATGCTAAATTTGGTGCGAATGTCAGCTTGTTGTCTTATACATCCCCTGCATATGGGTTGACCGATGTTGGATTTTCAGGGCCAATATCGATACTGATTACTGGTAGGGCATGAGACCAACAACCGGTGTTTGTCATTAATATACAAAGCCTGCTTGGCTTTCCCATGAATTTTTTTTGCAAACTCTGAGCAGGCTTGAGGCTCCCACCTACTCAGTCTGCCATTAAGCCCAGATCATTGGAGGGCTGCAGTAAGGGTTGTTCTTTTGGGACATCGCCTCACAGGATCTCTGAGCTCAGAGTGACTATCTGGTTCTTGGTCACCTCTCTTACTAAGACCCTTCTCCCCCTACAGCTCATTTCTGCTCTTAGAAGAGTCCTGGTTGTGCCAGACTTCTTCCATTTGATAATTACAGAGGCCACTGTACTCTTAAGAACTTTCAGTGCAACCGTCTTTTTTTTTTTTTTTTTTTGGTAGCTTGCCTCAGATCCGTGCCTTGCAACCAAGCTCTGAATGCAGTCCCTTTGACCTCTTGTCTTGGTTTTTGCATTGTCAGCTGTGAGGCCTCCTAAAGAGATGTGGGGTCCTCTCCAAATTATGTCTTACAAATTTATTTTACCACGAGGTGGACTTCAATCCAGGTGTAGAAACATCTAAGCAACGATCAAGAGAAATGAGAGGAACCTAAGCTAAATTTAGTGTTTTTGCAATTTCTTTGAATTTTTTCATAAATTTGCAAACATTTTATAAATGTAATTTTCACTCTGTTAAGATGAGGTACTGAGAGTAGATTAATGAGAATAAAAATGATTTTTGAAATTGTAGCATCAGGCTGAAACATAACAAAACTGAAAAAGTGAAGGAGGTCTGAATACTTACTGAATGCACTGTATCTAAGGTTTTACCCAGCTTGTGCACCAGTTTGATACCTTGTACTCAATATGAGGAAAAACATCTTCCAGAGACAGTTGCTAATGTAACAAGTATATATTAAATAGAGGGAATGCTTTTACATCACTTTAGGCACGCAACATGACTTATTAGCTGGGCTGAGTGCTTTATGGGGAACAGATGAAAACGGGAGAAAAACAGACAAAAATCTGTATAATTAGGAACATTTGGACTGGACAGAGATCTGTACCGTTTTCTTAAGACACAGTGGACCATTGACATTGATATGTGGTCATGTATATTGAGTTTCCTGACGTTTATAATGGACTTTGTTTCAAGTAATGCAGAGACTGAAAGCTCACAGCAGCCTGGTTCATCTATGATGGATGTTAAACTGAATTAACAGTGAAAAGTTCTGGCAATACGAGACTTTAGATCAGCTGTTTTTCTGTATTTCAGGGTTTCGTTTTCTTCTTCTTATACTTTAACTAATCTTTTAAAGGTTGCTCTGAGGTTGTATAATCTGTTTGCAAAACTTCGGGATGTAGCCTAAAAATACCTAGCCTATGTTGTCTGTCTTTCTTAATCTAGTTCAATTTTAACACCAGTTAAACCATTACTTCAATTTTGATGTGATAAATTTACACAGTATGGCTCTCAACTTTCATATTTTGTCATGAAACTGTCATGGAAATAACTTCAGTATTTAACCAAATAGAACTCAAACTAGTTTACAGTGGCTTCTTTATTGAATCAGTGATAAATATCAGAGGACTTCATAATTTGCTGGTCTCTCTCCATAAAACCAACTGTGCTAATTGGGCATCATTGGACTATTTATAAAGCTATAGAACATGATCTGTTGTCAAAAAAAACAAAGAAACAAAAAAACATCATCAGCATATTTTTAAACTACCTTTGCTCTGATCCATAACCTATGTTCACTGGACATTAAGGAAATTGTTGTTTTCTTTCAAAATCAAAACTGAGTTGAAAAAGAAAGTTTGAGGTTTTCTATACATTTCCTTTAAAATATTCAACAGTCTGAGTTTGCTTCTAAAACCATAACAAACCTCAACATTTCAGTTGCTAGTGCAAAGTCTTGGACTGATTTCTGTGTGCAGGTTGTAGCTGATCCATTTGTTCAGGTTAACTGAGTTCGAGTGTTTTTGTTGTTTAAACTGAGTTTCTGCCTTTTTTGGCCAAATCTTTGAAAAAACCCCCCCCAAAAAATGCTATCTGATCTCAATGGAACTAACCTGGCAAAAAAGGTTAAATAAAAACAAGACATTATCTCCTGTTCCTGTGTGTGTTTCAGGGAGTTTGTATGGTTATACAACAAGCCTTTTAGTAAACATTTGGATGAGATTTGTGTTGAAAATAGATCCAGGTTGTCTCTGACACTGGTGATCTGAGACCTGACTCCTTTCCTAAAGAGCTCTGAGAATAAAACCCAGTCTTTCCTTCAGCTGTGATATAAGACTGTGAACTATCTCTTCTCTGCAGTGAAGAACATCTTTTTCCTGTTTGCACAGTAAACAACTCCAGTACCATGACATTAATGAGCTGTAATTGCTCCTAACATTCCTGTAGCCTTGTATATATTTAATCTTTAAATACTTTTTAATTCAATCATGAAAACAATCAAATCAATTATCTATATTTGTCTTTTCTCTGTGTCCTGGTTAATCTGTATCCATAACAACAAGAACAACAAGCAGCTACAGCACAATACAAGACATTAATTTCAGCTTAAAGAGTTAGCTGAAGCTCAGACCACGTTTTTTTCCCATACAGACCCCTATGTATAAGGGGATTTAGTAGTACTGTTGATCAGTTTAGGGCCAAAATCTTGACATTTTTGTATTTTGTGTTTAAAAATGTGAACAGTGACTGCCCTCTACAGGTTGAAATCATCTGCTGTGTCTAAAATTTTTTTTAAATTTATCTACCAGCTGATCTGGTGATGTACACAATGTGGACAAAAGTACTTAGCCGCCTGACCGTTTCACAAACACTGGCTGTATTATAATGTACATGTATTCAATTGCATGTACTTTAATATGGAGTTGGCCCCCTTTTGCAGCTATCACAGCCTCCACTCTTGGGAGGCTTTCCACAAGATTTTGGAGTGTTTCTGTGGGAATTTGTGCCCATTCATTCTGCAGAGCATTAATGAGGTCAGGCACTGATGTTGGAAAACATCTCTGAGATGAAACCTAAAAGCTCAGGATCCAAATGCAACCTCATCTTTAAATTATTTTTTCCATCTCCCCATAAATTAAATCTATTCAGTCAAACTGACAGGAGATACAGTACAGTGTTTACCCGCTGTAAAACCTAATTGGCAAGCTAGAATGGACAAACATGAGGAAGTGTTTGCAGAATATGATCATTTCCAAAAACAACAGCATGAGTCAATGAGATAATGGTGTACGCAGGCTTAAAGTCTGTGTGTTTACAGACACTCTAAGCATTTCTTGCATTATTTATTATCATCAGCCTTTCTGGTGCATGCAGCTGAACGCTCACACAGCCAAGGCATGAGATTATCTGTTTGCATGTGAGCAAAGGTGGCGGCTGCGTGCCACCTTTCAGCTCTGTACCATGACCAGCGTTTTTTTTGCAGATGCCCTTGCCTATTCTCAGATCAGAAGCTGACATGTCGCCGGCTTTGAAGCTGCAGACGCACTCCTGGCGACAGTACAATGTCAGCGGCCTAAAAGCTCCTATCTGGCTGTGAGATCATGCCTAGATGAGCGATCCTCCTTTCAATAAATAAAAAAAGAAACATTTGAGCGCACTAACCTAACGCTGTCCTTTTTTAAGCATATCCTGCAGACACTGCTGCCAAAGCTCAAAGTGACAGCTGTTAGAAGCTAAATCAACCCTTTCTGTTTCACACAACTTATTACACCTCTATCTTGTAAAATTAACAATCAGACACTTTTCCAGCAACTATCTAGGAATGTCATCGCAGCTTCACACAGAGCATATCCCTCTGCTGCAGCTTGAAGCTAAATGAGTGCATGTTCAATCTAATCATAGACTCGGCAGCAGCAGGTCTTGCCACCAAACCCACAAGGGGCAGACAACTCCTCGATCAACTTATTTTCCCTGGCAACTGCTCCTCCTGTCTGCATTAAAATAGTTTTTCATTTGATACGAATGCAGTATTCTTCCTGCGGCTCAATTACAGAGGTCAGCGAGTCGGTCCGGCTCATACCAGAGACCTTGGCCATGCTGTTAAATCACTCCCCGACTGACCAGTGACCACTTTGAGGACGGACAGAATAGTTTCTCACAAGGATGGAAGGCTGCAGTAAGAATAGCTCTGCCTCTTCATCACATTCTCCTTGGAGTTATATTGTTGACCGAGGTGATCTTTAATGCTAATACGAGCTACTCTCTAACTTTGGGCGCACTATGTGGTAATGCAGCCAAAAAATAGCCTGCTTAAGTGTCGAGTATCAGGGTGCTGAGGCCCGCTGGGTGTTTCAATCTGCTGTCTAACAAGTCATAAAGCACTGCTCATTGGTTTAGGTCTACTCATAAACAGCCGATTCTCTCAACCAAGACATGCCATCTGGCTCTTAAAATAATCAGCAGAGTAGAGACAACATTGGCGTTCTGGAAGCACACGACCTCTGCGATAGTGTTTTGAGTAGCACTCGACTCCTCTTTGTCTGATCTCTTTTGTCCTTGTCGGGAAACATTCACCTCAAAAGGTGACTGTCAGAGCAGGTAACTACCCGAGTGCATATAGATGTGGGCTGTTTTCATCCGATCAATATCCATCAGCAGAGGGCCAAAGCAAATATGTTTCCCCCCCCTCTGAGACTGCGCTGCAGATGAGGCGAGAGAGACAGCTGTTTATCTTGCAGATGGGAAAGCAAATCATGGAGGGAAACAGAGCAACCACACAAAAACTTCAATGTGGTTTGACATGACGGAGCAGGCGGTGGGTTCTGTCCTCACTGCTGTCACTTCACACACCCATGTGTTCATGATAAACCCATTTTTAGCATCTTTTAGCAGGCCGGTACTTTTTTGTTTTCCCCAACCCTCAGCTGGAGCTGCCCTCCTTGTTTGTCTTGATTACAACTGATTATGTCTCAGCATAAAGCTGCCACAGCAGAATACTAAAACATGATTTAACATGACATCTCAACAAAGCCTCAGCCAGGCCTCTGAGTGTATATCTCTTTCCTATATCTCCTGCTGACAGCTCTGTCAGGGACAGCACTGTGAGACTGTTATTACGCTGCTTCCTGGGAATGGATACTTGACATAAAGTGAAATGGTATTGTTATTCAAAGAGGCTTTTACTTTGTGTTTGTTTTGATTTGGCAGCCCAAGCCACAAAAATGCTGCGAGATCCATCTTAATGTTATATTTCATCTGGCAGAAACTGAGGGAAAGATGCAGAAACTTTTAAGGCCATAAAAGCAAAGTAATAACATACTTATCTCTTATCAGTGCAGATTTAAAACCATCGCCTTTAAAAGCACTCTGCAGTCTGTTGATGTAATTGCACAAGTATTTTAAATTGGATATGCTGCCATACTGTCTGGCTTTGTTATCAAAGATAGTCTTGATTCTGCACTTCAGAGAGCGAAAGCTGCACACAGAGTTCATGTGAGTTCTCTGACAACCCATACGTCTCGTTTTATTTGCAACTTTCAAGCCTGTATAAATGTTGTAGGAGAAAATCGTTAATTCAATGTGATCGTGATTCTCTGTGTACCTTGAAGAAACGCAGAAAAGAAAATAACGCTGACTCTAAAAATAGAAAGAGCTATGTTGTTTTATGAGATGCTTAATGACAAACCAACAACTGTGCTCTCTTCAGGCAGATATAATCAGGTTAGACTGGTTTAACATTTAATATGAAAAGCACCAACAAAATAATTACATATTTAAAATTATGCAGCTTTCTTCTGGAATATTATACACTCAGCGTCCACTTTATTAGGTACACCTTGCTAGTACCAGGTTGGATCCCCTTAATTCTTCGGGGCATAGCTTCAACAAGGTGTTGGAAACATCCCTCGCATCAATGATGCAAATCATGATGCTCCCCCTTTCTGGGGGAAAACATTCCACGGCAGTCAATGGGAAAGACTGGGCCATTAGGGCTTTAAAAGCTTAAAATATTAAAACCTTTTGGTTAAACCAGGGGTGTCAAACTCAATCACAGCAGGGGCTGGATTCTGGATTTAGGTCTAACCTGAGAGCCTAACAGGGTCAACATTTAACCATAACCGTCAACCTCATTTTCACCTGTAATAAAATATGAAAAATAAAAATCATTTGGAAATTCAAAAAAGAAAAAAAGTAAAAATGATAAGTTAAAAGGCTCAAATCCGAGATAAAAATTCAAGTTATTAGTTCAAAAGATCAAAACACAATATTAAAAATAGAAAAAAAAAAGGTTTTAAAGAGCAAATATATGAGGAGACAGTTAAAATCATGAGTTTGAGAGGTCAAAATATGAGATCAAATTTGAAAACATAACTTTAAAAGTAAAAATGTTACTTAAAATTTTAAATTGTGAGTCTGATAGGCCAAACTATGGGATTAAAAAGCTAAAATTAAGAGTTGAAAATGTCAAAATATGATCAAGAATTCAAAATGATGGCTTAAATAGTAAAACATATCACTTAAATTTATAACTGGGAGTCTAAAAGGTCAAAATATGATTTAAAAAAGTAAAAATAATTAATTTAAAATGTCAAATTGTGAGAAAAAAATTGAAAATGTAAGTTTAAAAGTCAAAATATCAGATTAAGGGGTGCAGGTGGCCGAGTGGTTAAGGCGCGCCCTATGTACGCGGACAGCCCGGGTTCGAATCTGGCCTAAGGCCCTTTACCGCATGTGTCTCCCCAACTCTCATCCCTGTTTCCAACTCTATCCACAATCCTCCTCTATTAAATAAAGGCACAACACTGCCCAAAATAAACCTTAAAAAAAAAAATTAGATTAAAAAGGCAAAGTAAGGAGTTGAAAAGGTCAAAATATGACTTGAAATTTAAAATTGAGAATCTAAGAGATAAATATGTGATACATAAAGTACAAATTCTGAGTTGAAAAGGTCAAAGTATGAAATGAAAAGTCAAAATCATAAATTTGAGTCGTAATCTTCAGATGCAAAATTGAAAATATGACATAAAAACAAATTCATTTCTTTCCCCACATTCTTAACTTTTTATGAAATCTTTCTGACTCTTTACTTTTTCAAAATTTTATGGCTTAACAAGGATATTTAACACCTTTGGGTTAGACGGTTATTGAGAGCCCAAATCTAATGGCCAGTGAGATAAACATAGTGCCTAAGTGCATGTGATTGGCTGATTAGCTATTTGTGTTAACAAGCTATTAAACAGGTGTACCTAATAAAGTGGCCAGTGAATGTAGATATATATGGTTTAAATGACACTTTAATGCAAAAATATTGCAGCTGTTTAAACCAAACCACTCAGATAAAATGATCTGTTCTTTTCCTCCACTGATGAAAAATGACTGTAGCTCATGTTGTATTTACATACTGTCAACGCACAATAGGACAAACTCAGTGGCCTGTTTTACATAACACTGCCATCAACCATTCTCCCATTCCCATGGCATCTAAACGATGGGGCAATATGGTGCATCATGGTGAGCGAAATTTATCACAGCGATCCCACAGTGAGAGAAAAATGACAGAATATTGATGAAGCAGTGGTGAGTTTGTGCTTGTGATTGGCCTGGGGCTACAACAGGAGAAGTTTGAAAAAGGGAGATGATTAAAGGGAAGCTATGCACTGTGGAGAACAGAGCAATCACGGGTAGGCCCCGCTCGCTCCCCGCAGCCCGTGTTCCCCAGAGACACACGCAGCCTGGAGAGCAACGGGGCCAATGTGCCTCATTAATGTATTGACAGATATGAACTGAGCAGACTCCGGGATTAGAGGCAGAGAGATGGAACAATATATATATGAACATAAATCTTTTTTTAATGAAGTAACTGACCCTCTTTTGTAGAAATGATACCCTTTATAACATAAATGCTGTTAGGCAAGCCTAACCCTGCAGCTGAACAGTGTAGAACATGTGTAGGTAGTGTTTTTCACAAAAAAGTTCATCCTTCCTTCTTGTAGAAGTCAAACTTAACACTCCATGATGATGAAGTCTTTCCACAACATGCCCTTACTCACTGTGCCATCTACTGGCTTATAGAGGTTACGAACATTAGATAAATTAGTAATCTTGGTATCATCTGTCTTGTTTGCTTGTCAGCCTTTTCTGTATCAAACTGAATATTCTATGTGGGAGCTTTAATTACAGTTCACATGCAATGAATATTCACCTGGTGTTGATTGTTTATAACTTAGTGTCACACCTACAGGTGTTGTGGAAACGCTGATGAAAGCCTCAGGCTGAAACACGTCTGTTTTTGTTAGCTGCTCACATTTCCTTTAAATAAAAAGTGTAAAACTTTATGACGAGTGCCGATCAGCTTGTTTTTTGCGTCTCAGTGGTTTTGAGCCGGCACCAATATTCCTGCATTTTGCTGAGTTGGGCTCACCTTCTCCAGTCAAATCATTAAAAGTTTAAAACTACATATAGTAGCTTTAACAAAAATATTGTGATTTTTCAAAATGAACTCCCAAACTGCCAGAAAAGACTATTCCTATGAGTTCAGCATCCTGTGGTCTAAAACCTCCAGAAACACAGAGCGCATTCACAGTTGTCATTCTGAATGTCTATATCCACAAATGCAGACACTGCTTGTTTATTCTTCAAATGCCTGAGCCTTCATAACTGTGATCACAGATGTGACTGCATCTGTTTCACTTTCTCCCGTGGGTATAGATGTAAATCAGCATGAGCCCGTCTTCAGTCTAGACAGTGGGTCATGTGTCGCTCTCTGCCAGCCTTGTTCCATATTGCAGGAAGACTCAGCGTGAAGTGAACTTCCTTGTCAGGTATATTTCTGGAAGAAGTACAACTATGCACCTGGCTCAACACCTCCAGAGGTTACCGGGCAGACATGGATATCTTTATTTCCTTCTAGCATGCATATGCTTTCTCCTTTTCTGTGTAAAACATGAAGATGCACATCATGTTTTGGTGTTCAGCAGAAGTTAGATCATATGGATGGGAAATTAGACACAATTTAAGTATCAAGAAAAATCGTGTCTTTAAATACTATTCCAGATCAGATACTAAGACTTTTACATTCTTTGTGTAACACAGATTTTTACTCTTTTCTTTCAGCTTTGAATTAAAGGTCACACATTAGGCAAAATACACTTCATCAGGCTTTTCTCCAACTTTGAGAAAATGTGTGCTGAAACAAGCCGTTCTCAGATCTGCCCCTTATGATGTCGTGTGGGGAGTTAGCACCACCCCCAGCTTCAGTTGGCCCTCCCAACTTGGAAGAAAGTTACACCCTCCTCTCCTGATTTTCTTTCAGCTGCGAGTCGAGAGGAGGATCAGGAGAGCCACATCCATTAAGTCACATCCATTTCCTGAGAGGGGCAGAGTCAGACAGGTCATTAACATTTAAAGCCACAGACATGGATTAGCTCGTTATGAGCAGGGCTGAAAAAGAGGGTTTTTAGACGTGCATAGATCCAATACTGGAGTGTTTTTTTCAGCAACAAACTTTACAGTGACGTTTTGGGGACCTCTGAGACCAATATAACTTGTCTTATAGGGGTAAAATATGTGACCTTTAAACCTCTGGATGCCATTACATTTCTCATAAACCCAAAGAGAAAGAGACGAGGCCAATTTTCAGACCTGATGCATCTTATGGGCCTCAATCTGTCATGCTACTGTTTTATTTTTTGGCATGTATCCTAGTTTGATAAGGCTTTCCTGTGTTTTTTGTAGTTATTTCCTTGACTTGGTCTCATGCCTTTCTGGTTTGATTTTACCCAGTGTTTCATATCTTGTATTTGTTGTCAATCCCTGAATCTCCTGTTGTAGTTTATCAATGTTCACCCTTGTGTTTCTTTTAAGTTTTTCCCCTGCTTTGTTTCCCAGTTTCCTGTTTTATTTCGTAGTTTTTATCCCTAGTGTACGATTCCTCATTTTCTTCCTGTCCTTGGCTTTTCCCTCCACTTCTGCACTCATCAGGTTCACCTGCGTCTTGTTTGCCTCACCTGTGTCTCCCAGTCTATTTATTTTCTGTGTTTCTCTGTGTCTTTGTCAGTTAATGGTATGTCTCCTCATTTTCCTTGTGAGCCCTCATATCTTCAGAGTTAGTTTTCTTTTGAGGTTTTGTTTTTAAAAATTATCTTTGGACTCTTGTTTCTTCAAGTAGTTTTGGTTCAGATTTGTGCTTTTTTATGACATTTTTATGTTGTCTAAAACTGGGTCCTCTTTTTGTTTTACATTTTAAAAAACATGACAAAATTTTGGGGGAAAAAACTCCCTTAATGTTAAATTAAATGCTCCTTTCAGTTAATGTGTGTATAAATATTTCAGACCGCTGTGACTGGGTTAAGGATTTAACGGGAGAGAGAGTAATTCACTCAGATTTCTTTACCTTTCTAAATCTGTAGTGTGTGTTGAAGAGCTGACCATAAATGAACATAAAAAATAACTTTACGGTCGATCATAATCAATCAACATGTCATGAGACTTGGGCTTCATCCACATGTAGGTGGGTAATTTTGAAACTGGAGTTTTTCTCTCATGCCTATTTAAAAATAATCCTGTACACATGCAGCTTTTTAGAAATATTGCCTTATACACAAAGATGCAAAAAGTCACTGCTGTACAGAGCACACCACGCCAACGGTAGTCTGTCCTTTACAGTCCAGGTGAGGCAGTTAACTGACAGAAATAATGTCCTGATGTTTGAAAAATCTCTTGTCATCCACTGATAATGCCAATTTCATTTTCAAAGTCGTCCCATCAACCAACCTAATGATATACACGTTAGATATCATGGATGTATAAATAAACTATTCTAACAGTGTTAACTGCTTGATGATTTCCTTCCACACGCTGTGTTTCTGATTTCCTTCAATGCCACTTTTTCAGGCTGAAAAACATCAAATATTTAATTTCCTGTACTTCTCTGCCCTGGAAATTGACACCATAATAAAGGGACAGGTTCCACTGCTGTATTACTTATCTCCATGTTGTAAACTCTGGGAGTGAGGCTGGCTGAACGGTGAATATCTAGGGCAGTGTTATTTAAATGATTGTCACTCATCAGTCGTTGACTGTTATTGGCCAGATATGAACGCTTCCTTAATCACATTTAGACCTCGCCCTAAGATGACTTCTATGATCAAATCTGCACTGGTTTCCAGGAAAGTATGATAACTGTGTTCTTAGTTCGTCCGTCCATCTGTCTGCCCATTCATCCGTGAATTCTGTCCGTCCTTGTGAGCATGACATCTCAAAAATGCTTTAAAAGATTTTCTTTGGACTTACATAAATTTACACTACAACTCAAGGATGAACTGTTTAGTTTTCTGAGGTCACAAATCAAAGGTCAAGGTCATTGGGTCTATGTGCATCTGTCAATTGTGAAAGCAGTAACTCTAGAGGGCTTAAAGTTGTTTTCTTCAAGCTTTTCACAAATGTTCATTCTCGGTCAAGGATGCACTGAATATATTTTGGGGTCATAGGCCAGCGTCAACCACTGCCTTTCTTCTTGAGCAACCACTCCTCTTTCACAATCCAGCAGTTGTATGAACAGGCATATTACTGCCTGGCAAGGGTTTGTTTTCAAATGAGAATGTTCATGTTGTGATCTGCTTCTTTCAGGGTTTGTGTCAATTTAGGCTGTTTTCAAGTATTCATTTGTTTTTGGTGGCAGTACCAAATTTCTTAAAAAAAAAAAAAAAATCATACAGACATTAACTTCAGTGTTCTCAGCTCTCATTGGCCTCAGTGAAAAATAATTCAATGTTTGGAACAGCCTGTCACTTTTCCCTCACTGACCAATCATAACCAAGAAGAGGGGGGACTTCTGACATCAGCTTTGTCAACAACAATGGTGGAGGAGAAGCTAATCTGACTCATCTTTTAGAGGGTAAAATTTTCAGGTCTTGAGCTGCTGCAAGAGACAGGGCAAGATTCCATCAAATTGTTTCCATTTTTACCTCCACCAAGGAAGTTATGTGTTGAGCAGGGTTTATTAGTTTGTTTGTTTGTTAGACACAAATTAAAAAAGTCATGGATGGATTTCATGAAATTTTCAGGAAATGTCAGAAATGGCAAAAGGAAGAACTGATTAGATTTCGAGAATGATCCGGATCATTGTCTGGATCCAGGATTTTTTTTAAAGTTCTTTACTATTGGGAGATAGAGCTAATGGCGGAGGTCTGCAGTCTCCGAGTGCTTTTCCAGTTTCTAGATGATCTTTGCTTAGGCAAATATAAAGTAAAGCACATGGAACTTAAAGAGCCTCTAAAGTGAAATTCCAAATTTTTGTCTTAACACACTTGATATGTTGGAATATGGTTGCTGTAAACATGTGAAAACAGAGATCTACATGTGACTGAATTTTGGATTTAGACCATTAGAAAGATTTTCACCTCTTTCCTGGCTTGGTTTAATTTGGGCGGGGCAAATATGTGGGCTGGTGATGTCATGGGGAATGACCCCTCCCCTCTAACGCTACAATATAAATTCAGTGAGCAGTTAATCTCAGTATAGTCTGTTAGCCGATGTCACTTCCTTTATTGAAAGTTAACAGTCAATTAAATGCTGTTTTTCTGTTCATTGCGAGGTAAATCTGTCAAATCTATCTGCCACAGTGGTCCATGGACCATTTAAAGGGGACATATTATGCAAAAACCACTTTTTCAGGCTTTTCTAACACAAATATGTGCCCCTGGCCTGTTCACAATCCCCTCAAGTACCAGAAAAATCCATTCCCCCTCCTCCCCCTCTCTTTCTCTACCTTTCAGAAAATGTGTATTGAAACAAGCTGTTCTCAGAGTTTACACCTAGTGACCTAACATGGGGCATAAGCACCTGCTCCCCGGTTAGGTTGTCCCTCCCCCACTTGGAGGAAAGTTCTGCCCTCCTCTACTGATCCTCTCAGCTACCAGCTGCGATGCTGGATAGCTCAGTGTTTTACTCTGCTGACTACAGTCTGGGAACTTAATGGTTCGAATCCCAGTCAGGTCCTAAACTTTGTTTAAAAGTGTCTGTAACATCAGGAGTGCTGCATCCATTTCCTGAGAGGGGCGTGGTCAGGGGTGCACAGACACAGAAACGGCTTGCTCTGAGAAGGGCTGAAACAGAGGGGTTATAGACATGCAAAAATCCAATACTGGAGTGTTTTTCAGCAACAAACTTCACAGGCATGTCTTTGGGACCTCTGAGACCAATATAAACTTGTCTTAAAAGGGTAAAATATGTGACCTTTAAAGCATCATAAGAGAGATTTGAGCCAGGAATCGGACTTTGTCTCCCCATTTCTAAGGTCAACAAAAGGTCAAGAGACAGGTTAATGGCGCTTCACTTTACAGGGTCTTTAAAACAAACCTTAAAGTCACCACAGAGGAAAGTAGAAGTTAACTTCCACAGCCTTGTTAAAGTAAGAGCTGATAAGAAAAGCTCTGTTAATGGACATGTCCCCTAATGATACTTTCTTCCATATATATAAGTTGGTGGGTTGTATGTTTTCTACTTAAAAGCAGAAACTAAAAAATTGAAAAACATCAATATATAGATATAATTTATTCAGTTTTCTTTAGATGAATTTAAGTTGACAATGCTAGGCTTGAATTCAAAGGAGCTGCCAGCGTAACGGTCCTTATGCTTCACTTTAGAGTAAAATTGCTCCTTAACATCCTTTCCTTAGCTGTGGCTCACGGAACAAAAAGCATGTACAGTGATAAAGACCAAGGTTACCCTTTCAAATCATATCTTTAACTAAACTTCAGAAAATGTAAAGGGTTTGAAGGATGGGTGTCAAAAAAGTTGTCCTTGGTATTCTTTAAGACAAAGATTGATATTAGAGATTCCTTAGATTTGACTCAGGAAAGTTTTTAAATACTTGTGACTTTTTTCCCTCATGAAACTCCTCTTTCATATTTTACATCATAACTTAACATGGTTTCCACTCTGCCGGGCATTTCTTACGTTGTCTTGTGAATGAACACAGTTAGTATGATAGTGTTCTTTTAGTAATGCAACTTTTGGCTTAATAACGGCACGTGTGGTATCTTTTTCACCACAGGAACAAGGTCATACAGCGGGAGTTAAGTGAACAGCTGTGAGCTCAGTCCTCTGGGAGCCTGACTGAGATGTGTCGCTTTGGGAGATGTCTCCTTGTGTGTTCATCAGACACATTATTTAATCATGACCTTCCATCTGACACTAAGTGTTGGCTATAATGAGGAGGGGGCTCAGATTCTTTCCCTAAAGGTGAGACTTAGAGGGAAAAACACTCACAGGAACCCCAGAGTCCACTTTTAGTTATTCTTAATCATAAAATGATGAGCAGAGCTTGAAACTGCAGTTTGATTTGGCTGGAGAGTGTGCTCAAAGAGGAGGATTTTACCATAGCACTGAGGTCATTGAAGTAAACGTGTAATCTTCAATGTTAAACACCCTGTAGTGTGTAAAACAGAAACTCATCTACATGGCTGTACACCCACACAAACAGACGTTTTTAAACTTTTTTTACTGATGCTGTGAGGTTGAATGCTCACTTAGACAAGTATCCAAAGTGACAGCTTGGAAGCTGACTGGTACAACAGTCTGATCTGTTGGACAATGAAAAACCCAATGTGGCAAGTTGAGGGTTTCCAGTAGGTTCCATTGCCTACTGGTGTGGTGTCTAGGAATCAGTCTGAGGATCTGTGGGCTCAGTTTTAAACCGTGTTGAAAGCTTGCAATTCTCCTAATTTGAATCGAAAACAACACCTTTTCTAAATGCATCTTATTATCTAACCTTGCCCAATCCTTTGCATAACACATTTAGTTGATTCTATATAATTGATTATCAATATTGGCAACAGGAGAAAAATTAAGGGTGCTTTCAAACCTGCATTGTTTAGAGAAGTTGTTCCAAAACAAAGAGGTGTTCCCTCTTTGGCCCAGTTCATTCAGACAGATGGGAAAACAATTGACCGAGCAACTGGAACGAATAACTGGCTGACTCATCACACTCCAGTTTTAGTATAAGAAGCAGCAATAGGAGCAGTAATATTGATACCAGGCCATGTCTCATAAGCAGCATGTATACAACGATTTGTATAGTTCCCAGACATTTATCCAGCACATGAAACCAGAGGAATTCATCCTTCTCATCATTAGAATCTTCACTTTTGAAAAGTTGGTTGCTACTTTTGCATACAGCTGTCAAAGCTTCTCCACAGACTCACTAACAGGATTCATGGTTTAATGAGTGACTGTGTTATGTAATGTAATGACATAAGGTTGGCTCATCGTAGGTGTGTGTTTTGACCTGCTTTAGAGTACTGGAGGATAAACACAAAACACATCAATGTGCACAATTTGGACAAAAGTATTTGGCCTCCTAGCCATTACACCAACAGGGACTGTGAGGACATTGCAATCAAATACAAGAACTTCAATATGGAGTTGGCCCTTCTTTTGAAGCAATAACAGCCTCCACTCTTCACAAACGTGAACTCATCAAACCATGTCTTTATAGTCCTTGCTTTATGGACTGGGGCATAGTTATGTTGAACCTCTTCCAAACTGTTGCAACAAAGTCAGAAGCATAGCATTGACCATAGTATTAAGACTATCCTTTACTGGAGATACGATGCCTAACCTAAACCCTGAAAATCAGCCCCAGACCATTATCCCTCCCCAAATGTCCTGGAATACCTAAGCATTAAGACTGTCCTTTGTGAGGCTTGTATGCTTGTTGGCCGTGGGAACCCACTCCATGAAGTGCCCTGCGCATAGTTTGCATGCTAAGCTACTCTCCAGCTATGGAATCAGAGGGGCATTGGCAACTTTAACACACCATGCACCTTAGCAGTCATTGACCCCACTCTGCGATTTTACGTGGTGTTCCATTTCATGGCCGAGTTGCTGTTCCTAAATGCTTCCACTTTCTAATAATGTCACTTACAGTTGGCTGTGGTATATCCAGCGTTTCCTGAATCGTCATATTGCAAAGGTGGCATCAGTGGCACACTTGTCGCATTGAGCTCTTCAGAACGACCATTTTATATCAAAAAAGTTTGCAAATGGAGACTGCATGACTGGGTGCTTGATTTTATACATCTGGACAACAGGTCTGATTGAAACACCTAAATTTATCACTTAACTGGTGTGGCTAAATACTTTTGTCCACATTGTGTATCTTTCTGTTATCTGAATCAGAACAAAGCAAACAAGTTAAATGTGTATTAACAACCTAAAATAACTCTGAAGTGATTAATTTGTATTTCTTTTTGTGCTATATCATGGGTTTTCAGAAAATGTATTTAACTATTTAAAATTATATTCAGGCCATATTATCCTGGCTAAAATGTGTTTTATTTGATGTCTCTTTCTAAGTTTGGGATTTTCTCTTTACTATTCAAAATAATATTATAAAAGGGTAATCCTACTGTCTATCAGTGCAGTACTTTATTCAAAGAGTTCATATTTTAGATACCCTTCTAGCATATCAGATTATTCCTATTGTTCTGCTTATCTTCTAGTATTTTATTATGATATTATCATATTCAAAATTTTTTATTTTTATGGTCTTTTGAATTCCTACATTTCAATCCCATTACAAATTCAGATTGTCAGTTCCAGTATTTATCCCCCCAACATTTCTTTTAATTTTGTTTTGACATTTTTTGTATGAATTTATGTTGGATGGTATTTTTCAAATTGATTTTTCTTTTTATTTAAAATGCATTGTGCTACATTTTGTTGCATAAGAAGTGCCATTTCTAAAAAGCAGATACTGCAACACTAGCCAATGTTTAAAAAATCATTAGAAGTGAAGATTTTCAGTCTCCTTATGTAAAGGAACAAACTGAATGTCAGTGGAGACTAATCTGAATTCAGATCATTCATTACCAAACATAAATAATGCAGGATCTTCCTCTGAGGGGAGACCTAAAGGTCTACCACACATTAAGACTGTCTCTTTGAATAATTAGAATTCAGACAATAAGGTCTTACTCCTCCACCCTGCATCCAGTCTTTCTTAAGACAAATGGATCATTAAAACCATGGCTAAAAGCAGCAGATGGAGCAGAACTGAATTAAGCAGTTGTACTTGTAAAGGCCTCTGAGCATTCTCTGGAAAAAACGAGTTCCATTTGTCTCTGAAAAAATAATTTATCTTCCAAAAAGTTAGACTTATCAAGTAGATTTCATTTGTGTGACATTTTGCTTAAAATAAAAAAAATAAACTTAAAATAGATTCACACTGAAATAAGTTTCAATGCCTAATCGCAGATGTTTTTCACACTTCGACAGCATCTAAGAAGTCTTTGGTGTTTAGGTGTGGGCATTGCAACAGACTAGGGCCGTCACGATATCAGATTTTCACTTCACGATTATTGTGGGCAAAAAATGTCACGAAAACGATATTATCATGATATCAATATAAATTTAGATAATAATGGGACAATTAATCAAATTTATCTTTAACTTTATTTATGTTGTGTTCTCTCTTTTGGCATGAATTACCCTCAAAATACCTGTCTAAGGAGGTACTGCAGCTGCTGGGTCATTGTGGAGAGTCATATTTCTTAAAAAATGCAGAAATATCAAAATAAGCTTTTTATTTATTCTGTAGCATGTGCTTTTTAAGCTTATCAGAGTTTAAAACAAAAACAAAACAAAAAAAAAACATCTGATTTGTTTTTTTGTTTTTTTTTTCCAGTTTGGCAACATGAATGAAATTTCTATGTTGTGATCAGCAGGGTCAGTCTGTTTATCAAAATTCAAGAGATTTCTTTTTACATTCCTCAGTTATCAGAGATAATGTACTTTTCCCAAAGTTAAAGATTCTGGGCTTTTGAGAAAACATTAGGGGCAGAGACCCCACAAGCCCCCCCCATGGCTCCACCTCTGACTGATAAACTTATCACCACACAAGATTTACACATCATAATGCCAAAACAGTGTCAGAAACGTAGGGTTATAAACACATTAGGAAATAATTAATTACAAACATATTTCAAGAGCACCTGCAGCAGTTTTTGGCACTAAAACTGTTTAAATTAGTAAACAATAGGGGTGCAACGGTACAGAAAAATTTCGGTTCGGTACGTACCTCGGTTTTGAAGTCACGGTTCGGTATTTTTTTGGTACAGTGATTGAAGCAGATAAATAAAATTTCATTTTAATTTTTTAAATTAAATTGTATTAAAATAAACAGGCTAAATAAATTACATTTAAATTATAAATAATGTTGCAACCCCCCTCCAAAAGTTCTTTTATGATTAAAACTATTAATAAATAAATACATTTTTGAATAACTAGGTTATTTCATTGATATATTGACATATTTATACCCAATCTTTAAACACGAAAAATTCCCAGCTAACTTGAACGCATCATCACACAACCACAAGTTAGCCTGTGAAGTATGCAAATTAGCGTCTTCTTTGCCGATTTCAACACGGACTTCAGCACTGGACTTCTGTTTTAACCAATGGGACCTACTACAAAGTTTGGAAGAACTTTTTACAGCCCTTCTTGGAGGATAACGAGGTTAAAGCCGTGTGAAATCTGAAGATAACTTTACCTATAACACAGCTGCAGAGTCCCTCTCTCACTCCTCCGAGGCTGAAGGTAGAGTTAATATGATTCATAGAGGCCAGAGCACCATTGCTATATGGGTGATTTAAATGAAGCTGGCGGCACTTCTAACTCCACACGCAACATTACTCTTCTTCGTTTGTTTTTGTAACTGCTCCTTCTTCTGTAATGATGGCTGGTAGAAGCTTTTAGGCTCACTGCCGCCACCTGGATTGAAGTGAGAACTTGCTTTTTAATACTCACTCAGATGTATTTGTCGTATTACTGCGTGCACCGAACCGTGAAGGCTGTACTGTGACCGTACGGGACGAATACAAATACCGTTACACCCCTAGTAAAAAAGGCACAGTCTAATTCATTAAATGCGCACAGAAGCTTTAACGCTCCTCATAGCGTTGCAGACATACAGTATGAGCGTCCCCACTGCACTGATGCGCCTCATGATGCACAGGAAGAGACTGGCACAGAGATACCGAACCAACATTGTTATTTGAGGGGGAATCCCTTCTATTCATAAAAATTGGGCTCTTTCCATAAGCGTTTAATTTACAGACAAGGACAGGAACAGGGAGGGGGAAAAAGAATAAAAACGAACTCTCAGAGAGAACTGAAGGAGCGCTTCGCTTTGGCACTCGCGAACAACGATCAGGAAAGTAATTCTACCTATGGCTTCAAAAACAAGGGGTGTAGTCTGTAAATATCACCCTGATGTTACTCTTATCAATATTGTCCAGTTAAATTAGTCCAGGCTGTCAGCTGCCGATGTTTTTGGAGCGTCATGGCTGATGAGGATGTGAGACTTTTCTTTCATGCTTCATTCAGTGAGACAACTTTGATTAGAACAGTGAAAAAACCTTATTTGTCAAGGTCAGTGCTTAAAAGAACCCAGTATTATAATTTCTTAACCTGAACATGGCTTCTGTCATTCTGTGTTTTACGTGGAGGTTCAGACTTTAGGGGGAATTGGACATGCATGTTGGGGGTGCAGGTGGGAGAGAGGGAGGACACACACGCACCAGCAGGTGTCAGGAAATAAGGGGGAATGGGCAGGTAGGGTGTTAGCTGTCTGACGCAGGACTCTATCTCTACATCCTGTCCGTTAAGAGCCATGTGAACAAGGAAAAAGAAAACTTGTTTTCTCTTTCTCTTCTCTTGCTGGACTCCCAGTGTGTGTGCCGGGGGCGTGCATGGAGAGAGAGAGAGAGAGCGGCGAGGTTAGGCTGGACAGTTTCACGAACGAGGGGCGCAGAGGTTAGAGGAGCGCAGGAGTTGATGATCTGTTATATCCATGGACTTATTAAATGTTCAGGTGGCACTAGATCATTTACACGATATTATCATATGCACATTTTTAACATGACATTGAAATTTAATTTTTTAATACCACGATTATCGTCAATACCGGTATACCGTGACAGCCCTACAACAGACCTATCGCTAAGCAATGCCATGAGCCAATCACATTTCTCACAGCTCCATTCTGCACTGAGATATCTGATCACTTCACATAACAGCTGTAAAAAATGATTTAGCTTTGGTTTTATCAAAAAGTATAATAAGTCTTATTATTTCCCTTTTCATTGGTGGCTTTTTTATAGTAATTTCTGGATCAGACGGACTGTTTGAGGTAAAAAAATAAATGAGCAGAAGTTAAGTTTTAACAGCTCTGATTGAGCTCAGAACTCTTAGGAGTATAGTGATGTAAATATCCATTTACTGTCACTGTTAATCAAAGAATCTCTTTCATTTTTTAGTGTTTAAGTTCCAAGAGATTGAAATACGGTATGATTTTGATGATTTCATGTCTTGTACATAAAAATGCCTAAAATGTTAAAAATCCCTGGTTACTGTCAGCTTTTTTTCATGGAAAATCCCAGGATATCATTTACTGGCATCCAACCCTGTCCCACATCAACTCCACCCAAGCTTCCCCGTTTTCCCGAGCTGGTGACGAGCTGTAAACCTGAAACACAAACATGACGGTTGAAAAAATAACCCTTCAAGGACCTGCGGACACTGAGTCAGGAGATAAAAGTAGATCTGTCTTGCCTGGTTTGAGACTTAGAGAACACGCTGTACTTTCACTGCACTTTCACTGGAACCAACAGTGCAGATGCTTGTATGTCAGTGCCTTTAGGCGTCTGTCTGTTGTGAAATGTAGATAGTCTGTATGTGGTGAAATGTTCATGTTTACAGTTAGGCCAGAGAAATATGCTCAGAAATGGAAGGTGCTTTCTCTCTTACTTCACCAACAGTAAACACACAGCTGTTTGGGGGGAAAAACGTCTGACCACTAACCAACGGGGCCTGGACTACTGTTTACAGCACAGGAGGTTAGCCTGAAGAGGGAACAAACACACAACTTTTATGAGGGAATCTACTCTATAGAATCTTAGCTCTTTCAAGGTTTCTATATGTATTTTAATACATCATTCAGAAATGCAGCGCCATACATATTTAATAATAAACTATGAGTCTATCTAAGAGGGAATCATCGCAGGGGTGTACAATTATCCTTATACAAGCATACCCTATAATTTGGTTTGTGATGTTTTTTCATTATCAAAGATAAAGTATTTCTTATTTACTTTCAATAAGGGAAATGTTAACTCTATGACTCAGACTGCAGGAAAAGTAGGATTATGTTATTAAGTTTTACTGAGGCTGTAGTGGGATTTCTATCCACCTGAAATTTATGCACATTTTCAGTTTGTGCATAGAAAAACCTGACGGGAAAGAATGTAAATTCAACAAAATATGGAAATAGTGCAAAATGTATTTACACTTGAAAGAGGAAGAAAACTTTAGGTTTTGAAAAATTGAAGTGGGACTTTTTTTCAGTGGAAACATATTCAGGGGATGAATGATGACGTCTCTACACGAACAGCTGAGTTCTGGTGGAGTGTAAAACAACCATGTGTGGTTGGTTATTACATTAGAATTAGGTCTGAACGATTTGGCAAAATAATCTAATTGCGAGTTTTTTACCCAATATTGCACTTGCGGTTTGAAATTCCTTAAGTTCCTCATCTTATGTATTTTCCAACAAACACAAGCAATAAACCCTTCCATATTACAATCAACCCAATATTAGACTAAACAAGGGCTGAATGATTTTGAAAAAAACACCTATTTGTGAGGATTTTAACTTCTATTGCTGGATATGAATTTTTGTATTGCCATTCTCATATTTAATAAGAAAAGAAGTATAAAAATGAAGAAAGTTGGATGTTTTTGTAGACTATTCTAAAAAAAGGCACTTTAATGATTGTATAATTATGTAATGTGTAACATCTCTGAGTTTGTATCCCCTAAATACAAAATAGTGGAATTTTAAAATGCAGTAAAAAGAGTGATCAACCATAAAAATTAATTTAAGGAAGGCCGTACAGCGTGTGACTTTCATCCGATTCACCCACAAATTTTGTGTCACACTACTCACTTGGAAGTCATGCCAACTTTCAGTCGAATTGTGCGTTGTTTTGTCGTGCTGTGTACAGAAGGTTACGATGGGTTACCATGACCTGACTATGGCCCGACAAGCTGCTCTTGATTGGTTGGACGGATTTCTGACATGTTTAATATTTTGGTTTTATGACTAAACACACTCCCACAGAGGGAGCAGAACCACAAGCAGAATCCTCAGCTTTGGGGTATTTTTTCTTTGTAAACTGTCAGACAGCATCTCATGACAAAAGCAGGAATGATTACTAATGCCCTTCACCTCTGCTGTAATAAAGGAAATAAACGAGCAGGAAATATTTCCTCCAGGAGCGAGGAACCTCCGGATGGTGATGCTGTTTGTGTATGTAGAGAGAGTGAGGATATGACTAGATACAACTTCCACCTCAGTCTGAGACTGTTTCAAAGGAAACTCCACAGATTTTTGTCACGGTCCATCCTGACTTCACTCCTACTGTGTGAGCACTCAGGTCATGCACAACCACTGGACGATATAGTATGAAGGCATAAATAAAGAATGATGGACACAGCGATTCACACTGACGTTCCGCTATGACTGTCATAAAGTCGGCTTCAAATTGCACGGGGTATGCCCGGTTTAAATGTAGAAATTCTGAGATTTATTTTGATTAAAATTTGTAATCATTTGAAAGCCCAAGTATGCATGAATGTCTTTTCCAGGTTTTTATAATGTTGCACTTTTTAACATGCTTTATTGGTATTTTCTCCTTGTTCATTCGTTGTTTTGTTCCCTCTTATGTCCAACTTGCATCATTTTTCACTGAAAAAGTTTTAACATTTTGGGATATTTGGGGCTGATTAAGACGAGACGAGCTGAGAACCCCTGACCAAGATGATTCTGTTTTCTGGTACCCCTTAAAAGGGCCCTAAGGGCCCACCAGCAGACATGGTGCCTGTTATACACCAGAAAGCTCTGACTCCCACAACTCTGATGAGGTTAAAAACCACCAGAGCAGCCGCAATTAAAGCATTTATTAACAAACAAACTAAAAGTGAAAAAACTCCACCATGACAAGCTGTCACAACTCTCCTGATTATAATATACCACAAAACAGCATCAGAAAGAGACTCTACAATCTAAATCCAGTCAAATATTTAGTCTGAAAATACGATTGCATCCATAAAGATCTATGGACTTGTTTGGTATTATTCAAAATTTGCTGTTATTGCTCTCAGTAGTCCTCAGTATTAGCTGTCAAAATGTCTTTTTTTCCAGGCAATTATCAGTGAAAAAAATCTGCCAATCTCAATCCTTTTTAAATTTTGAAATCCCCGAACTTTTCCCCATAAAAACAGGTGTAAAATCCTCATTTTCTGTTCTATTGTTTTCAGCCTTGAATCTGAACTAGCTAAGGTTTCATGCTTTGGTCCAGATGAGTTTCCAACTAATACCTCCGAGCTACAGCCACCTCTGTTTCACAATACAAATTCAGACAGGAAACAAAGTTTTCATTGTATTACTCAATATCAGCAGCAGCTACAGTGAGTCAGACAGTTTGGGTAGAAACTTCACAATGTTCTGTTTCTAAAGACACCTTGTTTGTGCTTTTACTGCAAACGGTTCAAAGATAGCATTCAGTTTAATTAGGGTAATCCTGGACAGGCGTTTCTGACTCATTTTAGCTGGAACTCTGAGGGGTTAAATTACAACTTTATAAAATAACAATGAAAAATTGCAGTATATTGAGTCATACACCCCGCACTGGGAAACAGTGTGAAGTGTAAATGTGAGAAAGGTCTTTTGGCCTACCATCAGATGTGACTGATGTTCACTTTCAATTTGTCCACCTTTCTCCATTTTTAAACCATTTTAAGTGAGTGGATGAAAGCATACTTGTCAAATGTAAGTGCACCCCTCACTGCATAAACTCTATTTCACTGTCAAACAATCCCCTGGAATATAAAACCACATGTGCGCTTCCATTTTTTTTCTTTTCCTTTTCTTCCTCTTCCTTTTATTTTTGCATGGTTTTGGGTTGAAAAGGTAAGAATTATGATAAATTCTGTGGAACTGACATAATTGCACTGGAAGTCAACGGTAAAACTTGGAGAATGAAGCTGTGGATAAGCTCACTTTGCTTCCATTAAGCTGTATCCAAAACAAGAATGTTTCAGTGGCTCCACTTGTTCCTGGACGACAGGAATATAATGTCAGGGTCAAGATTTTGGGAAAGGAGTGGTTGGTTTTTTTTCCCTCCCTGACAACTGACTTTACAAACCACACACAGATGTTTTACTCAGTGTTTCCTACTGAATATAAAGACTGAGAGACAGAAAAAGACTGCATGCATGAATATTCAGTCTCACTAAGCGCTATAATGTAACAAGTTATCCACGTACTTACTGTATGAGTGAATAATTTATCCTTACATGAAAGTGAGCGGTGGATAAAAGTGATCCCACCGTTTCAAACCATTCTCTACGTGTGGAAAAAGATCCAGTATGCAGCTTGATAGACTGTTCAGGGCAATCCCTTCAGATCTCAGCCACCTAGCCAAAGGACAAAAAAAGACTACCTTCTTACACCTTTTCTTCATTGACACTCTTACTCCGTATCGGAGTCATGGATGACTGGAGCTCATGTATTGACTTGAGGTGAGGAAAAACCCCAAGCACCTCACTACTTTTTTACAGCACTAACAGAAGCAGGCAGACAGTCACACAATCACACCTAACAGCAGTTTATTGACCAGTATGGGATGCTTCCAAGAAACAAGAATGAGAGAAAAAATTGTTCTGAACTTTCTTGCTGTGATGCAGCAGTTCTTAACAATTGATCCAGCGAGCTGTCACCTTTTTTTTTTAAGCTCAGAATGCAAGCCAAGAGGCGGGATTGTCTCTGGAGTGTCTCCCAATTATTGATATGCACATCGGCACAATAACACAAACAGCAAACCTGGAGATACAACAGACTGTCTTTGTGATGAGGCAGTAAAGAGGAGTACAGTCGCTCTGTCCTCTGTTTGACTGAAAAACATCTATAAAAATATAGGAGAAATCTAAACAATAATATGACAGCAGATAAAATAGGACAATACTGATACCATGAGCAAAAAAAGAAGTCCTGGGCACCCAATCGTGAGAAATGTCTTGTTTTTATCATCCAAAGATCCAAGCAAACTCCAGATTAGGCAATGCCTGTTTGCACAAGGCATAAACATAGTTTTGTGTCGTTATGCAAAGTAGTCAAGATTATCAGTACTTGCCAACCTCTGACTTTGATTTAAAATGTGACTTGAGATCTTTAACTTTATTGAAATCCCCAGTTCTTCCTGATATTATGGAACCTTAAACAATCAAGGTTGTATTGTCTTAAAACAAGTGGCATCAAAAGGATTAGAGGTTTGTGTAATACGTAACTCTTTATGTCTTAACGTTCATCTGATGAAGAGTGAAAGTTTCTATGTGTTGACCTTTATTCTTGAAAAAGGATGGTAAGAATCAAATATTAATCTCTGATCTGGCAAAGGAAGCCAATGTGAAAGTGCAAAGAAAAACAAAACAAAACAAAACAAAACAAAAAAAAAAAACTGAAGCTGCTTGGGTGCCCACTTGATGCTGACCCAAAAGCCAAGAAGCTCCCCTCCGAGCCCACATTAAAATGCCAATTATTATATCATTATATCAAGATACTTGTGCCAATTCATGCAAGTGAGGTCTATGTTTTCTGTATTAAGTCTACTAATCTGTTCCTTTCTTAACAGTGTGATACCCTCTATGCCATGATACTGAAGAAAATCCTCCCCTCCACATTCAGGACTGAGATGGTACAAAACAGGCTTCAGTCAGAGGACTCCTTCTCTTTGGGAATCAGGATTCCCACTGCTTTACACGAGGCTCTGGACAGTTTCTGTCCAAACCATCCTTTGTTACTGCCACAGAAATCTAAGGATATCAAGCATTATTTTATAAACCCTCTGCTTGGCCCGAACGCAAAGGGGTTTTGCAGTCTTAACTACAGCCTGCACTTCCTTCCACCTTGGTGGTCTAACATCTATAATTCTCTGGCATCACCAAAAAAATCCCTCTCCCGCCTCCACCTGGCCCAAAACACAGCAGCTAAGCTTTAAAATGTTTTTAATAGATGGCATCACATCACCCCTATCCTTGCTTCCCTCCACTGGCTTCCTGTCACTTTAAGAGTCGATTTTAATATTTTGCTGATCACTTTTAAAGCTCCTATGGGCTTTGCCCCGGGTTATACAGTCATGGATGAAAATGTTGGCACCCCTGGAATTTTTCCAGAAAATACACCATTTCTCCTAGAAATTGTTGCAATTACAAATGTTTTTGGCATACACATGTTTATTGCCTTTATGTGCATTAGAGCAATAGAAAAAATTCAAAGAAAAAAGCCCAAATTGACATAATTTTACACAAAACTCAAAAAATGGGCCGGACAAAATTGTTGGCACCCTTTTAAAACTGTGGGTAAATCATTTTATTTCCAGCATGTGATGCTCATTTAAGCTCACCTGTGCCAAGTAACAGGTGCTGGCAATCTAGAAATCACACCTGAAGCCAGTTAGAATGTCTAAAAGTTGACTCAACCTTTGTGTTGTGTGCCTGTGTGTGCCAAGAACTGTCTGAGGACTTGAGAAGCAAAATTGTGGAAAAATATGAACAATCTCAAGGTTATAAGACCATCTCCAGAGATCTTGAAATTCTTTTGTCCACTGTGCATAATATAATCAAGAAGTTTATAACCCATGGCACTGTGGCTAATCTCCCTGGACATGGACGAATGAGAAAAATTGACAAAAGAATGCAATAGCGATAGTTAGAATGGTGGATCAACATCCCCAGTCAACTTCGACACAAATTCAGGCTGTCCTGCAGACTCAGGGTGCAAAAGCGTCAGCTTGGACCATACGTCGTAATCTGAATGAGATGAAGCGCTATGGCAGGAGGCCGAGGAGAACCCCACCGCTGACAAAGAGACATAAAAAAGCCAGACTGGAGTTTGCAAAAATGTACCTGAGTAAGCCTCAATCCTTCTGGGAGAACATTTTGTGGACAGATGAGACTAAGGTAGAGCTTTTTGGAAAAGCAAGTCATTCTACTGTTTACAGAAAACAGAATGAGGCCTACAAAGAAAAGAACACAGTACCTACAGTCAAACATGGTGGAGGTTCAAGGATGTTTTGGGGTTTGTTTTGCTGCCTCTGGCACTGGGTGCCTTGACTGTCTGCAAGGAATCAGGAAATCTGGAGACTATCAAATAATTTTAGGTCGCAATGTAGGGCCTAGTGTCGGAAAGTTGGGTCTGTGTCAGAGGTCATGGGTGTTCCAGCAGGACAATGACCCCAAACATACCTCAAATAGCACCAAGAAATGGTTGGAAACAAAGCTGGAGAGTTCTGAAGTGGCCAGCAATGAGTCCAGATCTAAATCCCCTTGAACACCTATGGAGAGATCTCAACATTGCTGCTGCAAGAAGGAACCCTTCAAATCTGAGAGACCTGGAGCAGTTTGCAAAAGAAGAGTGGTCCAAAATTCCAGTTAGAGGTGTAAGAAGCTTGTTGATGGTGGTTCCTGGTCATTCCAAAGTCAAGATACAAACCTAAAGGAGACAGGGCTTTTGTTGTCAGGGCCCTTCAACTTTGGAACAACCTGCTCAAGGAGATAAGGCTTGCAGATTCAGTAACATCTTTTTAATCACTCCTTAAAACGTACCCCCAAAAGCCAAAGAGCCCCTTAGAGCCCCATTATAAGAAACTGCCGTTTCAATGTGTGGTACAAAAAGTTGAACTTTCTACAGCTTATTTCCGTATTGGTTCTAGGGGTAGTGTATTTAGATTGTAGGTCACATTTAATTCTGTAACAGCTAAGAGTTAGAGCATAAGTGTGATAAGACATGTGGCTGCTTAGATAGGTGAGTGAGGTGTACCTGGTTGCTACAAGAATAGAGTTTACTTGAATCTTTTCCCCCTTGCTGACCTTAAGGGTTAATATTCCAATTTCTAAATATTGCTTTTCAAAAATCCTCCTGCTGGGTTTGTTGTTCTTAGCTCTGTGTTTACTCTGTGCTTCCTTCAGCTGGTTATGGGTCACAAAGAAGCTCAAATTTTCTTGATTTTTGTTTTGCGTGTGAACTCCTCCCCCTCTAATGAAGAGCTCTGCCGCCATGTGGTGGAAAAGAGAGTCCTGCCCACTCAGGGATGCTGATTCTAGGGGCAAAATGATAGTATCATGTAAGAATACAACTTTCTTTAAACTGTCTTACTTGTGTTGCTTTCATTATTTTGAGTAATGCTACCTGGATGACGCGCTACATGAGCATGCCGGGCGTGTTTAAGCAACGGAGAAATTTATTCTCTCCACCAGTTTGCTCACTTCTTCTGGTAAATATTAACGGTTCTGTATATCTGTTTTCTATACTGATGCTGTTGTGCTTCTCTTATCTTTCATATCCGAGAGCAGTCAAATATCAGTATCCATTAGTTTAATCTTTGAGCCAACAGAACTCAGACAGCACTCAGTTCTTTACAGTGAGGAAGGTGTGATTTCAGACACAGCTTGTGTTTTATACAGTCGATGGTAAGAGCAGGATTTTTGATGTCACAACACGTATAGAATTTCAAAATAAAAGCAAAAGATACATTTTAAAGAACACTTTTTCTCTTGTTCAGACTCATTTAAGCTACATATTTATGCTTCGACTCTTTATGTATTTTTCTAAGATATTCTTTCAAGGTTTTTTATTTTGAGCAGGAGTCAAGAATGACTGTGGCAAGTCCTGACCCTGGGGTGCTGTCTGAATGTTTTTGAAAGAATTTTTCTCTTTGGTTTTTCAAAAATGTGTACTTACTTAGTCAAACTATTCAACAACGTCTGGCTGGACTGAGGCATGGACGGGAGAAATGAGAATGTCGGGAGTAAATTATATCTGCACAGATGAAAGGGGAGCTGCAATTTGTTTTGAATTACAGCTTTTCCTTTTTTGATGTGTCAGCACAATCAGCAAGTATCTGTCATATTTGCATGCGCAAAAAACAAAAATATCATATTGAGAAAATAATGGGGAACATTTGGGGGAAAATCAGGCATGGAAATAGCTGCAGAAAACAATAGATGGAGTGGACTTTTTCCTGTTTTGGTCTCTTCTGTTAAGCTATTCATTGCTTTGGAAGGCAGTTTTTTCAGGATGGTTTTGTTTAGTGTGAAATGAGGACAGTGTTTTCTTTCAGCCTTGATAGAAAAAATGACTTTTAAGCAGCTAAGTTTTGTTTTAAAAGTAAGAAAAATTCCAGGTATTTGTCATTTAAAATCAATGAAAACTTAATAGTACAAAGAAACCCTGTTTTCATTGACCTAGCTGCCTTTCTGAGAAGCAAGCTTTGTGAATTAATTTTGGATGATAGAGCTTGAAATTAATGACTTTGTTTTCATTAAGTATTAATCAGGGAAGTGCGTGAACATTACTTTGTTCTAGTGATTTTACTCCAATCAGAACGAAAAACTGTGATTGACTTTTAGGTAATCTTCCTGGAAGTATGCAAAAAGATGGTTTATTAGAATTTAAACAAAGAACAAGAGATTCATTTATGTAAAATATTATTCCCTATAGGCTTTTCCTCCAGACTCCTCTTGTTTGTGTCTTGTTTTTATTATTTAATTGCCAAGCTGATAAAATGTGAGCCGTGTATTACACAAGGGAGACAAAAAGAACCAGGGCTAAATTGAACTGCACCAAACTTGTAACAAATGTCAAATTAAAAGCTCCACCTCTTATCTATAATGGGCCTCTGAGCCTGACAGTCTGTTTTGCCTTTATCCCCTCTTTGGACTTTCAAATCTCCATTTCTCTCCGAGCTTTGAGGGTGTGTGCTCTGACAGAATGTCAGGCAATTAAACAGTCATGGCTCATTGAGCCGGAGGTGGGCCCGCTCCTCCAGGCTGCTCTATAGGCAATGCAAGAAGTGAACACAGGGCCCTCCCCGCCATCCTCTGCACATTCTTTGACTCACAAACTTAGCGCTCAATCCAGACAAGACGTTCTTATCAAAGGACACTTTAAACTATTGTTAACTTTCACAAGGCTGAGCAGTGTCACTGTCATGGGTAATTATCCTGAATGTAAACGGGGACAGTGTGTGGGAAAACAAAGATGTACTCTCAGAGGGGGCGCAGTCATATTCCTGCTGCAGGATAAACACATACAGCGCTGCTGCATTAATGACGGCACGAGGCAGCTGAAAGATAAGACTAAGACCTTTGCACCTCACCTTGGGGTAAAGGAGGAAGAACTAACAGGCAGCAGCTTCAATTAAGACATGCACTGACAGAAGGCTTGAGGTAAAGAGGAACACTTCTTTATTACATTGTATTTTTCAAGTATTTCAGGCCTCTAAAGAGATACAGTATATGAAAAGAGACTCAAGAACAGAGGCAAAACTTTCAGCTATGAGCTGCCAGCCGAGATTTCAATCTTTACGGATACTGAAACGAAATATGAGGGAAGAACTGAGCTCATAATTAACGGCTGCTTCCACCCGCTTCACCTTAACTTTAAAAACAGAGATGAAAAAACAACGAGGCACATATGTACAGACTGGTGTATATATGACACTACATATTCAGCTAAGCTATACACAAGTACACTATATGAACGAATGTATTCAGCTGCCTGATCATTACACCATCTCTGATGACATTATACTCACATACATGCACTTTAATACAGAGTTGAGGTATGCTTTCCATAAAATTTTGGAGTGTTTCTGCTGGAATTTGTGCCCATTCACTCTGTAGAGCATTTATGAGGTCAGATTGGCTATTATACAGAGTATTGGCTCAATTCCATGAAGGCTATCCAAGGGTCCCAGGTCTTGTAAAAAAGTCCCAGGCTACCCCTGATGGTGTAGGTCAGTGACACTCAACATGTGGCTCTTATTATTTGTGGCTCTTTCATGTCTAAATTTTATATATTCTTTCCCCAGAAAACCTAAAAAAAGGGAAACTCTTTTGCCACTTTTCACCAATTTTTGCATCTTTTCACCCATTAAAGCTACTTTTAGCCATGAAATACAACTTTTTTTCTTACTTTTTTGGACATTTTTGCCACTTTTCCCTATTTTTGCCACTTTTAGCCATTTAAGCCACCTTTGGCTATTAACTACCCATTTTTTCCTTTTTTTTTTAACCCATTTTTGGCACTTTTTTTCTACTTTTATCCCCTTTTTGCCCTTACAACCATTTTTGCCCAATTAAGCTACCTTTTGCCATTAAATACTACTTGTTTCTTTTTTTTAACCCATTTTTGCCACTCTTTACTGCTTTTTGCCCATTTTAGTCACTTTTCAATCATTTTTTGCCTAGTTTTTGCCCCTTTTGGACCATTTTTTGCCACCTGTAAATAATTTTTTTTGTAAATTCTCAGTCATTTTTGCTACTTTCTGACCTTTTTTCCACTTTTTCCTCCTCATTTTTGCCCCTTTCCACCCATTTTTGCTGGAATGTGGCTATTGCAAAGGTATTTCTCAACAGTTCGGCTCTTTGGTTGAACAGGGTTGAGTAACACTGCTGTAGGTTATTTTGCTATAGAAGCACATGAGTTAGTGTCATTAATCCATAACATTGGGGGAATCTTCATGATTCCATTTGTATGTAATACATTTTTTGGCAGCTGTTACAGCTTAACTCACAAAGCTTTTTATTCTCTGAGAGGAGGGGAGGTTCAGGTCAGACACATCACCCAACATCACAATCCTTGCTGAAAGGAAAATAGATGTAGTAATACCTTCTTGATTTTTATCATCAGGAATCTATTTTTAGCCCATCCTTGCCCCATCTTCCTCGAAGAAAAAAGGTTTTAAACAAACATTTTTCGTCATAGTTTTTGTTAACAAAACTAACACTGGTCAAGGGTGTATCAACGCTAGCATTCAAACATTTAAATCAACCCCAGACTGACCTGGGTATTCTAAGCATATGCCACGGTATTCCCTAGCTCAGGGGTGTCAAACTCAGTCACAGCAGGGGCCGGATTCTGGATTCAGGTCTTACCTGAGGGCCTAACAGGTTCACATTTTTAACAAGAAACTGTCAACCTTGTTTCAACAGTGATAAAATATATATATAAAAAACATTGCACTAATGATAAATGATTTTGAAATGTATAAAGATAAGTTTAAAGGCTCACAATCTGAGAAAAGTAAATTTATTTATTCAATAAGGTCAAAAAATATATATTTTTAAGGCTACTATATCAGAAAGAAAGTCAAAATCATGAGTTTAAAAGGTCAAAATATGAAATAAAATTTGTAATCATGAAATTAAAAGTCAAAAAATTATTTCAAAATTTTTTTAACTGTGAGTCTAAAAGGTCAAACTATGGGATTATTAAGTCAAAGTTTGGAGTTGAAAATATGAGATAAAATACAAAATAATCGGTTAATCGGTTTATAAATTCTAAAGCTCAATATATTATATGAGAAGTCAAAATTATGACTTTAAATGCACAAAGTATGAAATAAAAAGTCAAAATCCTAAGTTTGAGTCCTAATTTTGAGATGCTAAATTGAAAATACAAAATTAAAACACAAATTAATCTATTTTCCTACATTCCGGACTTCTTATCTAATTTTTTACTCCTTGCTTTTTCAGATGTTTTGACTTAACAAGGATATCTTACATCAAGGATAAGTTTTCATTTTTACACTTGAGGAAATCTGCAGACCTCATACTGATGGGCCAGTTATAACAGAAATATGAGATCATCTTGCGGGCTGGATTTTGGCCCCGGACCTTAAGTTTGACACCCCCACCCTAGAAGTCAAAAGCATAAATGTAAAGAAGGGGAGAAAAAAAACTTAAGGTATCAGTATGAGAGCTGAGCATTTTTGACCAGAGAAGGAGAAACAGTTAATAATGTGTCAGCCTAAATGTACAGAGCTCTAAATCGTCCATGCTTTCATTGTAGCTGCTTACTACAATTCTGTGGATTGTTTAGTCTGTGACTTAAAGGATCAACTGGAAGGTCAAAGAGCAGCTAGCTAAAGGGGGCATATTACTGCCTACCAGAGCTGGAAAGTAGCACCAGTCTTAATCATTACTACTTCTCTATTAAAGCAGGAGCTGCGAGAAGCTTCATGCTTGTGTCAATTTCAGGGCCTCCGTACACAAAGTTGCACCTTTTCCTTCTCCCTCTTTGGTTTCTTAGTCCTGTACATGAATCAGCAATCTTTTAACAAAAGGCTGTCTTGCTGTTCATATAAAGTCAAACATATTATTCCCCATGAATCTTTGTTTGGGAAAAGTAAGGAAAATGTCTGTTTTGACTGAGCAAACTTAATTTCTTTGTCTTCACCTTCCCTACAGCAAAAGAGTTAGGCATTAAAAATAACTATAAGAACAATTGATCTTAGTGTTCATGGTCTTGTTTGCTTTTGTGGGTTGAACTGAGGCAGTAGTTTTAATAATCAGCTTGAGAAATATCTGCAGATATGCTCTGAGATGAAAATAAATCATTTTTAAAGCAACCTCAAATTGATGTTTTACAATTTTTAGGCATTTATAAAGGATTTTTTATTGCTTGCATTATTTCATACAGAAACCACAACAGTCAGCCTTGCTATACAAAGCTTATTTTTACTGCCTGTTTGAGCCAAATTCAGCCTTTTAGAAACATGGGAAACTTTTCCAAAGAGGTAAATTGATCTGCTAATATAATGATGTATTGCTTGGACATGTTTTGTGGATTCTCACGATCCTTTTCCCACTATTTATTATCTGTGCAGAACTTTCTGTGTTGGCCAGGACTCCCATTTAAGGGTGATTCCTGTATATCAATGGGAACACTCGTGGTTAAACAAAGGTTACATAAATAAAGAAAGAAAAACAGTATTATACAGCAGGGCTTTCCTTTGAGCTGCTCAGAGCAGATGTAACCAGTATCTCAAGTATATGACCTCAGCCAACGTATATAATTTAACGTTGGTTGAACAAACCACCACAACCATCAAAGTAGCTCCATGTTTTCACAACATGACTCATCATACATGAAGGTTTTGGTTGACTTGATATGTAACTTATATAATTTTAAGTCGATAAAGGCAAAATGCTGACTGACTCGCTGCCACTGACTGTGTTAAAAAACATTCACAGTATAAGGCACTTGTTTTCTCTGGAGGATTACAGTAGCCATATAAAAACATTTAATATTTACAAGGGATTACAACACAGGTGTGAAGGGTTCTTTTGTAGTGAGGAACCCACAGACAATTATCACCTGATTCTGCAGTTCCTCTGAGCACTGCTGAGCTTTAAAGCTCGTTTCAAGTCATTGTTTTGGTGTTAAGGCCTGCAACTTTGCTGTTTGGGTTTCACTCTGGGTTTTGCAGACACAGCAGGCAGCTGTTTTCAGGGGAAAAAGCTCTAATAAAGCAAGTAGACACTTTCTGCTTGGCAATAAACAGCAGGCAGACAAAGTTAATGACAAGATTGTAAGGCATAGTGGGGCATTTAGCTGCGTGAGGAGGAGCTATTTACCTTAGGAATTAGTGGAGACCAAAAACAGAGCAAGAAGCTTAATGAAATATGGATTCAAGTGCAGTGCCAATAAAAAAATTAACCTCCTTGGATGTGCTACCCTTTTATCGATTTTATTAAATCAATAATGGTCAATAGAATGCATAATACATGGATATGCAGAAGGATTAACTGAACTTAGGGATGTTTAGCGTCTTGGAAAGTTTTTTGTATCCACCCCCAGGTGTATACATTTCAGAGTGTTCTTTTGTCTTCATGGTGTAATGGTAGCCAGGAATACTGGTTAACCAGTGACTAGACCTTCCAACACAGGTGTCTTTATACTACAATCCCTTGAGACACATTCACTGCACTCTAGTGATACCTGTTTCACTAATTATGAGACTACTAGTACTAATTAGCTGGACCTCTGTTCTATCAAGTTAATCACTTTGAAGGTAGTGAAAAATTATGCTATCACTTATTTTACATAACATTAAAGAGGTATATTGAAATTTTTTTGTAAAATAAAAGCCAAATTATATTGACCATGATTGATTTATAAAATCAATAAAAAGGTAACATATCCAAGGGGGTTAGTACTTTTTATAGGCAAATCTAAGTGCTAAAGTTGTACCATATCTGCTGGATCTAGCAATGTACAACCTTTGCTAACATGAATGGAGATTTCATCTAACCTTGCAAAGCAGATAGATTTGCCCATTTCCTGTGTTTCTCACCGGCGAATCCATCTTGCAAAGCTCCCATCTGGACCGTTTGGGCCTGGTTAGAAAGTGACAGGACCAATCAGCGTCAAGGGACAGTACTTTTTTGGGTGCAGCAGAGTCGCGACGTATGCGAGCAGCAAGCGGAGGCCGGTGCAATCATGTCATGGCTCAAGACATTAGCATGGATGCCGCTTAAGTGCCAGTTTTATCAGAACTTGACGACACTACTTCGTTAAAAGAACGAACAGCAGTGAGTTGTTTTCTTTTCAAAAAACAACTAAAGTCGTGTACTGACATGTCTACAGTCGCCATGGTTTGCGTTATGCAGCTCTAAATGGAGTTTATTCCTCGGTAGCTGCGCACGCGCACCTCGGTAGCGGCGACGACGTCATGTGTTTTGTTGTTGTGAATGGCCCGTAAAGATGTGACAGACAGACTGTTCATCCAATCATCCTCCGAGTTGTTTTTTTCAAAGGCTCTGCCCTTTCCCCAACACTGTATATTAAAGGTTTTCCAGATGGATGTGTGAAACAAATCCATCTGGTGTGTCAGGATAGATTCCATCCAAAAGCATGACAAATTTAAGCACACTTTTAGACATTTGAAAAAATAAATAAATAAATAAAAAAATGAAAGCATTTCCATCTACTTGTGTTACGTATTAAAAGTCAACAGGTCAATCAGTTGGTGCTTCTGATCAAAAAAGTATTTGTTCCTGGTGGAGCTGTAGAAACAGCTCTGGTTGTTGTCTTACATGCGATATCCTGTGATGTCACATTCCCTGAATGTGTTTACTGCAAAAGTCACACTTTTCATTTGTCAATATGGCAGTTTTCTTCCTCTTCCAAGCACATTTTATGTGTGAATTTAAATTGTGCTAATTGGTTAACCTCCCCACAGTCTATCATACTACTTAAAATAACGGATTTGGCAAAAATGTGGCAGGAAATGATCACCTCTGATCATTTGTGTATTACACTGGGCATCTCCAACAAACTCTAATTTACTGACATTTCTGACAGAAGGCAGGGGCTGTCATTCTGCATGACAGCAGCAATGAATACTGCACACTATACTCTTGTTTTTAAATTCCACACAAAAAAGGCAATGTAGTGCTTTCATGTATCATACACATACTGTTAACCAGTCTCCACTAGACAAGTTTTTTTTATGTTTTTATTTTACATTTTTAGAATCTGTAGCAAGTGCCTATGATCAATAAATCGCATCTGTCACCTGTGCAAATCTGCAGCTCATCAGACAGAGAAAGAGAGAAGGCCAAGCACTGTCACGTTCCTACAGTTAATGTATTAGAAAAGTGAGTCATCTTATGCTACATATGAACATCTTCAGTCTTGGTTTTAACAGTTTTCAGCTGCAAATGCTGTCGATGTCATTCTGCACTCAAGCACATGCAAAGAGAAACTGTAGGGAGAAGAGTAGAAGTACTGAGCAAATAAAGCACATTGTGTTGCACTGTGTCTGAAATGTGCTAGATAAGTAAAGTTTGATTTGATAGTCTGGGCAATTGATGCTGAAACTGCAACACTGTTGCACTTTCATATGGTTTGGTTTGCTGTCACATTGCACTTCGTCAAATGAACCACGCTGTCTGGACAATGCCAAGCTGTTATACGTTTGTGGCACTATCGTCGCAAAAAAAAAGCAATTAAGAAGAAAAGAAGACGGCTCATGTTTAGGACAGAGGAAATAAACAGAAATCCATCTCCTTACGCTGTAACCTGACCAGCTAGATGGATTTGTTTCACACATCCATCTGGTAAACCTCCCATAGATGGCGTTTGGGAAAGGGCAGAGCCTTTGAAAAAAGACTCGGAGGGTGACTGGATGAACGTTCTGTCTGTCACATTTTTGCGGGTCAGAGCAACAAAACAACGGCATAGCCTCAAACTGAGTTGCGCCGCTACCGACAAGTAAAGGAGAGAGCTGCATAAAACCATGGCAACTGCAGACATGTCAGTACATGACTTTTGTTGTTTTTGAAAAGAAAATAACTCACTACTGTTCTTTGTTCTTCTTTAAATGAAGAAATGTCGTCAAGTTTTGATAAAACTGGCGCTTTTGCAGCATCCACGCTAATGTCTTCTGCCATGATTGCACCGACCTCCTGTTGCTGCTTGCTTACGTCACTCCGCTGCATCCAAAAGCACTGCCCTTTGTCGCTGATTGGTCCTGTAACTTTCTAACCGGGCCCAAATGGTTCAGACGGGAGCTTTGCAAGATGGATTTGCCAGTGAGAAACACGTAAACGGGTGAATCCATCTGCTTTGCAAGGTTACTTATGCCAGCCTTTTCGCCACATGAACAATACACTAACACCAAATTTTTGCTCTCTTGGGATTTTTGCTTTTGCTTTGATGTTCATATAAAATCTGTGTTTCACAAGAAGGCACCCAGTACGAGCAGCAATAATGCAGTGAGGTGTCCAATGTGTTGTTCTTTGCATTCGACAAATGAATCAGTACTGGACTAATAAGGTGAGCCAAAATGAGAGCGAGAGACCTTGACGTGTTGCCATGTTCACACTGATGCACCAGCATATATTTTAATGTATTAAAACTCATATATATCCGTAAATCATTATGCTTTATGCTACTTCCTGCCTTTGGTTGTTCGCTTTGCTTTCACACCATAAAAGAACCACACCAGGGCTCATTTGGAAGCGAAAAGAGACCTGCCTTTTCAAGTGGACCCAAGATTGAATGAGCTTTTACACCACTAAAAATGAACCAGACTATCTTGTGAAAGGGACCAGGGTTTGTTTAAAGTGGACCAAATGGCTCTAGCATGAAAGCGACCGAAGAGAGCAGAGCTGTGCACATGCGTTTATACAATATGAATGAATAAATCAAGCAGATTAAAGTAATCTGTAATCAGAAACTCTAATGAACTGAACGAGAAGTACTATAAATAGCATAAAAGTGGCAACATTATGTTTGTCTATGATTATTTTCATTCAGAAAAAGGTGCAGAGAAAATCATATGGACCATTAAACAGAAGCAAAATGACCACCCCAATTCACAAAAATGCAGATTCACACAGGATTAGTATTGCCTGTGGACCTCAACGAATGCTGAACTCTGTAGGTGATTTGTGCAGGATTTTTATTTTACAAATTACAAACACTGTGTATCTGCACAGGATTAAAAACACAGATGTCCTATATTACATCCACAGATGTAATATAAAGAAGGACATTGTTTCTTCAAAAACAGATTTAAAAATCTCTTCAACACTGTCAAATATCTTTAAATCAATGCCAAAGAGTTGCAATTACCTGACTTCGGCTTCATTTTCTTCTGAGAGTTAGACAAAGGCACAAAATGAGTCAAGCAAATCCTTTTTTTCTCTCTTCATGATGTGAACAACCCTAATTACTGCACATTACAGAAATGTCACGGTTTGCGGTTTCCTGTGGCCACTATGATCACCATGGATTTCTCTGTCACACACAAACAATGGTAATGGTTTTTTGCCTGGAGAAAACCTCTTCATAAGGCCCCGGAGGTTAATTTTCGAGAGCTCTCCCTCACATTCACTTGTGTACAGCTTCACGATTTATTTCCAATGTGTAAATAACAAAAAAAAAAAATCTGGTCGAGTTACTGTTTGTCACAAATAAGCTCCTGTCTCTGAGCTCTATCTTGAGAGATTCACCCAGCAGGCTAATTGCCCAGTTATTCATGAGCAGTCTGGAGCCCCCACTTCACCCTACCATTAGAGCAGATGCTGGCTGCAACACTACCCCCACCGACTCCCCATAGCTCTCCCCACTGGCAGCTCTCATGGACCAGTGTCACCTGCTGATTGGTCGCCTTTCCTGAGGATTTGACTCTGTAAGGGATGAAGCTATGAGGGTGTTGGAATGGTTGATTCATGTTAGATCACTTCACAGAAATGTTCCCTGGCTAAGGCCATCATGGCACACGCTCAATAAATACAGAGATGCTATTATTGAAGACAGAAAAGTTCCTGCATTAGAAACTCTCCCAAACTTCAGCCAAAATGCTCAGTCATTTCAATTTCAATGCGTCTGGGTGACACCGACTCCCACGAGACATGAAAATGACACTATGACTGACACTTAGCACACCAAGTGCTGCATACTGCCGGGATTTACAGGTCACAGGGCTTGTTTACTGTAAATCTTTAATGCTCAGAGCACATTCCTCTGCACCCACAACCACAGAGTAATAAAAACATTATGTGCTTCCATTCACAATGCATTTAACAGTTTAAGACAACACCTTCAGAAAAAAAGTAATGAAATTAGTATGAAATGTTTGAACCTTACACTGTGTTGCATCGCATTCCAAACAATCCTCTGGTTTGCAGCATAAAGGCGGGGAGACAGAAAGGCTTAATTATTCAGTGTAGGTGGAGGAAAATCGTTGATGAGCACACAAAGCCAAAAAAGACAACCGCTGTATAAAAGACATCAGAAACTGCGTGGCGAATGAATGAGATTGTGTAAACATAATTAGTATTTGTGAAGAGGCAAATGTATCACTTATTGTTGGGATTCCAAAAGCCTGCTGCCTAAACGCTGCTGCTTTTTAAATGTATTCATTAACTAAATTACCTATTAATAGCATGGGGAAAGGATTGGACATTTTGTTTATGATTTTTGAAAAAATTGCTGTAGACTGCCTTTTAAATTACCATTAAATTTGGTTTATCAGACACCCTTTTCAACTTGCAGCTTCTTACATACTAGTGTGACTTATACAGATTTTATGGTAACTGTTCATAGCCTGACAAAAGAATTTTTATGTTTTGTATATTCAAAACACTGACTTTCAAATAACCAGATAAGTCAGTATATAAGACGCACTCTCAACAGACATGATAGTGGTGCCCTTTTTTAACCGCTTTTCTCCCTCATAAGGCCATAACAATAAACTTGAACACAACATTGGGAAACTGTAAGTCAATAAACCTTGTGAATGCTCACATCAGGAAATTTGCTCAAGTCAGTGGCAGCCTAACACCTCAGCAAGGTGGAGAGGACACAAAAACTGAGTGTAGTGAAAATGAAGTGAACTCAGAGAAACTTAAAAAAATAATTTTTCATCTATCTCTTTAGAACTGGATGGCGGTGCAGGGGTTAGTGCTGTTGCCTCACAGCAAGAGGGTTCTTGGTTCCCTTCCCAGTCATGGCCTTTCTGTGCGGAGTTTGCATGTTCTCCTCATGCATGCGTGGGTTCTCTCCAGGTTCTCCAGCTTCCTCCCACCACCAAAAACATGCTCATTAGGTTAATTGGTAACTCTAAATTGGCCATAGGTGTGAATGTGAGTGAGGCTAGTTGTCTGTCTCCTGTCTCTACATATCAGCCCTCACTGCTGACCAGTCCAGGGTGTACCCCGCCTCTCGCCCAATGACAGCTGGGATAGGCTCTAGCCTCCCAGCGACCCCCAATGGGATAAGCCATGTAGAAAATGGATGAATGGATCTATCTATCTATCTATCTATCTATCTATCTATCTATCTATCTATCTATCTATCATGCATTTAAATCAGTTACCTATTTCTAATTTTGTAATACCACAATATAACACTGTTACATGAAGGGCAAGAAAAATACTGTATCATATTTCAGCCATATCACCCAGGCTTATGTCACCTTTTTTCAAACCTTCCATGAAGCCTAAACCCTAGTCTACACTGCTTTTACACCCATGCTTGTTTTGCACCGGCTGAACAGCACTCTTTCTGGGTACTGGTACATTCCAGTCCTGCCCCCAGCCGCGGATATAAGCAAGCAAGAACTGGTGGTAGATTAAGTACTGGCTCCAAACCAGCTCTTAAACTGGCTTTGTGGAAAAGGGGTAATTGTGAAAACAGATTGTGGTAAAAAACTGATAGCTTACTTTGTAGACTTTGCCTAACTTGATAGAAATCATTGCATTAGAAAACAATTTAAGCTTTGTTTTTCCGAGAGAAGGAAGGTAGACTGCGTCTTATATACCAGCATAATCTGGATTTTATGGTAACTGGTTTGGTACTTGTTGAGGGTCTTATGGAAACACAATTATTTGGTTTTGATAAAAATAGCTCCAAAGAACCATAGGTGAAGTATAATTTGAAAAGATTCACTTTGAAAAGGGCTAGAGGGGAGGACAGAAGGGCACAGTGGCTGCAGAGGTAATCCATGATGAGAACTGTCTCTCAGCTGAATTGGTCTGTCAGCTTCGTGTTAACCTTTACCCTGATGCAGCATTTTAGGCTTCAAGGTTGTTTGAAATGAAAATCCATGTATCAGGATCCAACCCAACAAACATACAGTTAATCTGATCGAAAATAAAGGCTTGCTTTACAGCAAACAATTGATGCGGTCAGCCTCTATCAATTCTTTCAGTGCTTCTTTTTTGTTTGCCTGTTACACAGAGAGGAGGAGAGCACGGAGCACGCAGCAGCACTGAGCACAGAGCTGCACACCCTCCTCTGCCCTCTCGGGGTAAAGCTGTTGATTCGTTAACAAACACAAATCGATACAGGGGGTCTGAATGGAGGACGAGTACAAAGAATTAATTTCCGGCTCCGGGGGCTTACCATGGCAAATCACCAGCCTTAATCAACAGTGTCAAGTCCAAAAGACAAACGGTGTTTACAGGGAACCACTGTCTGGCCTGAAAACAGCAGCTTTGGCTCGGTTTGCTTACCAGTCTATCCAGGCTCGTGCCAGCTGCAGTGGTCGGCCGCTCCTCCGGGCTGTATGGCTTGAAGCGAGCGTTGAACACATCCGAAACACCGCGGGCAGACCTAGTCATTCCTGCGGGTTTTGGCTGGCCACAGCCTTGAAAAACCTGCAATTACACAAAAGCACGGGCACCCGATTGTCAGGGTTTTAAATTACATTGGATGCAGAAAATAGGGGGGGAAATGCTGTTGTTGTTAAGTTGCTGTGACGAATTCCCCCCACATTTCCAGTGTGACAGTGCTCTTCATCAAGCCGAGGTGACCACGTTGATAGGTGATTCAGCTACAAGCTGTGACCAATGCTATTTAAGATGACAGAGTAAAGTTTTTACAGCCTTTGGGGAGGAGACCACATATACTTAAACCATAAACAAAACTGCATCTGCTGCATGGGAAAGCCAACAGAGCATTTCACTTTTCAATGAGAGCTGGCATCCAAATGTGTGTAGGCAGAAAAAAATTCTCTACAACCACCTACATTTTTTTCTTTCTGACTACAATTTTGTGGGCAAAGAAAAATGCAGTAAAACACAGGAAACACATTAACTACTGTTAGTTGAACTAAGATTAACTGACCAAATTGAAACATATAATTCAAATACAAGGCCTAAACTTGGACTTAATTAGAATGTGTCATTCTTACACACCTTGGACGGCCTTGGACAAATCTCAGTATGAGTCAACGCTAGCTCCACTCTTATTTTCTTCTCAGTTCGACAAATAAAAAAAGGACTTTAACAGCCTGTCTAAGGCGTTAACTTTTGTTCTCTTGGGTTTAAAAGTAATTGGCATACCCTGTAGGAGACCTGGGCACTGTTATCTTGCATATTCATGATGGCCTCTGAAATCTTGACATCAATAGGCTCCATGACAGATTCAATGTTGAAAGGTCCCTCCAGTCTCTGTGCCACCAGCAGCATGGCATCTGTCACAACAGGGGAAAAAATAAGGTGGGGTATGGAGGGGGGAGAGAAGAGGTACAAATAAGATCAGTTGATAGTTATTTTCTTAACAGCATCAAAATGATTAAATGCTACATAAACAGATCAAAAATCTATCGACCAATTTCAGTTACTATTCTTATATGATCTAAACTGGCTAAATACACATATCAAGAGAAAAGGGCTGCAACAGTTATCAGTTTCAACAATCACCACAGGAAACTCCCCACACGTGGTAGTACCATTCAAAATCTGTTTGGTAGCACTTTATTTTGGAAGGGACTGATTACCAAAGAATTTTATAGCAATCAGAGGCAATTATCTAGCAATCTATCAAGAAATAGCATGTATTTACCTGGTTATAACTAAGTAATAGTAACCCCTTAAAGCCTGTTGTATCATATATATTTGTATATATATATATATATATATATATATATATATATATATATATATATATATGTGTATAGTTATGATACCTCTATCTAATCAATATGATCATAAATAACAAAAAAAAATTCTGAATACAATCTAAAAAAAAAAAGATAAAAATGCCCTCAAGTGGATTATCACTTACCAAAAACATCTTATTTATCCAATGAGATACCAAAAAATATATATGTTAAAGTTTATTGAAATATGTTTTTTTTTTTGGATTTCAGTAGAAAGTGAAATAAACATTTCAGTTCCAAAAAAGTTAAAATTTTCTGGCTAGAATTTGTGTTTTCAGGCTTTAATGTGTTAAGGAAGTATTCACCTAGTAAAAATATATTAATTATCAAGCAATTCCTCTTAATATTTTGGCAATTCTCTGGTGATTAGGCGATATTTTACCCTAATCCTCTAACCCTAACCCCAACCCTTACAATAACCCACATCATACCGTAGCAATTCTCTGATAATTAGGTGTATCCTAACCTTAACCGTTGTAATACTGTGGCAACTCTGTGGTATTTAGGTGGTATTTTACCCTAATCCTTGTAATAAAGTGGAAATTCTCTGGTAATTAGATGGTATTTTACCCTAACCCCAACCCCTTGTGGTATTGTGGCTATTCTCTGGGAGTTAGGTGGTATTTTACCCTAATCCTTATAATAAAGTGGCAGTTCTCTGGTAATTAGGTGGTATTTAAGCCTAACCTTTGTGGTACTGTGGCTATTCTCTGGTAATTAGGTGGTATTTTACCCTAATCCTTGTAATAAAGTGGCAATTCTCTGGTAATCACATGTGTAATTCTTAGAAGAAGGATAATAGTTTTCTACAATAGATGTTTGATAATTCCCAGAGATTTCTTTATCTAAGCCCACTCATTCAAAGTCATTCCTTACTGAATAATTCTTGAATAATTTTAAAAGGCAAGGTTATGGGTTAGGGTAGGGGTTGGGGGTTAGGGTTAGGGTAAAATACCTCCTAATCACCAAAGAGCTACCACAATATAACAAGGAATTACTTGATAATTAATACATTATTACAAGGTAAATACTTCCTTCACATTATTATATGTCTGAGTTATCTCTTAGTAAAATTGCCAACTTATTACTGGTTTATTACCACCTTATTCTTGAGAAATTACTATATAGTAACAGTAACTACTATACAATTACTTGGTAATTAGGGCCCACTAAAATGAAGTGTTACCAACTGTTGATTGATTTTTATACTTTGAAAATATTATGGTAAATAATGTCCAGATTGTCCAGTGTCAACCAAAGACTTGACCGTCTCCAACATGGGTGCAGCATGTAACATAGGTCAGTTTCATGAGGTGGACTGAAAATAAAAACACGTCATGATGTGGAGAAACTTGTAAAGAAAGGTAGAGGCTGTGACAGAGGGCAATGCAGAAACACCATCACATCGAGCAGAGAGAAGCGTATCTTTGGCAACAATCAAATAACCTGAGCTTCCTGCACTTTTATGGAGAATGGTTGTCTTGACATTCTTCGGAGCAAAACCAATGTGAAACAATCAGAAAATAACACCTTTTATCACTATATCTACCAGTGCACACTAGACTAGCTGTTCTCTCTCGTTCTCTGATTGCAGCAGCTTTGGCTGTCTGTTTTTATCTTTCATAAGGTTTGTGCTTTCAGTGCTATCAAATATTTAAAAAGATATTGCATTGGTTAAAGTGTACAGTACCAAACAACTATCAACATATCAATCTACATTTAATAAAAGCACCTTTGTTAATGCACATTTGACAGCGTTTTCATGTTTTGATTGTTAATATTTTAACATTCCTGCAGCAAGAACTGCATAATTCTCTGTGCTGCCAATTAAGTGTTTTTCATTTAAAACTGAAAGAAACTAATTAAATGAGGCCTAGCACAATTAAACAAACCATAATAATACTAATTACAGTGATCATTTTGATTGCAACAATTGTGATATGAAATTAAATCCTTACACCTTGTGATGCACTGTGCACAAGTATTTTACTTTGAAATGATAAATAATTTAGTACAACAGATGGCTGCTTGCCGATAAGATTACTGATAGTCTTTTTTTTTTTTTTAAATTGTTGATTGCATAAAGATGTTATTTTTGCCAATCCGGGTTGGGGGTTCATATGTAAAGAGGAGATATATTTCTTAAAACAAAATGGGAAGAAGGAACTAAAGGCCTGTAATTGATGAGTCTCCAGATAAAACACACAATGACAGCACACTAGTATGCTTAAAAAAAAGGAAAGGTTTGGTGAACAGCTCTGTTTTTTTTAGTGCATAAATTAAAACTGAAAGAGAGTTGTTGTTTTCATAAGAATTTAAAATATGCACTGACATTAGTCATATCAAAGGTAGGGGAAAAATAAGAAGTGCACCCTTAATACAAAATGCTGGTGTTGTCTGTGGTTAAACTTCTGTTTCTGATGTTGATCCGACTGTGAATGTGAGAAAACCACATCAAACAGAGCAGGCAGGGATACTTCTAAGAAGTCGTGGTGGATGAAGAGACTGTGAGATTGATTTTGATATTAATAGCTTTGCCTTTTGGCTGTCTGGCAAGCTTTCTGCAGTTTTCAGATGCCTGCTGAATCAGCACTTTGACAACGTTAGCTTCAGCTGGGTGCTGAGGTTAGCGGCTAATGCCCTGTTTGCATTCCATTAATAGTCCATTGCTAGGGTGACAACTCTTGTGTGACTTATTAGATCGGTCATGTTAAAACTAAAGGACTTCTTGCCCCCCTTTGGGATATTTGCAGATCATTTTTACTGACAAATCCATGTTATCCTCCTCTGAAACACCTAAAAGCACCCACACAGGTGACGCCATGTTTAGTCTGGTGTTGTTGCAGCTGAATACTTTTGTTGCTTCTTCTGCTTCTTGTTGTCTCATGAGGAAGTGAACAAACGCCAGGAGATGCACACAGATAACCAGCTAGACTGCCAAATTCAGATATCAAATTTTCCAGTACAAGATTTGCAAGCTGGCTAAACTAGTAACCCATCGTTTTTTTATGAACATAGGCTTGAACTCCCAGTCAAATGCTCTTCTAAAACTGTAATGACGCCTCCCTGTGCTAATATCTGCTGTAGCTCAAGTTACTACCGATGCTTTCCAATTTTAAGGTTCTTGTTTATGTCAGCCGGATGTAAACATGAGAAGCGTAGTGCTTAGCATAATATTGGAATAGCATGGTGCAACAGTTTTTAAACTAGAAAATGGAAATAAAGTTGTGTGTAGGTTGCTGAGGGTTAAACTCACATGTAACTACTTAAATGAAGTGAAGAGTAACCACACTGAGCATGGTATTAATCTCCAAAGAGGAGTCAAGGCTGGTGGAGCTAGCTGCTACCTTTAGCAACACTCTACTCAGCATAAAGGGGCTGGCATCATATACTCACTAACACAACGACCCTGTGATGAATTTGACTGTTTCCTAAGCATTGTCTCCTCTGTAGACTGTTCTAAATCCCCTATTTAAGAGGGTATTTAGAATGGATAGGGAAATATGTGGCTGGGAACATCCTTAATCGGTGGATTTTATTCGTTAAGTTTTTACTAAAGGATGAATAACTCTGTAAAATATCTGCAATATTGGGCATTCATTTATCCACACCTTTATATATCATACATCCCTTATTACACCTCTTCTAGAGACACTTTACTTTCAAGGCTAATGCTGCAAGTAGGGATGCATGATGTACGATTTTTGTTGATATCAGATATGCCGATATTTACAGATTCATTTTAGCCAATACCATTGTTGATACTGATATTTAAATATATTTTACATAACCAAGGTTTACACTACATGTAATTGATTGTGGCGCACTGCCATGCCAAAATAAAAGCCACCATGCTTGATCTTTTTTTTTTATCAGATATTAAAAATGTGAGTTATACTGTATGAATGGATCCATATAAACATATAGTCTATATTTGCGCACATTTATGAACCATAAGAGTTTAAAATTGTAATCATGAAACATGACACTGCTCTGCACATAACTTAATTTTAAAAAATGAACACCGGTGTCTCAACTTTTTGTGTGTCATGACACATGGACGGCTGATAAACTTCACTGTCGCTTAAGTTAGTACTTCCCTGATTATAATCAGATAATTAGCAGTAAACTTGAGTAGTTATATTCATCATCAACTGTGTCTCATGATGGAGATGAGACGCTAGTGACCTAAAAATAGTTCATGTTCGTAAAAACTCCGGCGGAACTTAAGTATCGTTTCTGTTATGATACGAGACTGGATAAAAACAACAGCGATGGACTGTCAGGCGTTCATCTAATCCATGATATTTGCCTCACTTTGTGTTCTAAATGTTTGCTAAAACAGGAGAAAGGAAGGAGAAGTGCGAGCTGCAGTCACAGGGCGAGAGAAACAGTTGTGCTAGTCAAAGCCCTCCCCGACAGTTTCTAAAAATCCTGGAGAAAACCCTGATAACTAAAAATTCAGTTGTTTGAACCCAATTTAAGGTTTGAGGATGAAAAAATAAACTTTTTTTCTTAAAAAACACTTTAAAGTTTAAAGAATGAGAATGAATAAAGAAAAAGATCTAAACTTACATAGGTCTGTTTGTCCAGATTGAAACTCCACTAATTTATCACTATATATGGCAACATTGTTTAGTCGATAAATGTTGATATTCATGGCCAAAATATCGGATGTAAATACTGGCAGAAATGTTGATATCTGTCGATACCAATATTTGCCTTTTTTAGCAAATATCTGCTGATTCCATTGTCAGGCCGATAACATTGTGCATCCCTAGCTGCAAATGCCAACATCTGTCGAAGCTAGAAAGAAAAGAAAGTATCTGTGGTCATGTTCTTTCAGGATAAGTTATCTTTTGGGCATTTTGCTTTTCTTTCATAGGATAGCTAAAGAGAGACAGGAAATATGGCGAGAGAGAAGACACGACCAAACATGCGCCGAGACTGAGAATCTATCTTGTGAACACTATCCACTGAGCCGCCCTAAGATGCTCTTTTTAAGCTAATTTTTCATCTAAAAATGAAGGCTGTGCCCAAATACTGGCACAACTAATAAATTTGACATTTTAAGCGCGTCTCTCCTCAAGTCATAATGATGCACCTAGAAGGAAACAGTGGTATACTGTACAGAAAATAAACTGTGGAGCACTGGTTTGATTAAAAAGACTCTTCAATTCAAGGACAAAGAAACCAGAGGAGGTGGGAAGAGTGACTCTAGTTGAAAGGAACAACAATCCACATTTCACAGTCTGAGAGCTGAACCACAGTACTGGTAGCTAGCAGGATGACAAACTCCACATGGTGGAAACAGATGGTACTAAAGGAGCTACACAGCTGCACAAAAAACTGCACGTTGAAGGCTTTGCTGAGCACAACAGGATCGCCAAACAGGAAGTGAGTTTAAACATTTTTCCTTCTGAGAGACCCTCAAACTGGTGCGGCATTTACAGTAATTCATACAGGGAATGCTCCTTTAATGGACAAGCTCTTTAATCATTTAAACATCTGAATATCTAAAGCATAGGACAGGGGTAGAAGGGTAAATTATTGCAATGCTTAGGTTTACAATCTTGATCACATGCACGCTGTTCAGAAATTATGTACAGTGAATTCATTTGTCTGTTTGATTTACTGTATTAAAGGCTGTGTCGGTATTTATGTTTTGTATTTTAATGTGAGATATCTCCTGCAGTGCTTTAATTTGAGGATGGTTCATGTTTATCAAATACCAAAAACACGTAAACATATGTGAGAATTATTAATGTTTACTACCAAAAAAATGACTGATAAATGTCTGGTTTCCCATTGAAGCTGCAACTAAAGAAAATAAATGCATGTTAAAAGAAAATCTAAATTAAAAAACACATGAAATAAAAGCAGCATCAGAAAGGTTTCCACTTGATTCCCGAGGAACACGCCTATTGTTCTGCAGTTTATTTCTGATGTATATAATTGCACCATTTCTATATTTGCTTACTTTCTTGGTGTGTGCTGCTGTTTTACATAATGCATTTTGTTTATGTGGGTTTTCTATATTTGCTCCTGTCCTCTCTGTTTGAAATGTTTTGCAGAATGTAATGCATAACTTGTCAAAGTAGTGGAAACGTTTTTCTTTATTCATTTCAGTTTCCTGACGCTGTTTGTTTTCTTAAGCGTGTCAGGCTGTCAGCTCGCACTGAAAGCAAAGAAGAGAAAAAGAAGCAGGTTGATTTAACAGAAACTCAGAGTTCATCTCTCCATATAATGCTTAAATCTAATTAAATATTGCAACATTTGTTCCAACATTTGCAGCTTTTCTTTGCTTTAAATCACTGTTAACTGAATACTTTTAAATGTAGAGTTGAGGGATGATGTTTGGCATTTTTCACTGCCTTTAAAAATTTAAATGACTTCTCTTTCAATGCAAAAAAAATCAATAATGAAAGCAATCATTTGCTTTCAATGCATCATTTCACTAAAGGTCACAAACAACAAACTGTTGTGTCTTGCCTTCTGATTAGCAAACAGAATTGTGAACAAACACGGCCTCTCCATCACAGTCCACTGACACACACTTAGGATGCACGAATGCTTCTTGGGGCAAATTCAATTTTTATGTAGATCGACTCAATCACGTCAACTAAATTTTGTTATACTGCATGCAACAAAAATCGCTGATCATGAGTCATTGATTTAATAGAAGTTTAGAAAGCCAAGCACTTATTTGCTTCGGCTGCAGGCTGTGAATACGATAAGGTCAGTGACTCATTAATATCAATGTGTGGACACAAGCCAGAAGGCCTTGTTGAACATAAGACACTATGCATTAGCATCTCCGCAGAGTCCACTTAATATCATCACTTTAAATTAACACCTCTTTTAGTTTCTAAAGGATATTTCGCATTCGTAAGACTTATTTTTACCCCTGTGTTGGTGAAGATTATATCACAGCGAGGTCTGGCACTCAACAACAACTGCTGCCCTTTAAGCTCAGTGAGCTAATTGACACTGCTATGAAAGCGAGCAGAGCTAAAGGGTTTATATTCTAACGTGACACTCTCTATAGAGCTGCATATGAATGGCCTGCCACAGGGGGTTTAACGTTACCAAACCACTAACTCATAGTGGAGCAAGTCCCAGATCTGGAGATGGATCCCGAGGCAGCACTTATTCAATCTGTCCAGAGACGTTTCTCCATCCACAGACCTCCCAGGACAAGACCTCACCAGCAGCCTGTCATAATGACTCCTCAATTACCTACTTATGAAACAAGGTCATCCTGTCATTTCCAGTCTTCTTATAGAAACAATGGCGTCTTGCATGCTTGTGACTGGGTTTCACTTTTCAAGTCACATTTCTTAAATGTAGCTTTGAGTATTTTAAGTTCTTCTGATTCCGTTTATGATGTAAAATGACTGACTATCATCATTTATATGCCAACAAATCAGTAATTAAAGACATTTGTTCACTTCCTGAACAGTATTTGGGAATGGCAGAATGTGAAATAACCTTAGACTTTATACAAACCCCATTTCCAAAAAGGCTGGGACGCTGTGTCAAACTTGCAGGATAGATTAGAGTTATGTGCACATTTTTTCAACAGCATACAGCACAAAAACAAGCTATGTAATTAAAACCAAAAAAACTTTATTGCTGTTCAGAAATTTACAAACAATTTTAATTTAATGCCAACAACATCTTCCCAAAAAAGTTGGGACAGGACAGCAAAAATGACAATGTACTAAAAAAAACACCTGGAACATCCCACAGGTAGGGAAAGTTAACAGTGAACAGGAGGTAAAGTCATGACTTGATTTAAAGGAGCACTTTTAAAAGCTCAGTTGTTTGCAATCAATGATTGCTCAAAATCCTCCACTTTGTGTAAGACTGCATGGGCAAACAGTTCGACATGTTAGCAACATTTCTAAACATGCAGGGAATTTATAGATTTCACCATCTGCAGTCCATATTATCATTACATCTGGAGAAATCTCAGCAAGGATGAAAACCAGCATTGATTTCCCGTGACCATCCTCCCTTAGGTGGCACTGAATTAAAAACCAGCATCATTCTGTGATGGATTTTCCATTGTGTGCTTGGGTACACTTTGTAAAACCATTGTTGGTTAACACTAGGGTTGTGCATCGTTAATACTGGCTAAATTAATATTCTTAAAAATGGTACTTGTGCCTAAACAGTGCCCTAATCCATACTTTTAGAAGGAAAAAGTGAGAACGACCAACAACATAATAAAATACTGCAATAATTGCAAGGCAAGTTTAAATCACCAACTGAGCGATTTTTTAACCTTTTCATCCCTAGGCCCTTTTCAGTGTTCCATCTTGAAAATGACATACCCAAATACAACTGAGTATTTCTCTGCTACTACACGCCAAGTTCATCTAATTTAATAGATATTTGTATCTCTTAAATGTATATTGTACAGAGACAACTCACCATAAATCTGTATTTCGAGTTGAAGTTATAAACTCACCATGAGGCCGCCATGTTTTAGTCTAGTCGGGTCCTGTGAAGTCATCAGGCTACAGTGGTCCTCTGCCTGTTCTATTTTTACCCATTAGATGCCTATCAGAGTGCAGAATGTACTAAAACCAGGTGGTTTAATTACATTTTTATTTAAAACCTTCTGGAAATGCAGATCTCTATAGTGAGTTTTTTTTTTAATTCAACACACGGTACATATAAGAGATACAGCTGTCTATCCAATCTGGTGAATTTGTCTGATCCTGCAGAGTTCCTGCAGAGATTCTGCCCAGCAAAGCAGAAGCCATATATCAACAACAGCTTTTCCCAAGCTCCCAGACCTGAGCTCATCTAAGATGGACTAACTCGGAGTGGAAATGTGTTCTGTAGTCCGATGAGTTTACGTTTCAAATTGTTTTTGGAAACTACTGAGTTTCTTGAATCCTTTAAATCCCCAGACTAAAAGGGAGAAGGACCAATCCAGACTGTTATCAAGGCAAAGTTCAAAAGCCAGCATCTGTGATGGTGTGAGGGTGTATTAGTGCCCTAGTAGTGGTTACTTGCACATCAGTGAGGGCACAATTAATACTGGGAGGTTTCACTTTTAGAGTTGGTATCTGCCGATAATCGTACTACATCCCTAAGTAATATTCCAGAAATTAGACCAAATAGCGGCAAACTCACAAAACCACATATATTAAAAAAAAAAAAACTTAAAGCTCCTGAGAGGAGTTTTTGGCTTGCCATGAAACAGACTGAAAATTATTTCAGTACCACTCCTATAGCAGGGTTGATGTCAGATGATGCTATTTCTTTCCACAGCTAAAATTCTCAATGAGTAACGGTGAAAAGACACAATTAAAGTTAGTCAGAAAACACTGCTTATTTATCTAAAAGACAGATAACTTTGTCTGAACCAAAGGTGATTTGCAGGAGCTTTGATAGAGGAAATGTGCAAAGGCAGCCAAACAAGGACTAACAGGAGGAATTAGGGACAAACACTGTACTTTAGAGAGACAACAAAGTACGCCAAAATAACTCTCCACCTCTGTGACAGCAGGTCCTTCCAGCTCGTCATTCTTCTGGGACCTGAGATCACTGATAGGAGAGGAAAAGAGCTGCGAAACATTAGCTCTGCTCCGGCTCCATTTCCTTTCCAATTATGCCGGGCTCTGAGCCTTTGAAGAGCTCTTTCTGTTTGTTTACACTGTGGATTACAAATAGCCTGTGATGCTCTCTGAGATTCCTAATATACACATAGAGCCGGTGCCAAACGATTTTCTACAGTAGCACTTCAATCGCACCTCTGTGCTACCATATGGTGTGAGCTTAGACCCACATACACCAACAATAGTAGTGACACAAAAACTCAGATTTACCCATACTGATACTTATAACGCTTTAAAATGTGCTTTTTGATACTTTAATTACAGGAATTGTATTTGTTGGGAATATTTTGAATGTTGCATTGCCGTGCAGCTTTCTGTTTAATCTGATTATGATGTAAATGTATTTAAATGCCTCAGGTGTGTCTGCTTACTTTATAACAAAAACACACACACACACAAATCTAAATTCATGTGTTAGCTTAAAAGCTGTCAAGAGCAAATACTGAATTTAGGTCAAAGGGAGCCAACTGGGAACAACTCACTTTTAAAAATAAGAGCCAAAAAGAGTGCCTCTAGCATCACAGACGATGGCAATCTTTCCCGACAACGGTGACTTATCTGCAACTTATCAGATGGGCTCAACAAACAGAGGCAGCCGGCAACTTTGTACATAACCGAGGGAGAGCAGACAGAGACGAGTGGGAGGGAGAGAAAAAAGAGAGACAGTTGGTGCTGATCAGGTCGGGGCAGGCAAGGGTACAGCTTCTTCCCAGAGGAAGAGTGGCTCCTGAAGCACATGTGGAAAAACTCGACCAACATGGAGAATTAATGACTCTCATTTAAGAAGAGTGCATGAAGCCTCGTCCGCTGTGGCACGGCTGCCACTCTGAGCCAAATTCTGCCTGCATCACTTTTGTGGTGCTAAGATAGGCCAGTGGCCAGCCGGAGGAAATCTTTTTATCATCACAGTACAGCCATGCAAAAACACATCTCTTCTTATTGTGAGCTGAAGGGGTTTGAAAGCAGATATGAACCACCTGATCGAAATGATTTGTTTCACAGTTGAGGTTAATGTTTCAGTTTGTGATGTGAAACATGCTTATTTTTGCCTGCCCGGTAAAACAGCTTTAAAAAAAATCAGAGGAGGTAATATTACTCCAGGCTCCTTATCGAGATTGATGTCCACTTAAATTCAGGCTATGTCAGCCGGAGGCAACCTCCAGCAGACAAGGACAAATAAGGGAAGTGAGCAGGCCCATCTACAGCACTTTGCCTGTGAAGAGCTCCACAGGATGAAAAATGGCCCTGCTGTAATTTGGATTCTGTAAAGCATAGCTCATCTGTGGTTCAGTCAACCAGCTAATGGTGCTGTATGAAATGGTGGAAAAGTGGGGGAGAGGGGGAAAAAAAGCATGTTGCTCCTTGATCACAAGCTGTCATTTTCAAAAAAGTCCTTGAGCACACGCAAACGGATGTCCTCACACACCTCTGAGAGGGCACAGCTCACCAAAAATGCTCAATAAAAACAAACAAGTTCTCTCTTTTCACTTTTAATAATAGAGATGAGTGACTAGAAAAAATAATGTAATTGCAAGTTTTTTTTTTTACAATATTGCATCAGTGATTTTATATATTTTTTTAATTAATCGCATGTATTTTTCATCAATCATAAATATGAACTTGTTCTATACTAAACCCAACACAATGAGACAGATTAAACATACACCGCTCTTCTTTGTAGGCCTGGCATGTATAACTGCAGTTGGGCCATGACCACTCATCTCCAAAATCACCACTTTTCAGAGAATGAATAAAAATACGGTACTTTTCAAGACAATCTGGCTACAGACCATTGATCTCTGAGGACAACTAAGATGCTGTATTTATCTCACTAAAACTTTCAAAATAAAATCAGATTAAAATAGTGTTTATTGTTAGGGTAAAGGTTAAGGTAAGGGTGAGGATACCAAAAGGTAAAGATTAAAAAACTGACCTACAAACCTGATCACAAAAAGTTTAATAAAGCAGATATAACAGTCTGCTTACAGGAAAAATGCTTGTACTCCATGACATCATTCTAATGCACCAAGCATATCTAGTAGCTAATGAAGCTAGCATAGCTACGTAGCTAAAGCTAAGCTCAAAAAGCAGCTACGTAAGCAAGATATATCTGTTATCTATAAAGGTCAGCTAGCTTTACCTACATTTGTTAAGGCTAACTTAGCTGTAGACAAGAGCGCTACATAGTGAAAGCTAAGCTCACAAAGCAGCTATGTTGATATGTTATCTATGTTGCCATGTTAGCTTAAGCTACATTTGCTAAAGCTAAAGTTGCTAAAGATAACAACTATAGATAATGGAGCTACGCAGCTAAAGCTAAGCTCACAAAGCAGCTATGTAAGCCAAGTAGGAATGTTATCTATGTAAGTAAGTTAGCTTTAGCTATTTTTGTTAAAGCTCCTGTTGGTAAAGCTAACTTAGTATTGATAACATACCTATGTAGCTAAAGCTAAGCCCACAAAACAGCTATAAAAGGTAAGTAGATAAGTTATTGATGTAGCTAAGTTAGCTTTAGCTATGTTTCCTTAAGCTCCTGCTGCTAAAGGTAACCTACGTAGCTAAAGCTAAGCTCACAAAGCAGCTATGTAAGATATGTAGATATATGTTATCTATGTAGCCCTTTTCTAAAGATCACATTGCTAAAGCTAACTTAGCTACATTGGCTTAGGTAGTAAAGTTAATCACATAGCTATTGTAGCTATGTTGGCTAAAGCTATAAAGGGGGTAAGACACCAGCTGATGAGTTGTGCTGTTCATGAATGAGCCTGTTCTACAAAAGACCTCTTTAATGTTAGCTACAGTAGCTAGTTCTCATTTGACTGCTGGTTTTCTTTCCTCCATCCTTTGTTGTTATTCATTCCTCATTTAAAAAGCCAAACTGGTAATAAATGAGTACACTGGGGAGCCAAATGACCATCTCGACTGAGCTGAGCCAAATGAAGTGGATCTCTTAAAAGAGTAACGCTTGACAGACAACAGCTGAGGGAAAAAAGATTAGATCGGAGTTTACTGTGCTAAACCATGACAAAATTGTACTGAACCAAACCAAATGAGGAGCCGCTTTGTGGAAATGGACCATACATGAGCGTTGTTTGACATCGGTCTTCCAGGCTTTTTAGACGGAGGCTTTTTAAATTCATACCGGCTGCTGTTTCACCGTATTTCTTAAATGACTTTTTTTAACCTTTAAACTGCCTTTACCTTTATTTCACTTCTTACAAGTCACAACAGTAGCTGAAGAATTCAGAATGCTTTTAACTTTTGCACTCTGAATGCTTGGCATAGCTGTAAACAGATCAAAACACAGCCTTTTTGGTAGAGTTTGCCTATGCAGAAATCATTTCCTGCCTCCCAAGGGGAGTTCTCTGCTGATGCATGATGTCTCCTGCAAATCATATTTGATTTGTTGTATTAAGAGGCATTATCTTTTTTATTTCATTGTCATTTTGATTAAGAAAAACATGCAAAAGTAAGAAAGGTTTTGCAAGCTATTAAAAAAGGTGACTCTTGAATGGTTGCATGATGTGTGGAGTATAAAAGTTCTGCTGCAAATAAACAAAAAAGTACTAAACTAGAACTTTGACCACATTTCAGGTTGATGAAATCCTGCACCCTCTGTAATTGCGGTAGGCCACATTGCAATTTAATCCAACTTTTGCTTAATTGGTCATCCTTATTTTCATAAAACTGAGACAGACCAATTAAAAATATTTCCTGAAAAACAGAAAAAAGCTGCCAAAAATTTTTTTTCTCTTAAAACAAACTCTGAAAGAAGAATTTGTGCATGGCTTCCACCAACAACACTCGTCCTCCTCTTAAACCTCCAGTGACTTGTTAAGGGCAGTCACAGAAAGGACAGCACACTGCAAATCAAAAGTATCCTCAGCTTATAGAAGCAGCACAAAGAGAATATCATGATTATGTGAACACAGTACACAAAAGATCCACATCTAAAAGATGTAGATAGACTGTGATATGGGTGTGCAGTTGGGCTTTCACAGCTGCTGCCAGTTTGATCACAGCTGAATAAAAAGAAGCAGACTCGTACTGACAGGGATTCTCAGCTCCATGTTGAAAATAGTCGTACCTTTAACACATTTATGAATCTCCTCTTGCAAATACATCTCGATTAAATACTTTCTGCTCTCCTTCCCATGTGAGAACAGTGACATTCATGAGTCTGAAAGTTGGATTACATTGTGAAGGAGCTTTTCAGTAAAGTTTGGTGAAAACTTTTGACACTTTTTATTTAAATTTAGATGCACAGTAAACCTAAGTTTCATCCTTATCACAATATGAGTGCTTGGAAAAAATACTGCATTAAATAGGTTTATTTTGGGTGAGCATGCAATACTTTTCCATCTCTGAATATCAAACTTTTCTGACTCTAAAAAAAATCCACCCTCAGAAAAATTTGTGCCAATTTCTCAGAGTAAAAAATGTTTTTGGGGGGGATCAAGAGGGACAAGTTACAAATGTAGACCTACCTGAGAGTTACATCGCCTCATGTCATTTTAGAAACGTTGAACATATAAAAAATTGCAAATTGAGGACTCCATTAGCCGAAAACGTCACTCTGTTAGCCCTATTTACCTATAGTAAACCAACGTTTAATGGATGCATTTTACCAATTGGCTCCACTAATAGACGGGATCTGTACATGACCACTCATATATCGCTCTGATTGGTCCACAGCAAATGAGACAGAACGTTCGTCCAATCACCGTCTGATTTTTCTCTTCTAGACAGCAAGTCTAGACTGTCTCTACAAATGGCTTGTATTGATGAACTACCTTCCTACCTTCTGACCTACATCAGTCCGAAGACTTCAAGAACGTATAATCTCCGATCTCAGGATCTTTTCTTACTGTCTGTCCCCAGGGTCAGAACTGAGCTGGGAAAAAGGTCTTTAAATTTGCTGCTCCCTTTGCCTGGAATGACTTACAGAAAGACCTAAAACTTAGTGAACTGGTCTCATTGGAAGCTTTCAAGAGGAGGTTGGTTGACTTGGAGGCAGTCAGATCTGTCTGCAAATGTTTTGAATGTTGTGTCTGATCATAGCTGGTTTTAACAATTACTTACTACTTTCTCTTTCAGTGTGCTGTTGTTTGACATTTTACTTGTATGTTTACTCGTTGATTGTCTGCAACTTTGACTGTGCTGCTGCTGTCTTGGCCAGGACACTCCTGAAAAAGAGATTTTTAATCTCAATGAAGTTGTTCTCCTGGTTAAATAAAGGTTAAATAAAAATAAGACAAATGAAAAAAAAAAAGATTCTTTCTCTTTAAGCTCTTTAACAGTGAGGCTGTCAGTGCTAAGTGTTACGTTACGTTGTTAAGGTTTGGGTAGCTCCCACTTCTGTCAGTTTGGCCCTGGGCTGTTGAGGAGCTGACTTTGCTCTTAACATTTGACTTTAATGCCAAAATTATATTTAGACCTAGTTCTTGTCTATATCATATATAATATAAATAAAATCCTGTTTTTATCATCTAGTAAATATCTCTAAAATAAGACCAGTTTTAAATTTTAAAGACACAAACACTTTTACATGCTTTTATATCCTCACATCTAGATTACTGTAACAGCCTTTTTACTTGCCTGAGCCAGAAAAATATTTACCACCTGCAGTTGGTTCAAAACTCAGTTGCCAGGCTCTTAACTAAAACTAGATCTGAGCACATCACTTCTATCTCTATGTTTCAGAATTGATTTTAAGATTTTACTGACGTTCAAAGTTCTGACTTAACGTTTCAAGCTCTTAATTGCCTGGCTCCTACCTACATGTTAGATCTTTTAACCCCTTATGAGCCAGCACGTACCCCGAGATCCTCAGACAGGAGTCTCTTGGCTGAAAAGCTGAAACCTAAAGGGGACAGGGCTTTTTCAGTCCCCCAAGGCTCTGGATCTCTTTGCTTGAGCAGTCAGCGACTTCTTTTAAATCTCTTCTTAAGATATACTTTTGTCGAAGAGCTTTTCCTTATTATTCTTTAGTTTTAACTGCTTTATTTACCTGATTAACATGTTTTGATCTTTTTCCTGTACCCACTTTGCTGCCTGATTTTACTGGTGTTTTATTTGCGTTGTAATTTCTGTTGCTTGTGAAGCAATCTCTAACTTTGTTTTGAAAAGTGCTCTATCAATAAAAATTTTTATTATTATATTATTGTAATTCTCAACATTTTCACTTTTTTCTCTCGAAATGGTATTCAGCTTTATTTCTGACATTTTTGTTTTTTTCTTGACATTTCGATTTTAATCTTGAAACTGGATTTTTACTTTATTCCCCAAAGTTCTGACTTTATTCTTGACATTCTGACCTTTTTCCTTTCATTTTGACTTAAAGAGCACAACATTGTTTTTCCCTTCACCCACAGCCCTACTCCTCTCCAGTGACTAGAGTCTCCTAAATAAAATGAAGAAAACAAAAGTTGGATGAATGCGTTCTTTCACTTTGGTTACAGTTTCATCTCTCATCACACTTTTCTTTGCCTCTTTTCACTGTTGTTCAACTTCCAACTTCCCTCTTTAACTATTCAGCCAATAAAATTCTATTTATGTTAACTCCTACCATATGCTCCACCTTCAGGAGTAATAGAGGGTAAAATTTGCAGGGATGCACAATATTATCGCCTTAAAAGTTTCATTTGAAGTCTTATTAACCTCCTAAGACCTTGCACGCACATATGAGGACATTACATTCTGGCTTTCTACAATGCAAGAATAATTTCAACTATTGGATTATTTGAAATAATTGTCTGGAATTTCCTTTAAAGTTTACGTAATTTACTTGAAATACTGGAGGAAATTGCTATTAAAATTTTCAGGTATTTTCATGGATATTTTGGGGAATAAATCCAGGAAATTTTCAAGTATTTTTATGGAAATTTCAGGAATTATTTGCATCCTTGGAGCGTTTCATTTGAAGCTTTTTTTGCTGTGGATTTTTTTTATTTTCATTGGGGTTTTTTATATATATTTGGGGGATTGTTTTACATTTTCAGGCATTTTCATACAATTTGGGAAAATGTATTTGTAATTTTTGGGGAATTTAATCTAAGTTATTTCGGGGGTGGGATTTGCTTTATTTTTTTTGCATTTTTAAGGAAACTAAGGAAGTGTATTTGTTGATTTGCGGAATTTGATTGGGGAAGACAATATCCTTCGAAATGTCCTTATTTTGGGGGAAAATTTATGGGAATTTATTAGGAGGTTTGGATCATTTTCATAGTACAATTGAGGAATTTGTTTTGAAATTTTACGGGGAATTGCTTTTAGATTTTTTTTCAAAATTTGAGAAGTATCTGAAGAAATTCTGAGGTACTTTCTATGAGAAACTTTAAAAATATGTTTTATTTTTCACAGAAAATTAGGTAGCTTCTTTGAAATTTCAGAGAAAGTGTGTTGCTACTGGAAATATTTCTTTGGCCAAAGAAACTAGAAATGCATTCCAAACGGTTCAGGTCTCAGGAGGTGAATATTAATAATTTTGATTATCTACACATACGTGTCTTATTTTTGGATGAATGATTAGTGATGGTGTTGGAAACTACAGCCCTTAAATCCTAAGAACATAAATAGCATGTTAGCACTGTTTCAGTCAAAGTTCAGGGAGATGCAAACATGGCTGTTCACTCTCACTCTTATTTAAAAATAAACAATGACACAGTCATTACAGCTCATTTTACATTATTACTATTTTTGCACCAAAGTGATAACAGCTTTCCGCGCTGTTCAAAGGCTTCTAATGTGAAAGGCGTACACTGGAACAGCATTTCTAATGAAACAAAGCAGCATAATCCAATAATGAGCCATTCACCAGCAGATCCTGTTACTAATGGGGTTTGAAATGTCATGGAATTTCTCTCTATGCATGCTGACAGGAGTGTTGCACCTGTTTTAAATATAAACATGATAAAGAGCTGCCTCCGCCCTGGCAGCATCCTTGTTTGAATGTTGTACAAGCAGCGTGTGAGGGAGCACATCAGATGAAATCCGGTCGAACTCAGGAGTAACAGCAACAGTTGAGGAAGCTGAAGCAGGGACAAAGAGAGGCTCTCCTGCTCAAAAATAGAACAGTGGGACTGATTTCTTTCTACTCACAGAATTCCTGTCTTTCTGCAGATTGGTAATTGCTCAGGTGGGAAGTGACTAAGATCCACTCAACCTCGTCTTTGTGCAACCATGAGTGATTAGGCAGGCTAAGAACTACAGGAAAAATGGAAGCTAATGCTGTTGCTTCAAATTCTTTTGCACAAGAAACAGTGATTGCTCTTTGTGCCCTGATGAAGGAGCTCTACGTGTTCTGCAGTCCTTGTGGCCTCAGCTGGAAGAGGAAGTAATTCCTGTATGTAAGTGAGGAAGGAATGTGATGTAAAGTAAAATCGTGAACTGTTGGTTTTCAGTTCTCGAGCACAGTAAAATAAATCTAAATTTATACAGCAGGAGGAGAAATTCAAAATGTGTATTGTATTCAAGGTTGTTTGAGACATTCAGAATATTTCTTAGTACAAGGAAAGTTTAAAAGATTTTCACAGTTCTCCCACAAAAAACAAACTTTTCTTCTTAAAAGTGAAGAGGGTCTGAGTACTCTCTGAATTCACTGTAGCAAGGGTGTCAAACTCAATCACAGCAGGGGCCGGTTTCTGAATTAAGGTCTAACCTGAGGGCCTAACAGGGTTCACATTTAACCAAACTGTTAACCTCATTTTTGCCTGAAACAAATTGTGGGGAAAAGAAACTAGCACTGATGATAGATGATTTTGAGATTTAAAAAGTCAAAATGATTGGTTAAAAGGCTCATAATCTGAGATAAAAAGTCAAACTTACTGGTTCAAAAGGTCAAAACACAAAGCTAGATGTTAAAATAATGCTTTAAAAAGGCAAATATATAAAAAGAAAGTCACAACCATGTTTTTAAGGCAAAAAATAAAAAGTCAAAATTATAAATTGAAAAGGTCAAACTAATAGATAAAAAGTCAAAATTATAAATTGAAAAGCTCAAAATATGAGATAAAAAGTGAAAATAATAAATTGACAAAGTCAAAATATGAAACAAAAAGTCAACATTATAAATTGAAAATGGTGAAAATATGAGATAAAAAGTCTAAATAATAAATGTAAAAGGTTAAAATATGACATAAAAGTCTAAATAATAGACTGAAGTTTTAATTGTGCAATGCAAAATTGAAAATATGAAATGAAAACGCGAAGGAATTTCTTTTCCCATGTTTCTTTTTTCTAATTATTTCTTTTCTTTCTTTTTTTCACATTTTTATTACTTAAGGATATTTGATATCATCATGGCTAAGTTTACATTTTTATACTGGAGGAAATCTGCAGATCTCACATTTTAGGGCCAGTTATAATTAGAATATGCTACGATCTTGCGGGCCAGGTGTAAGTGTACCACAGGCCCGATTTGGTCCCCAGGCCTTGAGTTTGACACCCGTGCACTGTAGGCTTGTTTTTGGGGGGCGTCAGTGGCTCGGTCTATAAGAGAGTTGCTTTTTCAACTGGCAGGACAGACTTAAGAATGGTAATCAATTTGGCTGCTGGCAAGTTGACAGTTAATTTTGTTAACAAAAACCATGACAAACAATTTTTGTTGGCAACCTTTTTCTATGAGGAAGACAGCAGGACGGGCTAAAAATAGATAACTGATGATAAAAACTCGGAGGAAAAGTAAGACTGGTTTTCTTTACCGAGACTAGATGAGAGTAAAATGTTAGTGCTGGTGTGACAGACATTCAGATACCATGATTTTTCTCCACTGTGTGTACTTCCTGCTGCCTGTTAAAACAGAACCAGAGGGGAGAAAGCAGGAAGAGCAGGCGTGCCTGGGTGTGTGGACAGAGAGAGATAAGCTGAAAGGTAGATTAAACCTGTAGCTCTTCCGTAGTCTTTACATCAAATTAAACCAAACTGCAGTGGACCGACCTTCTTAATGTAAACAAAACTCCATCAGCTGTTGATTAGCTTAGACTCGTGTTGCTGCTGCTGTGCAGTAATCCTCCTGAGTCTTGAGCAGCTGTGATAAAAACTCCCAAACCTTATAGAGGTGGTACTTGTTGCTCTCTGGACCACCGATCAAGGAGCCATCAAGATTCAGAAATGGGCCCATAGGACTATGAACAGGGACAAGGGTGCTTACATGCCACACACCTGGGATGCTGTCCTCAGGGGGCGTGGCCATCCTGTCAATCATGATAGGACGACTAAACCTGAATAAGGTGAGCTGATATCACACGCCACAGCAACATCATGCAACTCTTCTGAGGAAGACTGCAGGAATTCAGCAGTCGTAAAGCAGTACATACATATTTGGATTATTATCTTGGTTGCTGTTTCGTATGCAGCCTTTAACTCTGGCACTTCTCCTTCAGTGTATGTCTGTAGGATGGAGGTTTTTCCTTTGTATTTATGTATTCCTGGCCAAAGCGTATGTGGCATGTCCAATAACGGTGAAAACACTGTATTTCCCTTCAGGGATTGATAAATTATTACTTCTCCTTCTTTGTCTTCTTCTTTAATGCAGTTGGCTGCCTGGAGGATGTACCTGCAATTTTGCCTTGGATTTTCAGCAGAACACAAGGCTATAAGAGCAAAATAAAAGTGCACTTGGATGTTTGTATGAGGAAATCTTTGCTTTATATAGTTTATTTTCTATCAACAGGGATCCACACAAAAAACAGCAAAACAACTGACCTCCATATGAAAACTTTAAACCAAAGAAAGCACCCACCCACATTATTTACCGCTTATCCTGTTGGGGGCCATGGGGGTTGGAGCCTATCCCAGCTGTCGCTGGATGGGAGGAGGGGTACACCCTGGACTGGTCACCGGTCAATCACAGGGCTGGTCCAGGGTGTACCCCTGGCTGACGTGTAGACATACAACCAGGCAGGCTCACACTCACACCTGGGGCCAATTTAGAGTCAACAATTAACCTAACAAGGGTCGTGTATTGGCAAGAATCTGGCAATACGATACGTATCCCAATACAGGGGTGCTGATATCGGTATATTGCGATACTATGAGTAGGGCAAAATGTTGCAATATTCATATATACAGTGCTTAACAAATTTATTAGACCACCACCCAAATTACAGTTTATGCCACAGCTGCCCTAAATTAACAGCATTGGTAATTACCAAAATCATTTTTTATGTTTCTGCAATGGTTAATACACCAATATGTAGAAGCTCTTTAACTCAAATGATATTTTTAATGTTAAAATATAATTATTATTGTTATCCATGAATTTTCAAATTTACTGATTTACAAAAAACCTGAAAAAATAGTAAAGCGCATTAATATTTCTTGATTGCCTATGGGACACATGCTGATCCTCATGTCCAGCTTTAAGGACTGATTGTCTGTGTTGTGAGGAGGACATGACCTAACGGGCCAGTGTTTTGATCGTATTACGGAAACCATCATTACTAATGTTCACTACACAGTGCAGGTCCTTACAAATAAAACAAAGTATTGACTGTATGGTTGCATGGGTAAAAACCAGTGGTAGCTTCAGCAGGCTTCTTTCACGTTAGCTGTTAGCCGCTAGCCGCTATTTTTATCTGGTTAAATAAAGTTTAAATAAATAAATAAATAAGCTATCACTATGTTGTCAGGTTCATCGTGTTGTCTGAGTACTTCATTCTGGTGCGGTGTATCTTACAAACCACTTGACTCCTGTCTGAGTTTGAACTGTCTTTAATGTTTTGGAAGCCAAAATAAGTCCAGATATCCACTATGAATGCAGCAGAAGCTGCACTGCTGTGTAGGTACGAGCAACTGGCTCAGACCGGAAGTCTTGCGTGATCTCATTGACTAAGCAGAGGAGAAGGAGAAGTGAAATTACACCGCAAACTACCGCATAACAAAGTAAATTATTACTTTAAAAAATATCAATACTGGATTTTAAAATATCAATACAGTATTGCACCACAAAATAACATGATATATTAGTGTATCTATGACGGCGAGGACAGTGAGGCTAGGTATAAGAAATCTACACTAAATAACTTTAAAAACGCACATTGTAAAATTTGCTAGAATTGTCATGAGATGTACTCAGATGCTTCAAACAACTTCTCAGACACACAGTATACCTTTGTTCTGTATGACTGATTGTGCCTTTTCTCACCCACAGACCAATTCATGAGAGTTGTACTCACAAGTGTATAAACTGGGTAGGTGAGTGAAATACTGGGATGGGATAAATTGTTGACTAAAAACGTGTAGGCACGTACAGCTCTTCAGGAGGAATGGCAGGCGATCCCACAGAGACAGATTAATGGCCTCATAACATCTATGCCTCGGAGAGTGGCTGATTTGGTGCGAGCAAATGGAGGTCATACCAGATATTGAAATTTGGACTTGTAAGAATGGGTGGTAATGTCAACTTTTTATTGGGTGATTGAATAAACAGTTTCCTTGATTCCTGATTTTTGTGTGTATGTCTCCCACAAGATGTGTGCAATAAGAACAATAACTATAATTAGAAATATAGTTCATGAATTACAAGTAATATATTCATGAATTTCAATGTGCATTTTTAAAGTTACTCAGTGTACAGAGATAATCAAATTATATTCCTGTAGCTGGGGGCGCTGAATTACACTGAAATAGTCATCAATTATAAAGACCAGTTGCTGAATTTTGCACCTTAGAGGCTTCAAACTATAATTTCCAACCCTCTGTAGCTCTGATTGCACAATCACATGTGATTAGGGCACACAGTCAGCTTCCTTTCTCCTTTTATTTTTGGGTCATCGGATAAAACCTCAATAATTCAAAACATGGGATGAACAAATCAAAACGACTTGTCAAGAAATCAGACGGTGTGTAATGGTCAATATCAACTAAAAGTCATGAAAAAAGATCAGGTCACACACAGTTCATGACAAATGAAGACATCAGTCACTGCTGTGCCTTAAAGAAGCTTAAATCTAAACTACTGCACCTTCAGAGGCAGCTTTTTTAAACATCATGCACTACTTTTATGCTCACTTCAAATTTTTCTAAGCAGGTCTTTAAATTTAAATTGAGTATTTATTTTAACACACGTAATTAGTACTATTATGTAAAAGTTTGATTGTTCGTCAGTCGGTGACTCATAGCAGACAGCTGTCACAGGTTAATTGCTGCACAACTCACAGACTGTTCTGTCTAATGACATTATTGTAAGTACCAAGCAGAGACAAGTATTCACTTTTTATTCGCCCACTCTCTCTGTCTCTCTCACTCTTTGTCAGCTCACTTAAAGAGTCTGCTAAGTCTGTTTCAAACTCTGATAACTAAAAATTATATCTCTAACTTGACAGAACAATAATCACGAAGCCATATCTTGTATTTAATACATGTTCATTCAGGTTAATGTGGGTTTAGGCAACTATGTAGGTTAGTAAGACATTTTGACTGATCCTATGTATTATAGTGTAAGCCGGAAATCTGTGACTCTTCTCCCTAATAACAGAATAACAGATATTATTACCCTAATAGCTTTTTAATATACTCACAAACTGGCAATGAGCTGGGAACAGTGGTGCATTATTATGCACAGGCTGTGTGTAATACGGTATGCCTCACTGAAACAGCTGTGCAGCACAGTAGCTTCAATAAAACAACACAGGCCTTTGAACTTACATTTTATTGTGATGTTGTCACTGATTTCATCCAGAATTTCATCGCGATGATATCAGCTATAATAATCAGCCGTATGTACTAAGATGCACTATATTATCGGCATCATATTGGTATTGGCAGATACTAGCTAAAAAAGTGAATTATAGTATCGGCAGATACGGAAATTTGCATCTAATATTTTGGCTATGAATCTCGTCTATATCAGCTGTAAATATTGGCCTTATGAACAAATAAATATTAGAGTGGAGTTACAGACTCAATCAACAAATCTATGTCAGCTGAAGTCTTGTCTTTACTCATCATCATTCTTTACACTTTAAAGAGTGTTTGAAGGACTGAAATTTGTTAGGTTGTTCATGCTTAAACTTTAAACTGTGTTTTAAATAGGGATGCACAATTATTATCAGTACAGATACATTATTGGCCAATATTGTATATATTTTACATATTTTCATTATCCCAATAATAAAATATTTACCAATAAAATCCACTGATGATAAAGGCATTTTTCTTCTTTCTCACAAGACTATACATTCCAGAAATGATAGGTTGCGCTGCAGTACAGGACCTGCTGTTAAGCACCAAAGAAGAAGAGGAAGCAGCCTCAGTGCTAACAGGCTAATAACACGGTGGAATTATTCAGTATTTATATGGAGCATAACATTAAATTTGCCCAGCAAAGATCCTGAAGATCTGCCTCAACTGGTACAGCTGTACCATTTATGCACTGGGTACAGACTACTGCCTCACCAACCTGCTTATTTGCCTTTTTCTTAGTTTTACAACATGCTAACACTTACTGACTTCTGACCTATTTAATTACTCATCATTCATTCACTCGCTTACATAGGATCTCCCTTTGCCATGACTTCAACCATATCCCTCCTTCCTGCAGTCCCAGAGAAAGATCTGCATCAACATTTCTTATTAATATGGAACCCATAAGAAAAGGAGAATATACTGCTGTTTTGTATTTTGTAATTATAAAGGCTCTTGTATCGGGTAAAAGAAATCACCTTATATTTAGAAAAAAAAAAAAAAAAAAAGAGATAGGAAACAATCAGTGCAGATCTCCTCCAGTATGGTGACACGTCTCTCCAGAGGGAACAACAACTGCCTGTTAGAAACCTCTGCTGCATGATTGCATATATTTTTGGCAGAGTCAAAAGGTTCAGTTACTTAGAGCCAAGCAGGAGTCTCACGGTGAATATTGTGAAGCTGCAAGAGAAAAAGCTCCATCACAGGTGTCAACTACCTGTCAGCACAAAAAAATGATGATGACACGTGGGGTGTAAACTGCAGTGGACAATATTCATCAACGCAGCATGTGAGTGATATTCAAACGACCTATGAGGAGAGAGACATTCCTGCAGACATCCTGACATTATCAACTGTTGAAAACTGCCTGCTACGCTTATACAGTAACAAAACAAAAATATACCCTGACATCAAGACAAGTAAACACTGTCAGAGTGATCATCTTAAAACAGATAAGTGGTGATTCACACAGACGGTGTAGAGCTCACTCTAATATCCCAGAGGGCTTTGGGTGTGGATCCTGATTATAGAGAGTGTTCAGTTCTCAGGTGTGGTAAACAGACTGACAGCTGTTCATCCGCCGCTCCATGCCTCAGCTAATTAAGCTAATTAAAATATAATCCTATCATTACACCCATCAGGCTGCACAGAGGCTGCTTTTATACATGCATGTCTTTAACAATAAAGCCAAATTTCCAACCAACTTTAATCAAATGAGAGTTTTTCCTTTGTAATAATTACAGGACCGGGTAAAACACACTCTCAGAAACATAAGCTAATTAGCACTGTTTTATAATTAATGCTTTGTGTAAGCCTCATCCTGAGGAGCAGAATGAGGAGAGGTTAGCACGGATTTGTCATCCAGTGGGAGCAAGTGGATTAAGGGCAAGCTACACAGCAGAGCCCATTTAATCTACTGTATGGTTTTTGGGATTTAATTTATTCAGTGTAACATTAAGGAAGGAATGCAAAATACAGACTGACATTCTAGTTCTGTGGAACTTCTTCCACTGAACCGTGCACTATTTATGAGGAATGCAACAAAACAACAGTTCTATCTTGTTTTTTTTTTTGTTTTTTTTCTTTGTCACAGTTTTTGTTTCAGTACAGAGCTGACGGCCCTGGTTGTTTGAATGTTGGCGCTTTAGTTCCAGGCCAGATGTGAAAAAGGCTGTCCCAATACCAAAATGTTAAACTTCGATACGATACCAGAAAAAAAATCCTCCATTGATGGCTGCTTCGATACAATGGTAAAAATAAGTCCTGGAAGTGGGATCATTTTGATTTTCAATCAACACCCTGCAGCACTGATACAGACACAGACACAGATTTGATGGCAGCAGACAGAGCATCCCAAAATGCCTGGTCTTTGTTATGGCCTAGGACAGGTGCATTCCCGACGCTTTAGCCTCCTCGCTTAGCAAGTTAAGAGCCCCTACAAAGACACACTATAATGCCAAAAGTATTGGCTCACCTGCCTTGACTCGCATACGAACTTGAGTGACATCCCATTCTTCATCCATAGGGTTTAATATGATGTCAGTCCACCCTTTGCAGCTATAACAGCTTCAACTCTTCCTGGAAGGCAAGGTTTAGGAGTGTGTTTATGGGAATTTTTCACCATTCTTCCAGAAGTGCATTTGTGAGGTCACACACTGATGTTGGACGAGAAGGCCTGGCTCTCAGTCTCTGCTCTAATTCATCCCAAAGGTGTTCTATTGGGTTGACTGCACAATGCAGTCAGACAAGTACTGTTCTCCTGGCAACCACCAAACCCAGGCTTGTCCATCAGACTGCCAGATGGAGAAGCACAAGTCATCACTCCAGATAACGCGTTTCCACTGCTCTAGAGTCCAGTGGTGGCATGCTTTACACCGCTGCATCCGACGTTTTGCATTGCACTTGGTGATACAGCTATGGCTTGGATGCAGCTGCTTGGCCATGGAAACCCATTCCATGAAGCTCTCTACGCACTGTTCTTGAGCTAATCTGAAGGCCACATGAAGGTTGGAGGTCTGTAGCGATTGATTCTTCAGAGTCAGACTCTGCTGACTCCACTCCACCATTTTATGTGGCCCACCAGTTAGTGGCTGAGTTGCTGTCTTTCCCAATCACTTCCACTTTGTTATAATACCACTGACAGTTGACTGTGGAATATTTAGTAGTGAGGAAATTTCACCACTGGACTTGTTGCACAGGTGGCAACCTATCACAGTACCAGGCTGGAATTCACTGAGCTCCTGAGAGCGACCCATTCTTCACAAATGTTTGTAGAAACAGTCTGCATGCCTTGGTGCTTGATTTTATACAGCTGTGGCCATGGAAGTGATTGGAACACCTGATTTCAATGATTTGAATGGGTGAGTGAATACTTTTGGCAATATAATGTATCTACAGTCTCTGCAAGGATCATTGCATCGTCAGCAAAGTCCAGTGATCTGGACATCACCAAATTACACTCCACAGTTCGCTGCCTCGGTTATCCGCCCCATTATCCAGTCCATACTGAAAAGCGTAGGGGCTAAGACACACCCCTGCCTCACCCTAGAATCAACTGGGAAAAGGTCAGAGGTGGAGCCATCATACTCCTTGCATGGGCTCAGCGGAACTCCAGAAGCCTCCAGAGGGCATCTCTACTCATCAAGCCAAACGTCTTCTGGAAGTCATCATAGGCTGCAAGCAACACTCTTGAACTCCCAAAAACACTCAGTGAGGAACTGAAGTTCCAGTATGTGGTCTATTGTAGACCTCTTAGGTGCAAAGCCTGACTGTTCAGGCCGCTGGTGTTTGAGCTGTGGATCACAGATCCTGTTCAGCGATATCAGTGCAAAGATTTTGCCTTTGCCCTGAGAGAAATGTTCTTTATAGATTCTTTTACTACTGAATTTGTTTCTGGGAGAGTTTTCGAAGTATTGAAGTCCCTTGCAAAGTTGTACAGATCTTTAATTGGGTCCCTGCCCCAGTTCACTTTTAAGAATTATGGCATCCCTGGTTTATATTATTCAGCAGCTGTATGAGCAAATATTGCGTGACAATTCTGAACAAATTTGCTTCATTGTAATATTAATAATGAGACCAGTGTCTGGAACTGATGCTATTATCAGTTCAGGAATGACACCTTCCCAATTTAATGTGAAATGACAATGTGGCTGTCCTTTGGGAGCCTGCAGTTAGCGTGTGCTTTCCATGACATTTCTTGGTCATATTTGATTTGCTTGCCTAATTAATCTTCTGCTTCAGGGTATGCAATCAAGTATGTGCAAGGACATTTGAGCTAAGGTTGTTAGTGGACACCAATAAAGATCTTCTTCAAGCTACAGCACCAAAACAGAGGATTAATGCAGTTAGGCATGTTTAAACTAAAAGTTTACGTTACTCAGATGTTGAGAAGTGATTCATGACACCACTCCCAGGTTGCTTTCTTCCTGTAAATGTGAATCACAGAAGCAGGAAACTGGCAAACCAACTGCGACTTTTGCAACACATGAGGGATGCACGTGTAAAGCAGTGCAGCTGTTCCTCAAACACACATCTGCCTTTGCTTGCCTCCAGTAGTGTCACGACACTTTCAACCACACACTTGTGAATAAATGAATCGAATGTGAATGTGAAGTGCCAACTCATCTGCCTTGTTCTTTTTGCTAAAGTTCCACCACAAGTTGTTTTTTTTCATAAGGAGGCTGTTATTTCCAGCTGGTTCAGTGAGAAGGTGTCGTGGGGGAAAAAATCATTGCTATCACCGCAGCATAGCCTCCAGGTTTTAAGGATTTCTCGCTCTTTGGTTGGATTAGTTTTCGCCTCTCCAATATCTTGTCTTCTCTGGTCAGTGGAGCAGCTCTATGATGTTGGTGTGAATGGACGCCACAGGAATGGAGATGAATATCTTAGCTCTAGGTCTGTTCTAGCTCTGTGTCAAGCTCCTGGGGTGTTTGTTCCATTTTCTCTGAGCTCCAAAGCCAAAGCTTCTTATTGGTTTTCACCGAGCTGATATAGCCCATTTCAAGCTAACTGGACCATACAAATAAAGACAAAACACCTTGGTATGAGTCATATTACCACACTTCTTATCTATATGGCATTTAACATTAAACTAATCTGTCTGTGCTGAACACGAAAGAGCCTTCCTGACAATTTAACACCAGGAGGAAAGTCAATACCTTCTTTGTGGTTAGACCTTAAGCTAAATGAAAATCTTTCATCCAATAATGAGCATGAAATGTCAGAGCCAGGAGATATTGAAATGGCATTTAATCTACATGGAGGAACAATATTTCAATTGACAAGAGTCCTGATGAAGACAAAATACACAATGTTTTAGGACTCAAGGGGGAAGAAGTTTTCATTTCAAGAGGAGCCATGTCAGAGTTTTATTTGTTCTTAGTTGAGTTAATGTAGAAATTTCAGCTGAGGCTGAAATACACTGATAAAAATATTCAGCTCAGTCTACTTAGAAAAACCCAGGCAACTTTTTGCATCATTTTTTTTTTTTTTGTAGATTAGCCAGATTAATCTTTGTAAAAGCTACTTCTCTATTTTAGTTCAAGAACAGAAAAATCAAAGTGAAATTTACTTACATTTTCAAGCAGATTCAACAAGACTAATATTATTTATTATTTATTATTATTTATTTAACTTTTCTTTGAAATATGTGTAATTTTAATTATTCTCAGCTTGTAAAAATGACTCATGCTTTCAATGCAGTCAAACACAATAATATGAATAATATAATCTATGATTCCCTCCCACTAATGGTATCCATTAGAAACACCTGTATTAATGCTTGCAAAGGAAGTATCTGCATTTGTTTCCACATCTTCTTTATTTTCCCTCATTAATGAAATTCACAGATAATGGTAAATTTTTTGACTGCAAATGTAAGTCAGGCAGTCAAACTCATTTTCAGAAAGTACTCTTTTCACTCATGGTGCAAAAGTGTTAACCATCAAAATCAACAATAATCCATCAGATAGATGAACAAAGGAATCCCAGCAGTGATCTCTGTACAACATTCAATATCTAAACTCACCTGATCACATTTACAGGGGCTCTATGTAAGATTTTTGCTTTAAAACTTCCCACTTTTGAGTATATAATGGTGGGCACTTTATCCCCATGTGAAGAATGAGGCTCTTTATGTCTTCCTTGTTTGCCTGTATAAGCCCGTGGAGTCATTTCTCTGTGAAGAACTCAGGCCGAATTTTCCGTGAAATCTCAACAGTAGTGATGTCGGGTACTACGTAAAAAGACAATAAAATTGGTCAATGCTGAGCTAAGTAGCGAAGTTGTTCATTCATAGAAATGCTCGCGAAAATATCATCCTTTTTTAATCGCCTCATATGATCCAACATTTAATTTTGTGCCGTGTCCGCACTAGAGGTTCAAATATACTTTATTCATTTTCACTTTTAGTTCCTGTGACTTTTAAATGTTACATCACTTACCTCCTCTGTATACATGATGCTGGTAAATCACCTTGGTCTGCATGTGTATCAGCTGATAAACTGGAGGCTCGTTCATAAGCAAGGAGCGTGCCGTCGTGGACAAGCAACACAATGTTGTTGTAGTTTGCCTAACGGCCGGCGGTGTCGCTACACTGATATTTTTCTAAATCTTGCATAGAGCCCCTTTAAACATATTTAAACACATATAAACACTCTGCCCCAGGGCATCATGGGAAAAATATGACTAAATATCCCGAGATTTGAATCCCACCAATCTGGTCTATCATCACTGTCATGTCTTCAGTTAGCAGTTCATCTATTCCTGATTGTTAGAAAAGCCATTTTTCATTTATCATAATTTGAAATACCCACAATGCATCACAGGGGGCATTTATTCATGGATAATTCAGTTCTTTGTAGTTTGAAACACAGAATGAAACTGAGTAAAGGTAACAAAGTCAGGCTTAGTTATGTGGATAAACTTTGGAAGATTGGCTGACATTACCTAAATTATTCTAGTTTAGGAAAAAAATCACAGTGTTTAGTGTTTTTAACAAAAGAAACAACAAAACTAGATTTACTTATGTCAAGCTAAAAACTTGGATTTTTATTGTTGATATCGAAGATTAAATTAAGTTAAATTTACTTTTGCCCAGATTCATTTTTCTCAGTATACCCTTGGTGGATCTATAAAATCATGCCAGAATAGAAAACACTGTTTATCTAAAGAGGCTGAAAGAGTTTAAGTTTGTATTTTCTCCCTGTGTCTGAGTGGGTTTTCCTGCACAGGAAAAATAAATAGAGCAAAGGTGAAATGCGCCTCTCTCACTCTCTCTCTGTAGGTGTGGATGTGAGTGTTAATACATTTGTTTATTTGCGTTATCGCTCTGAAGATGTCCCTCTTGCAACCCACACAACCCTGAAGAGGATAAGTGGTTTTTAAATTGATGGTTGGGGATTAACGTTGAAACACGCACAAACAAAAAGACCGACAGCCGAGATAAATTTGCTGTCTTGCCTGTTGAACCTGTCATTTACGGACATTACCGCAGCTCCTCTCCTGTCTCACTTAGTTGATCGTTTGTTTAATGTGAGCCGTGACAGGTATTTCTGAGAAGCTGGTTTCAAACTAAAGTGGGCTTTAGAAGCGTGAGAGAAAAAGACCTACAGACCCACTGTTGCTTATAATAGCCCAGATTTACTCAGTGCTTTTCTAAATTGATAAATCAGAATGTCATTCTCAAGACTCATGGCTTGCCTAAGGAAACTATGACATGTGGACTAAACCTTCACACCAATTAACCAACTCTACCACTATCTCATAATAACCCTGGAATTAAAAAATGGACAAAAGACGTTCAGTATTGGAGTTACTGGTGTGGACTTAATCTTCAAAGACTCTGAAAGTCACCCAGGGCTACAAAAGCATGGCTAGTGTTAGAACACAACAGCTAGCTTCCAGAATAAAAAACAGCAAGGGGCTATGATTTATTGTTGAAAAGTTATTTAATTTTAATTACCTGTGACTCTTCTTGTTGTATACAACAACAGTCTTAGAGGGTTTAAGACAGGGGTGTCAAACTCAAGGCCTGGGGGCCAAATCTGGCCCTTGGTATGGTAATATCCGGCTTGCAAGATCATAGCATATTTCCATTAAAACTGGCCCTCCAGTATGAGGTCTGCAGATTTTCTCCAGTATGAAAATGTAAACTTAGCCTTGGTGATTTAAAACAGCCTCATTCAAGTCATCAAAATCTGGAAAAATAAAGTGTGGAAATCAAGAGATAAAAAACAGAAATGTTGGAAAAGAAAATTTGTGTTTTCAGTTTATGTTTTCAATTTTGCATCTCAAAATTATGAATCAGACTTATAATTTTGACTTTTCATTTCATACTTTCACCTTTCAGATTCACGGTTCAAAATTTTAATTATAGTTTGGCCTTTTAACTCCTTATTTCAATTTTTCCTCATATTTTAACTATTTCATCAGTTATGCCTTGTGTGTTCACAACAACACAATTCATGCATTTAAACCAGTGATGATGGTGTCGCAAAAATCCAGTACTGTGGTTAAAGTGGCGGTTTACCACTGACCACTGTGCGTCAGGAAAAGCTTTCAGCTAGGACTAACAATAAATTACACAAAGTATCACAACATCCAAAAACACAATACCTAAAATATCATTCATGTGTTATAAGGTCTGTGTGATTCTTCAGGCTGGAAAAGGGCCCCACACAAACTACAATAAAAACAACCAACAAATGTCCTCTCCAGTCTTGCTCTGGTTTTCAATACTCTATACGTAAAAGTAGAGTTGTTTTGATTCCGATACCAGTAACAGAAATACGTCTGATACTGCTTAAAATGCAGGTTATTGGTGTCGGCGAGTACACAAGTTTATGCACCAATCCAATGCTGTTTTGTTGAACTTTATATTTTGCTTCGTTTAGCCATGCTAAATGTTAGCGTTACAAACTGGAAGTCTGTTCTTCTTCGCTGACGGAAAAAACACTGCATGCACAAGCTACCGTGTTTAGAGGAGTGAAGAAGAAGCAAAGGACCCACTGCAGCAGCAAAGATTAGAGGCTGCGTGACATTTTTCCTCTGTGTGTGATCGTTAAAATGCCTTCCAGACCGGCGCTGTCGCACACAGCCATAAATCATTGCTGCTTACTTGTTTTTCCTCTTGAAGCTAGCCATGAACGCTATTTATGCCTTTGAATCCTTACAGCAGCATTTTCAGCAAGCCTGGAACGCGTGTGACTTTTAAGGACATTAATGATCAAATCTTCACCAGTAAACTCAACACTGAACGTCTTTTTTTATCCATATTAATCCTATTTTAATCATTTATTATTGCTAGCTTGAATGCAAACAGTCATGTTGTTTACCCTTTGTGAGGGTCTGTCCGCTAATGGCAGGCTGTTCTGTAATCACGTCATGTTGCCTTAATAGAGCATAATGATGAGAGAGAGCCTGTGATGCAGACTTCTGTGTTATTGTTATTTTACTAATTAGCAGAAAAACAGTGTCAGGGTCACAGAGATGCTGTATATTATGATTCTGTTTGTTGAGCCATGTTCCAATCATATATAGGTCTTAAATAATTTGCAAGTCTGCACAGTCAGTTCTGAAAGTTTACAAAGGTATCAGATCAGTACCGATACCAAACACCTTGGTATCGGAATCAGTTTCAGGAAGAAAAAATTGAATTGGAACATCTCTACTTCAATTTCAATACAATACTGGTCAGAATCAGATAATTTCAAGACCAGTTTTGATACCAAGCAAACAAATATTGACTCTCTGGTCATCCAGAATTGGTAAATTTAATTCAAACACTCTTGTTATTGATTTTACCATTTATCGCAAGATGGAAACCCAGTTAAACTTGCAGTTAAAGGCTCTGCTACAGAGATGCTCCCCAGGTTAGCTGAACAGCATGCCAAAGCTTTCCAGGGAGCTCGATGCCCTAATGAGGGTACAAGAAAAGCTTTAGGCTAGAAAGGAGGAGGCTGAAGTGGAGGCAAAGGTCTGCCAGCAGGAGTGCAGTGTGATCACCACTGGTGTAGCAGGGATCAGTGACAAGGAAGTCATGTTTGCTGGGAGAATGAGCTGTGATTGGTTGGTGAGTGATTGGAACAATGATTCAATCAAAAGCCTGTCAGCTGATTACAGATGAGATGTATGACCACTGTGTCCTTCATGAACCAACATACAGCTTACTAAAATGCCCCTCTGCTTCAGAGATTTCTATTGCCAGATTTTCAAGGATTTTTACAGTAGGGAATGTTTTATGATAATTTTGTCTACACTGTACCTATATAGTATTATCTACAAGCCCAAGAAAAGCTTATAAAATACATTAGTCCTCAAAAGTTAATACAGTTATTCCCATTTACAAAAAAATGCAAAGTTTGTTTTCAGAAACATCCAGAAGATGGTCATTATACTTTTATATCCCATGAATAAAGTACTATAAATACTGAATGCACAACTGTTTGATATCCAAAGGGTCTCTGCACTCGAATATCCTATACTGCTTATTTGGTTAGCATCCTACCTGCTTTGTAGTCTGATATCATCTGCAGCAGTTGATATATTTTAATTGTTGAAATTAGCACCTGTGGTTTGTGTTCTGCTCCATGCTGATGAGAGAATATCTGTTTGTACACCCTAATTAAAAAAGAACAGACTGAAATCTGCATATACCCTGGTCCAGGTCTTTGAGGGGTTGTTAAACCTCATTAATCAGCGTTTACACTCCACTTCACCCCTGCTGTGAGGAGATATTTCCTCAACATGACCCACTCTGGCATCTGTCAGTCTCGTCCTTTAGGATGCCGCACTGCAGCTGCTCTGCCCTGTGCTTGTTGACACACAGAGACATTTAGGCCACCATATATCAATCTGGAAATGGATCTCCTTTCACACTGACATCAGTGAATTTGTGTATCCACAGCAAACAAACACAAATTTTGCTCTGTCTTGCATATCTTGTGGTGTAAAGTCACAGGAATAAACACTTGTACAGCATCGATCGAGGTAGAGAACATACTGTATAACATTATTGCAGTGATCTGATTAAAGTGGCTCAAAACTGTCTTTTGAGGCGACACACATCTGTTAAGATTGGTCTGCTTGCAGTCAAGTGCCACCATATTTGATATGGATCTGAACTGATTCCTGTTCTTATTCCTGATCATTTCATACTGTACAAAAACACTTTAAAAGAATTACTTTTAAAAAGGTGATTAAACTTTAGGGGGAGGTCACCATTCCTGAGTATTCACCCCCTTAGATTTTTTTTTTTGACAAAAAAAGGCGATGCGTAAATATTTAAGCTCTTTAGAGAGGTTCAACCATTTGGCCCAGTCCAGTCACTGGTTAATCAGTATTCCCGGCTATCATTACACCATGACTGTGCAAGAAGACTGGTGAGGGAGGCCACCAAAACACCTTGCATGCATCCCCTGAAGTTTAGTTAAATCCCTCAACAAGGAGTAGAAGGAATATGGCACATGTGTAAAACTGCCTAGATCAGGCTGTTCTCAGACACTGAGTGATCTTGCGAGAAGGAGGCTGGTGAGAGAGGCCACCAAGACACCTCTGACTGCTCTGAAGGAGTTCCAAGTTTCAGCAGCTGAGATGGGAGAGACTCTGCTTACAACAACTGTTGCCCAGGCTCTTCAATAGTCAAAGCTTTATGGGAGAGAGCAAAGAGAAAGACACTGTTTTGGGAGCCTCCATGCTCAAGTGGAAAAAAGTTCTTTGGTCTGGTGAGACCAAAATGGTGCTTTTTAGCCGTCAGACAAGATGCTATGTTTGGCAGACACCAAAAACTGCACATCCCTCTAAACCAGTATTAATTTGGCAGCCGTTTTTAATTTTAGTTTTGGTTTTAGTCTTTAGATGAAATGTCTTTTAGTCACGTTTTATTCATTTCTACCCTTTTTAGTCTAGTTTCAGTCCATAAAAAGTCCTCATATTTTAGTCTTTACTTTCAGTCCAAGCATTTATTTTCTTGCCTAAATCTGGTACCAAATCATGGTAGTGGGGTCTCTGCATTCTGCTAAACCTGGGGTACCTGCTTTTTATAGCTGAGAGGCAGAATAGCTACAGCTGCATTATTTTTTGACAGATTTTCCCACAGTGGAGAAATATCACAGATTTTGAATGTCCGATGAAAACTATGTACATTAAATTTTAGTCTAGTTTTAGTCATCTTTACGAAAAATAAACTTATTCTTTGTCAGTTTTAGTCATCAAAGTTTATTTTTGTTAGTCTTAGTCTAGTTTTTAGTCATAGTTTTAGTCAACAAAATTAACAATGCTACAACCACTCCCTCCCCACTGTGAAGCACGGTGGTGGCAGCATCATGCTATGGGGATGCTTCTCAGCAGCTAACCCTGGAAGGCTTGTAAAGGTAGAGGGTAAGATAAATGGAGCAAAATGTAGGAAAATTCTGATACAATCTGCAAGAGAACTACAGCATGGGAGAAGATTTATTTCCAGTAAGACAATGACCCAAAGCATAAAGCAAAGCTAAACAGAAATGGTTTAAAGACAACAAGGTGAATATTCTGGAGTTGTCAAAGTCAAGACCTCAGTCCAGTAAAGAATTTGCTGCTGGACTTGAGGGGGGCTGTTAATGCCCTATTCCCATGCTACCTAACAGAGCTTGAGCAATTTTGAAAAGAAGAATGGAGTAGAATTGCAGTGTCCAGAGGCGCAAGTTTGATTGAGACCTATCCAGACTCAGTGCTGTGATTGCAGCCAAAGGTGCACCTACTAAATACTGACTTGAAGGGGTAGATTATTTACCTTCTAGAATCCTAGCCTCCTAGCCTGGGCTCCTGCTTTACAGACACAGGTTTGCAGCTCTTTAAACAATGATAATACAGACAGAAGGCAGTTGAGTAACAAGTAAATCAAGTAAATGTAACCCTCATCTGACTGATTGGTACTGAATGAACTGCAAACTCACATATTTTAATAACTGCAATGCTAACCACAGAGACAACTAATGGATGCCCTCTGATTTGGTCATTGCCAACGATAGTCTGTTTTCCCTTTTATTCCATGGGTTGATATGTTAATGTTTGTATCTGAGAGCTTTCTTTAATAAAACTAAATCAAAGGTGAAATGCACTGCTGATCCCACTGTGAATGGACTCTCTTTTTGCAGCTTTTAAACTCCTTGCTTTGTTTTGCTGGACCAAAGAGTCCCAGTGGCTCTCACAAAGACTAGCATGAAACTTTGTGCAGCTGCTCCAAGGTCACAAGCTTGTGCGACTCACTGGTACACTCGCTATATGCACAGGGTAAAAATGGCTGCATGCCAAAGATTGAGTGGTATGGAGGGCTGTACATCAAGCAAGCCAAAGGGAAAAGAAATGGAAATGCAGGACCAAACAAGACCAAAAAGGTGAGTGATTACTGGAGGTACATTCAGTCAAGCAGACAGGTGCTCTCAAACCACACGCACATGTTCACACACACTTTTGCCTTCAGTGGTCAAATTTCAGCCAGGGAAATGCAGAGGGAAAATTTTTATCTCCTGTTATGTGACATTTTGTGAGCTGAATATAAAATGCAACATCACAAGTGATTTGATGAAACTAATCAGTGATTTGATTGCTGAAGTATGGGAAATCTATTGATTTTTCCTCTGCTTCAACAGCGTTCAGTTTGTAGTGGGAGTTCCTGGCGATGATAAAGACTATAGAAAGTGCAAGTTTTGATTGTAATGGCCTTGTTTGTTTTTGAAGGTCACAAAAAGGCATCAGTATTAATCTAAGTCACATTATTGAAAGTTGGGGTCCTCACAGGGCTTTTCTTGTTTCACCAAATCATACTTTATTTCAGTGGTTCCCAAACGTTTTCTATTGGGCCCCCACCCACCCCTCACCATACGTATCCACATGTAAAAACATGCAAATGCAAACTAATTCCTTTTGTGTGGATTTTACCAAAACATAAAACCTAAAAATGTTGAGTTTTAAAAGTCGGACTCTCTGTAGATGAACAATTTCTTGAAAATAAGAAAAATATTGAACATTTTTAAGATTTATACACCCAGTTCTGCTATAATTTCAGTGACAGCTGTAGGCTCATTTGGTGCTACAGGCCTTTCTGGGTCTTGGGGGGCAGCTGTGAGACTGTCACTCTCAGATCACCTGCAATGTCCAGCTATGATTTGATTTTATATTGTAGAGGAATCGGGTAGAATGTTGCAAAAGGAAAAATTGCAAGAAGAAAAAAGTGTGGCAAAGGCTCTCGTGCCTAGCTACTACCACTCCTTTTCCACTCCAATCCAAAATGATGATGATGTCTTGGGCTTGATCTGCAATAGTATCGTTGAATCTGAGGTGACTTCAGTAAACTCCTCCTCTTCTACAGGGCTGAAGTCATCAGCTGGTACTGCTTAGCCTGGACTTGCCGACTTTTGTCGTTCTTGAATAGAAAAAACTCACTGCTGGTCTTTGTTCTTCTTTTAATGACAAAATGTAATCAGTTCTGCTAAAACTGGCACTTTAGCAGCATCCACACTAATCTCTTCCACCATAATTGCACCGGCTTCTTGTTGCTGCTTACTTATGTCACGACTCTGCCGCACCTAAAAGTACTGCCCCTTGTTGCTGATTGGTTCTGCCACTTTCTAACCGAGCTCAAACGGTTCAGACGGGAGTTTTGCAAGATGGATTCGCCAGTGAGAAACAAGGAAATGGGCGTATCCATCTGCTATGCAAGGTTAATACACTTATATTTATACCCCAGAAGCTACGCCCAGCCCTAAGGATGTTTTTATTACCCTTTCTTCCACTATTATTTCTAGCTAGCTGAAAAAAACCAACTTTTCTGAAAATATTCCTCTCCAGCAAATGTAGATCCACTAATTTAGTTGTAAAGTACATAAATATAGAAGTATTATGCTTGGCACAGAGCGTCATAAAACATAGGGGGAAATAGCTAAATAAGATTTTGGTACTAGGTACCTTTAAATATTAAATTATCATCCTCAAGTGTTTTCTGCACAAAACCTTTTGAAAAATTCATATTTTAAAGTGTTTCATGGTTGATTTCACCGTCTACTTTATATTTTAGAACTTCCTATGTTTTTCAGCTGTTATTCAAGCCCAAGATAACCTTTGTACCTTCCATATGACACTTCTTTTGGCCAAAATAAACAGGATAAAATCCTCAGTCCCCAGCCTTCTGGATGGGTGTTCAGATGGTACTTCATCTGACAGTACAGTGTGTGCTGCTTCTACTGCTCTCTGAGGTGGAAAAGCATCAAAAGTAAATGCTAAAGTAGGAATACTATGCTGTAAAATGATTAATATCATAAAGGCTTTAAAGACACAAAAACATAGCAAACAGGGAGCATACACTCACAGCCTGGGCTGTGTTTTAGCTGTTATTACTTTTAAAGGTGTGAACAAAATCGATCAGGAATGAGTGGCAAAAAAAGACATTTTCATGGTTTTGCTCAATATGCCTTTTTGATACCTAGTCAACTGGATAATTCATTTATTATTGAAGAAGAAGGCTTTTTGTGTCCTAATCTGTCACTTAACAAGCAGTTATAAACCTTTTAATTGACCATAAAACTTTAAATAAAATCCCAGCCCTATTTAAGACCTGGTCCCTTTTACTAGCCTGGTGTGGCTGTACATTTTGACAATTACAGGCCTCGATCAGAGGCCCCTTATGTATTTGATGCTGAAACAGATGGCAGAAGGACACAAAAAAACCCCCAAACTTCAGTATCTCCATGAAAGGCGGAAAAATGCTGGTCAGGATGATGTGGATGTCGACAGAGGGAAGTTAAACTGCGGAGTGGGGGGGTCTCTGATGTTTGTTCTTGCGTTGGAGATGGACCACCACCCTGGTGCATAATACCTGGCTGGGCGTGGTGGTCCACACTAACAAATTGGTTTCTTTTTAAGGCCTGGAGCATTATAAAGGATAAACATGGATATTTCTGTGCACTTTCATTTGAAATAGTGCAGCTCTAATAGGATCGTCACTTTCGGTGATATTCAGCCAATCACACCGTTTGCTTGGACCAGCCTGGAAACACACAGGAGAAGCGCAGACAGGAAAGTTTACCAAGAGAAAAAAAAATGCGAATCAGTGACTGTAGAGGCTGTTTGCTCATGAAAAGAAGAGCTCAGCTTCATCAGTCTCAGACTTTTTATGTTCATCTACCCTTCACTACACTACAGGCACTTTAAACCACTATACCTCTTATTTTCATGACCGTTACAATCACTAATACAGTTGTGTCAAACAACACAAAGCAAACATCTCTGAGCAACTCGCATCTGATTATGGAAAATAAATGAACTAAGAGGCCAGTATCATTGATCCATCAGAATCCTCACATAATCTACACTGATCAACAACGTGACAAGAATTTTCCTTAAAGCTGCATTGATAATAATCAAAATAAACATCTTTGTACTGACACAGACGGTTCTTCTGTCACACTTTGAGCTCTGATTTAGAGTGTTAACAAGGCAAGCTGAAAATAGTTCCTCTCACTGAACACGACATTGTGAGAGCAGGAGGAGGGAATCAGCTGTTGCCTGGTTTAACAAACCTTTGCCAAACTCTATTTCAGCCTACTTTTAACAGAAAAGGGAAAATTAAGTTCATAATTTTATTGTTTATATCCTGATAGTATTTAGTTTTCAGATAATTCCTGTTTAATGAGATATTTTATTTCAAGCAATTTTTGAAATATGATTATATTATTGATCAACCCATAGTTGATCTGGCCGATTATCAGTGCTGATAGTTGGCATTTTGTCGATTATCTGTATCAGCATTTTATTCCACCAAACACAGATAAGATTCATTGATTGAAAATTTGGCTACTTTGACCCATTTGCACGTTTCCTCTCCTCTAGCTCAGATCCAGTGCAGACTCACAGGCAGCAGTATCAGAACCGCAACTCTAGGACCTGTTTTTTCACAACAGCACTAACCAAGGAAGTGGGAGGGGCGCTGCAATTAAACACACTGCCACAGTTTCCGGGCCGCAGATTCAGGACTGCAGCACTAGGACCCATGTTTTTGCGCAACAGCGTCACCCAAAGAAGTGGATAGGTGTTGCAATTAAACAAGTTGCCACAGTATCAGGACCGTAGATTCAGGTCTGTAACACTAGGACCCATGTTTTTGTGCAACAGCCCCACCCAAGGAAATGAAGGGGCATTGCAATTAAACAAGTTGCAGCAGTTTTTGGACCACAGATTCAGGACTGTTGCTTTTGGACCCATGTTTTTGCGCAACAGCGCCACCCAACGAAGTGGGAGGGGAATTTCAATCAAACATGTTGCAACAGTTTTTGGACAGCAGATTCAGGACCATAGCTTAAGATAATATAACATAACAAAAGATAAGAAAAGATAAGATGAGATGATAAGACAAGATAAAATAAGGATATTACAAGGATAAGATAAAGATAAGATTAGATAATCCTTTACTGAAGCCCAGAGGAGAATTAAAGAGGTAGACTATACATCTAAAGAAATGCTGAAATGCTCCCAGAGCTTGACAGGCTAACACAGCACTCATCAGTGGTTAAATTAACAAAGTGATAGTAATGCTTGTCCCAAAAACAAATTAAATCAAAGCTCAGATTATAAATAGAATATCTGAGGCACTGTAATCCTGCTTTGAAAAGACATTTAATGTAATATATATCATATTTTCTTTTTCAAAGCCTCAACTCTCCAGTTTTGATTTTAGGTGATGTCAAATTTTAACGATTCTCCTAGAGGATAAGTCTGCTGAACTGACATCAGGTCTCATCTCTATTAGGCATCCTTATGAAACACTGAATAAAATATTCACTTTATGTTTGCACTTCCTTTTCCACAAAGAACAAGTTGCCATTGAACTTTTCTTCAGAAAACTTGACACTTCACATGGTGCACTTCTGCCCTATTACAAGTCCCCATTTAGCCCAGCAGGGGAGCAGAATCCCATGAATAAATTCTTTCTTTTGAGGCAGGGAAATGTTGATAGAAGAATGACAAATAAAACACCTTCTTATCTGAGTGGCCCTGCGTGTGTCAATGGAACTGATGTTGTCGAGTCATGATAACAGCCGAGCAGCGGCTTTAACCTCTCCGAAAATAGAAAGTCAGACTCGCTAACATGACACACCTATTTCTGTAATCCTGCAGAGTAGCAAGGTAAACATTTCGACCTGAGACATCTTTTAATGTAGCTGGTAATTCAGTGCATTTTAAACAAATACATTCAAGAAGCTTGCATAGGTCAAAGGAAACACTTCACCATCTGCCTATCCCTCTGTCACTGAATATCAGTTTCACAATGTTGAGTAAATAAACAGCTTTCAGTAGAGACTTCAATCCACCATTCTGTGAGGATTCAGCTGGGTTTTAGTTATTAATGTTTGCCATTCTTTGCATCAATAAACCAGCAGCTCTGTAGTGCCCAAAGCATTCATGTGTCATCAGTGAGGTGTTTTACTCATTCAGGAACATGAAAGAAAAAAGGTGCAAAGCTAAACGAAGCTATATTTGTGTTATCAAATTTATCCCAGTTAGGCTCAATAATGTCAAAGTGCTGCTTCAAGCTACAGTGGATCTTTTTTAATCAGCATCACTGTCTGCAGCTTTAAGCTCCCTTTTATGTTATTTGCTGCATAAAAGATCATTTAACTCATATTCCTCACTTTGTAGGTTTCAAATTTAAAGTGTTCCTGCTCGCTTTTGCCTGCTTTTTTACATGCAACGTAATGATGCAAACATACAGTAACAGCTGGTAAAGCTGTCAACATTTTGCACACATTGATTTTGATACCACAGGAATTAAACCAGTAAAAGCTCCATTATTTAAATGCTTCATAGTACTGAAAAGTAGTAAGGCTTTAACAACTGTTGAACCAAAAGCTGCCTTAAAGGTCACATATTTTACTCTTAAGACAAGTTCATATTGGTCTCAGAGGTTCCCAAAACATGCCTGTGAAGTTTGTTATTGAAAAAACTCCAATATTGGAATTTTGCCCCTCTGTTTCAGCCCTGCTCAGAACAAGCTGTCTCTGTGTCTGTGGCTTTAAATGGTAATGATCTGTCTGACTCCGCCCCTGATTATGCCCTCTCAGGAAATGGATGTGGCTCTCCTCCCAGCTGACAGCTGAGGGAAGGATCAGGAGAGGTGGGCAGAACTTTCTTCCAAGCAGGGAGGGCCAACCAAACCTGGGGGCGGGGCTAACTCACTACATGACATCATGAGGGGAAAATCTGAGAATGACTCATTTCAGCACACATTTTCTCAAAGGTGGAGAAAGGGGGCTGGTGGGCTGGTGTTCACAAAATTCTAACTTTTCTAGCAATAAATGGCGTGGGTAATACTTACAACACAGAAGCTGTATAAATAATCAGGATATTGACGGGTGGCCTGGTGGCAAACACTCAAAACTTTCAACAGACTTGGCATTAAAATTAACATTAGCTTCTGTTAATTTTGAACAGAATTAATAGATTTATCAAAAACAGTGTCTTTGTTAGCAGATTAAAACTAAACAACATTAAATTTTCGATCAATTGTGCCCACCTCTGCATGTTGAAGTTTGAAATTTTTTGTTCCTAAAGTTTATCCCAACACTTCTCATAGTCAGTAAGGAAGACAACTTCCATAGAAATTTGACATTATTATTATTATCATTATATCAGGTCTCCCAAAGCTTCCTGTCTGGCCCCCAAAAGAATATCAAATTCAGAAAAGGAGGAAAAGAAGATGTTGTGGTTTTAAGAGTATCCTTTGGCTTTAAATGTCTGCAGCTGTTAAATCCATCCCACAAACAATTAATATTGAAATAGTTTTAGAATGACTTAACATTTGATCTAACAGAAATTTACTGTCATAATTGGTAGATATTTTAAAAAAGGGTTAAGGTTGGCAGAAGTGCTGCAAAAATGATCAGATAAAGTGGTGATAAGGGGTTAGAGTGTAGCAAAAATGGTTGATAAGTGGAAAAATGGGTTGTGGAGTGGCACAAAGCAACAAAAATTGGCAGAAAAGGTTGAGAAAAGAGATTAAAATGTGGCAAAAATTGGTAAAACAGGAAAAAAAAGGGGGAAAAGTATCCAAAATTGGTTACAAATGACAAAAACAGTGCAAAAAGTAATGAAAAGGATCTAAAAAGTGGAAAAACAGAAGAAAGCGGCAAAAATTGATAAAAGAGTGGCACAAAGTGAAAAAAAATGGTTTTTAGTTGCAAAAATAGTTGAAAAAAATGCAATGAAAAGGGGTTAAAAAGTGGCAAAAATAGAAGAAAAGTGGCCAAAATGGATAAGAGTGACACAAAGGGGATAAAACATGAAGGAAAAGTGGTTCAAAAGGGGTTAAAATCTTGCAAAAAAATGGGTTAAAGAGTATCAGAAAGAGGTTAAAATGAGTAAATACTGGCACTAAATCACAATCTGGGAGGGCTCATTCTCTAGGATTTTCAGAAGCACCGCCAATTCTGTTATCAGGTCTGTCTCCTTGTGGCCTGCTGCTTTATAGATAATAAGGATAGATCTCACTGGTCATGACTAAAAATGTCCTGCGTTTTAAAAGAAAATACAACTACAATAATATTTCAATCAGTCCAAATATTTATTTAATTTTTGTTTCTGTGAAAGTCCGGCCCCCAGAGTTTCTGTTGAGACTAAATCTGGCCCTTGTGCAAATGTACTTGAGGGCCCCTGTTGTAAGCCTTACTATGAAACAAAGCTTGGGCTTTTCTTTCCAAATCACCATACTAATCGATCCCTTTTAACCATAAAAGGAGCCATCAACAAAGCAAAGCAGTAAATGAATACAACTTGAGAAGACTTACCAATGTACAGGTTCCACTCAGGGTCCAGATCAGCCTGATTGGCCAGGCAGCCCTTCATGACGTTCAGGCAGTAGTTCTTACAGGATTTAACTGCCGGCATGCCCTGACAGAAGGGGCAGTACAGCAGCTTGGTCAGTGCTCTGATGCATGCTGGGGTGCTGCTTACCTGCAAAAACAGTGTGACAGAAGTTGTTAGCATTTGCAAACCCCCCTTCAAAATCTTCATATAATTTGAATTCCAGTTTTTATTTTCATAATCAGATGTGGTGCAAATTAGTCGAATTTTTTTTCTTAATTTCTCTGCAGTCTTAACTTTTTTAAAGTAAGTTACCAGAACAAAACTTTTGCCTTCTGAAGCTGCAGAGTTTGAAAATTATACTTTTTTCAGTTTATTAGAGCCAGTGTTCATTAAGGATTTCCTTGTGCTGCCAGTGCAACACGACCTTGATTTCAGAGCTCTTTTCACTGGCACTTACTGGTAACAGTTATAAAGGTTGGCTTGTGGCACTGTAGCTTCCCTTGGCAGTGACTGCAAGGTCTGTTTTAAATTTCTCTGTATGCTAATATTTTCTTTAATCCTGTGAAATTTCCCCAAGAAAGCATGATCAATACAAAAACATAGTGGCACAAACACCTAGCATAAGCAGTCGTTTTAAACTTGGAAACTGCACCCTTAATAATAAGCTCCCAAACCATTGTCCCTGACCAAGTTGATATCAAAAGTTCTGGAATTTGATTGGCTGGTGACAGAGAAGTGATATCTACAAGCAGCAGTGTTTCAAAAGAAGAAATTATTTCAGCTAAGTGAGCAGTGGCAAAGACAGCTAACACTTAGTGTGTTTTTGTGTATAAAAGCAGAGATAAGGAGAGAGATGATTTCAGTTAAACAAAGCTTTTTGTGAGCACACTGTGTCATCATTAGTAGCCATAATAAACCTGTATTTAAATTCAAATACCACATAAAGACAAGTATTTATGTGCTGTCAGACTTTGTTTTTCACTTCCCATGTTTTTACCATTTAAACAGACAGAGCATGTTTTGTTGGGGTATGACAGCTGCAGTTTAAAAAGTGATGTAAAGTTTCATCAGTCATAAACACGTCTACAAAGCTTTGTCTTATTAATAACACGTTACAGACAAGATGCCCATAAATATCCCTGACATGATATTCCTTGAGAGTGTTATCACACGTCATCTCTCAACAGAAAAGATGTGATAAAGTGTGTTAAGCACCTCAGTTTGACGAGAAAATAAACTCCTGGTTTAAAAGAAAGAAACACATCTATAATCACAACTGAAAGGAAAACAAATCTTTGTTAAGCTAATTAATTTAAAGACAGGAAGGACAGTAAATGGATAAAATGGCTCTTATTTTGAGAATGCATCAACCTAAAACTTTTACTTAAGGTAAATGCTTCACAGTGGGGATGGAGGTTTGTGGTGTGTGCAGTGTTGGTGTCTGCCAAACTTAGCATCATGTCTGATGACCAAAAAGCAGCATTTTGGTCTCATAAGACAAAAACTTTCTTTCACTTAACCATGGAGTCTCCTGCATGTCTTTTGGTGAACTCTGGTCAAGTTTTTCTTCAACAGTGGCTTTCTCTTTGACACTCTCCCATAAAGCTTTGACTGGTAAAGAACCTGGGCGACAGTTGTCGTATGCCAGCGGTGTCCAAACATTTTCCATTGAGGGCCACATATGGAAATATATAACAATGGTTGGGCCACTTTCATACTGAAGTTATAAACCAGTCTAATGTAGATTGAGATATTCTTAATCATTGAGTGTGCTCACATGGCTAGTGAGTGGTCAACAAGGCAAATAGCCAATCAACTGAAGGATTTTGAGGAGGCCAGTCAGATTTCAGGGGGAACTGGTTGGCCCTGGCTACCAATGGCTTCTTACCTGGAATGCTATTGGTGCTGCTATTTAGTGGAGTAATTAATAAGGGCGCTATAAATCAAGATAACATTATTACTTTGGTTGCCAACATGTCTGTCATGTACAGTGTTGTCTTAGTGTAGTCACAAATTAATAAAAACATAAATGAATTCTTCTCAAAATGTTTGTTTACAGCATTAGCATGGTAGCACTGCCTTGTGCTGAAACTAAGAAGTGCAACACAGTCAAGCAAAAGCTTCAGGTTCAAATTAAATTTATGTTGAGAATATGCTCAGGGCCAATCAAAAGTGGGCCGCATTTGGCCCCCCGGCCATAGTTTGGACACCCCCGTTGTATGCAGAGTCGCTCCCATCTCAGCTGCTGAAGCTGTTGTAACTCATTCAGAGTAGTCATAGGTGTCTTGGTAGTCTCTCTCACTAGTCTCCTGCTTGCACGCTCACTCAGTTTGTGAGGACGGCCTGATCTAGGCAGATTTACACATGTACTCCTTTGATTTCTTGATGATGGATTTAACTGAACTCCAGGGGATGTTCAGTGCCTTGGAAATTTTACTGTTTCAATCCTCTCATTTATACTTTTTAATAACCTTCTCTCTGAAGCACTTGGAGTGTTCTTTTGTCTTCATGGTGTAATAGTAGCCAGGAATACTTGCTTGAGACAGAGCCACTGCACTCAGGTGATTCCCATTTCACCTATAGTGAGACTGCTAGCACCACTTGGCTGGATCTCTGTTGAATTAGATCAGTCTCTTTAAAGAAGGTGAAAATTTATACAGTCTCTTATTTTACCTTACATATTTTTATGTAATTGAAATTACAGTACTTTAATCTTATGAGGGAGGCTGAAAGTGTTGGACCAAAGAAGCTTATTTCAGTTTTTATGTCTTATCTAGGACTAAATAAATGTTTCAAATAGTTGATACGATTTTCATACAGTATGTTGAAGAATGTAAACAGTGATGAATTGATCAATTGTATCAGAAAATAGTGATTCTAAAATAAACTACATCTGTTTGAAGAGACAGGTGTGTGAAGGAAGAATGATTCTGCAAAAAATGGAAAAACTGTGAATGTTTTGTGCAGTTGAAACATTCTGCAGGAGTTTACCTGAAATGACTAAAAACAAAGTAATTGCCACTTTTGGTTGCCTCTGACCACTAATGTTTCTGGGGTTTATTGTTTGTATTTTTCCACTCTTATACTGATGTTTAATATTCTGGTATTGTAACAACCCTAAAATAGTTCCCTGTCACACAGTGTTGTAAGCCCTGTTAGGGCAGAGTGACAATTGTGTTTATTTATTGTGAAACTGATCTAATTTAATATGACTTGTGTTTACAAGATCTGTCTTATCTCTCACCCAGGACAGAGAGTGAAAAATCTGAATCAGTTTATTCGTGTTCTTACATTCAGTCCACATGTGCAGAGTGAGTGCTTTCCGAATTGCAGCATCTTATCAAGGATGGACTGTTTTGCCATGTGTCGTCTTGTGAAGTGACATTTCAGATAGCGAATACAAACTTGACAGCATGACCTAGTAAAACTGATTTTATTCGATGATTTCTAAAGAGCACACTGCACTCGGCGTTCTTATCCTCAGCACTCACAAGCTCTCTCTCCGGAGGCCTGTCAAGATGTCTGAAGTCAAAGCTCCTGGGTCGCAGCTAATGGACTTTTCCCAGTGTAACACGAAGCACTAACAATGACTTATTAAGTTTCTTTTGAAAAACATTTTTAGTATACAGAGATGTAGCATGAAAGCACCAACTAATGCCTCCTTGTCTTTACAAAGATAGAAATTGAACTCCAAGAACTTATTGACGTAATTTGGAGAAAAAGCAGAGATGACATGGAGCTCATTTTAAAGGATGTGTAGATTTAGAAAAAAAAACAGACTCCCTAAAATAATAAGAAAGGAGGAAACTTCTACCAGATTTGGTCACCTTTTGCTTTACTTGCTAAAAGCTCTTGTGTGGGGAAAAAAAGGAAGATGCACATGGGTTCTTCTATCATAATGATATTATGAAAAAATCAACAAATTATAACTAGAGCTGATTATAATATCACAGTTGCAAATAACAAAGTGTTTATTAAAATTGGAAGAGCAACACCTGCCTGGGAGGGGAGCAAAAATATGGAGCTCTGCTGCTAACTGCACTAAATGTCTTACACCATGCCTCGTTCATGTTAACAGATGGGATTAGGGCCAAATAACAAAATTATAAAACAGCTATTTTTCTGTCAAACTTGAATCTCCTGTGAAGTTTATTAATATCATCATTAATGTGGCAGCTCTTATCTGTGTCACACTGATGTTTTTGGACATACTGAAAGGCTAAAAGAGCCCTGCCACGGATCTCAAATGGTGATAAGACTTGTGGAGTATTATCTGATCACAGCAGGAGCCTGACCAAGAAAAGCTTTTAAAAACTAGTCTTAAAATCAATTAGAAACCAGACAGGAAAGTGTTGTGCAGCAAAGATTGGTTTATTATGGTCCATTTTGCTGGAATGTGATAGAAGTCTGGCAGCAACATTTTGTCTTAGCTGTGGTTGGTGGACGTTTTATCTGCTCACACCAGAATAAACTGAGTTACAGCAGGCAAGCCTGGAGGACAGAAACTATGGATGACTTCTTCCAGGTTTAGAGCATATAGAAATACATGAGCCATGTGATACGAGCTGATATTTTGATGTGCTCATACCATTCCTCTTCCTCAGTGGAGGGGTATCATGAAGAGAGAGTGGAGGTATTTGTGAAGAGACGGTCTCCATGGAGACCCCTACACACATGCCCTTACTGTAATAAAACCCTCCCACATCCACAGTGTGACTGCTGGTTGGATTTCTTACATGTGGAGTTGACGCTCAGTATTCTAAGGATCACCATGGTAGCATTTTACACCTGACACAGGTAGATGTCTAGACCCCCATCAGACACAGGGCTTTTAATAGGTTATGTTACATGCTTGACATCTCACACTGACTTTCTGTTAAAGACTGAAATCAAAAGAATAAAAATGTTTTTGAAGCATTTTCCTTTTACAAGGCAATTACTGAATCCTAATTGTGAATTTTTTGATTCTTTTAAGGTTGGCAACGTTTTTCTCTGATATTTTCTAGGACCATGTGTTTAAAATTATTTAATGTCCATTATCATCATGATTCATACTGAAAAGTGCAGAAACATTAAAAAATATAGAACTTCATTCATAATTTCAACCTTTCAGCTGCTGCAAGAGACAACATCCATTATTTATTTTATGTATCTACAGAGCATTAGGAAAGCATTCAGATATATTAATTGCGGAGATATATTTTACTTAATCTGGGAAACCTCCAATAGAAAGTGTTTGTTAAGGACAGGACTTTTTAAAAATTCTCGAATGGTGACTGGACGAATATTCTGTCAAAATTAATTTTAAGCCACTCAGAGCTACAAGACAAAATGTGGTTGTATGTATGCTCAGCTCCACAACAGACTGACAGGTGAATGCTGCCGAGGTATATTAACGGTGGATTATGATGTGAATAAAACTTAAGCAGAGGCCGGTTGGGAGAACAGTGAAAACAACTCTGCCAAGAGAAGCCTTCAGTATTCCATGCTCTTGGCTCTTGTTTTGATAAATAAGATGGGGTCTGATTAAACTGACACTTTTCCACAGCTACATCTGAGCTCAGTGCCACAGCGGTAGCAGCCATTTTATACACCAGCTGAATGTACAGCTCAACCACACCTGTAACAGCAGCAAGGTCATGCTGTAGCAAGTCAAGAGAAGAGTAAAAGTATCTTTTGTCATTTAAAGCTTTCAGTGCTGTTCTTTGCGCTTATTAAATAAAGAAATGTGGTCCAGTTGTGATAAAGCTGTATGATAACTACATCAATGATAACTGCAACATTGATGGAACCATTGCTTTGGCTTCGAGTACAACTAAACCCCACGTCGTCCTCCTTAAATAACACTGATTGGTTCTAACAGTTTTCGGTTTGGCACAAATGGTGTGGAGTGAAGCTTTTCAAGATGGATTTGCCTGATGACAGAGATGGAGGCTGGCAATTTCTGCTTTGCAAGGCTTTTAAATACAGTTTTTGCATCTAAAGAGGTTTCAGTCTAGCCACTCTTCCGTAAAACCCAAATCTATGTAGGGCTGCAGTGATGGTTGTCCTACTGGAACTTTGTCCCCTTAACTTGACATTCCAGATCGATGGTTCAAAACATTCATTGCATGGATATATTTCCCATTTATCTATGAAAGCTCACATCCGAGCTTATCATCGCACTGGAGGAAGCCATTGCAGGTGGCTTTAAGTACAACTAATCCCTGCCTGTAGCTACTGCCTCATTCTCTTTAAACAACGTTGACTGGTCCGAGCACTGTCCGGTTCGGCACAAATGTTGTGAATTGGAGCATTTCAAGATGATTTTGTCTGATGACAGACATGGAGTCTGACAAATCCATCTGCTTTGCAAGGTAATTTTCCCATCTCCACACAGGATCTCTGGAGCTCAGTCAACACCCATCAGTTTCTTGGTCAAATCTCTTACTAAAGCCCTCCAACCCCAAGTGCTCAGTTTAGCCAGGTGACCAGCTCTCGGCAGAGTCCTGGTTGTGCCAAACTCCTTACAGTTGAGAATTATGGAGGTCACTGTGCTCTTAGGAACTTTCAGTGCAATGGAAATTTTTGTAGCCCTCCCCAGATCCATGCCCTTAAACAATCCTGTCTCTGAGCTCTGCAGGCAGTTCTTCTGACCTCATGGCTTGTTTTTTTGTCAGATGTAAGGCCTGTAGAAGTTGAGTTGTTCTAAATCATGTCCAATCAGTTTAATGGTGGACTCCAATCAAATTTTATAAAGATTGAGAGGCATGTGAGAAACCTGAGCAAAATTTAAGTTTTTGCAAAGGGTCTGAATACATACGTCATGTAATATTTCAGTTTTTGATTTCTAATAAATTTGCAAAATTTTCAAAAACTCTGTTTTGACTTTGTCATGATAGGGTAGTGAGCGTAGTTTGATTAGAATATAAAAATTCGGACTTTGGCATCAGCCTGCAACATAAAAAACTGAAAAAGTGAGGTGGTCTGAGTATTTTCTGAATGCACTGTATATCCTAATTTTTGGGTTTAGCCAAAGACAGCGTGTGAACTGCAAAAACCATTGGCAAAGTTTTGATACTGAAACATTGGCAATGCATTTATGCAATTTAGACAGTTTACCTGCACTTTCTAGGATTAGATATTTAGACAATTGCAGGACGGTAAAAGTGCAGTGCAGGGCTGGGAAATTAACTGAAATTAGATTAAATCGCAATATGGCCTGCAGCAATTTTCAAATCGCAGAAGGTGCAATATTTCTTTGACCTGAAATTTGTGTCAAAATACCATTTTTAAACTTTTTTTTGCAGCAGAAATGTTATGCATGACATATCATGCAATCATTTGAGTGTCATTTTTTAAAAAACAGACAACACAAAAATCCTACCTTCTTAATTTTTGCATTTTTTCTTTTCAAATATGAGTGACAAAAACTTTTCAATGTAACAATTCATATCCAATTTGCAATACAAGTCAAAATAATCAGAATTCAATATTTTTATACAATTATTCAGCCCTTGTTTAGGAATAAAAGAAAGTTGAGGAATAATTGTGTATCAAATCACGATTGCAATATTGGAGGGAAAAAATAACAGATTATGTTTCAAACTTGTTCAGCCCTAGTGCAGTGGTGGGCAAAGAAGAAGAGGTGCAGGGTTTACTGTGGTAGTGTACTTTGAAGAAATGTTATAAGCAAAGGCTGACTAAAAGGCTTTATGACATTGACCTCTGACCTCCTTAATCTGGTCAGTTCATCCATGAGTCAGTGTGGACATTTATGCAAAGTGTACAGAACAGCACACAGTTCTTCTATACACTCACCGTCAATGCTACTAAGGCTAACTTAAATCAATGATAAACATGTTTCTTTAAGGCAAATCCTTCACAATTAAAGTCTGTAGTTGTTATTTTGCTATACTCTAAAAAACCCTTATTAATTTCACAGAGCTGATGCAGCCAATTAACAGTGCCCATTGTTGTAAAGAAAACAGTGTCCCCACATTGTTTATACTTTTTCATCTCCCTCTATTCTCATGTTATAAGTGTAATCAGATAGAGAAGTATTATTTTTAGTTTCCCAATGGGAATTAAGATTATTTTAATAATTAATTAAGAAGAAAGATGATAAGAGCTTTAAAACAACTTTCTGTGAGCCATAGCAGATGTACCGCTTGGTTAATGAAGGGGTTATAAACTTTGTGAGATGCAGACTTCAGACATGAGTTTCTGTCTCGTCAAAGCTCCGCCGGGTTTTGTGTTTTGTCTCTTAAGCTGTGAAAAGCAATAAAGCACTACATCATCTTCTTTAATTCAATATATATCCCAGCAGCAATAAACATGGATGTCACATCTGAGAGGAGCTGAGCAACAGACACCTCCAGCAGGGTGTCTTATTCCATTATGCTTACACCCTATCCCTCCTGATGAGTTTATACCCTGGGGATCAAAGGGCTGCAGTCCCAGACACATGACCTGGATCTCAAGTCGCACTGAAATGTCAAGAGGTGAGGCTGGGACATGCTGGCTTGTAAGAAACGCGGGGTGTAACTCAGTAAATGCATACTAACAACACATCCTGGCTGCTTGCAAATGAGCCTCAACATTACTACTGGTAGAGGATGGTGGCGGGGAGGGGGGGCTGTTTTGAGTTCACTGAGTGCAACATGGTGCAACTACAAGGAAGTGAATGCTGGATTTCCTTTTCTCTGTTTCCTAATAAGACTGGCTGAATGACAGAATTTTGATATTTGGTACAATTTTTGGAAAAATCAAATGATGTAGATACCTGGGCCCAATGCTCCTAATCAGAATTTTCTGTTAACTTCAGGTTATTTCTGGGCTTTCTTTACTACGAAGGAGGTTCAGTTCTTTCAGCGACAGATCACCATGGTGACTGTTGCTTAACACCTAACCTAACCAATATGTTTAGGATAAGAGATAAACCTGTATAAAACTCAGCCTCCTGACCAATCAGATGTCTCCATCACAGAGGTCTGCTGAACGTCAGAGGGGATAAGAGAGACAAGCATTACCATATATAATTATGAAAGATAATTATAACGCTTTACAGTTAACATCCTACATTAAAGACTACTCAAAGCCCATAATTTTAACTATGCCTACTTAATGATTTTAGCTGGTATTTCCTTTATGCTCATTTTTACAAGCTCCTTACAGCTCCTAAAGACTGGAGATGAAACTCAAACACAAACTATCAGATAAGGCACTTTTGATTAACAAATACAAGTGAGTTTAAAAAAAATTTGTGCACTAGTAATGACTAAGCAATATTGTAAGCTTAAATTTAAATATTCACACCCGCTGACAGTGTTTTGTGAACATTCTTCCTGCGCTTGTCTCTGATTTTAGTCTGAATCATGTGCTCTGACTGTGAGTTTGTGAATATGCTGCTAACACTGCCTCTTTCATGTGAATGTGCTCAAGGAAACTGAATGTTCACTTATCAGGTTAATAAGCTGCTTCCTGTAATCTCTATCGACAGATTCTAAAAAACAGTAGCTCCTCTTGATAGTGTTCTTATGATGATGTATTCTTTCAATAATCAAACTTCTGGATCAAAGTACAGCTAACAATAAGTGATGCACAATAAGTGTTTTTTTGAACTGATACCAATAACCAATAATTTCCTACTCCTGATGGCCGATAACCGATAAGAACTGATCATTTTTTTCAATTATTGATTTAAAAAAAAAGTTTATTTGATGTTTTTATGCACATCTGGGGGTAAGAAGGGGTTAAAATGTACTGAGCAAAGATATTTATAACTAATTCTGACATCATTTGTGTTTATATCAAAAAACAATTCTGACTTTACAGCTGTTATTTTTTTAAACATTTGTGTTCCTAAGTACAACATACACAAACAACTGACATACTTTTTCCCCTTTTCCCTTGAAATAAATTTAAGTATCTTGAGAAGTGGTCAAATCTGACATTTCGGCATAATTAAAATATGTTAAATATATGCAATATCGACCGATGCACGATAATTTATCAGTACCGATAATTATCGTGCATCCCTACTAACAATCGATCAACATTTCAACAAATCAACCATTCTCTTTTGAGCATATAAGTCTGCTTGATATCATGAATGAGGTATAAACTAATACAGATATATAAATGTAGTTTAGACTTTAAATGTCTGCCCTGAAACAATTTAAGGTTTAAGTAATGAGAAGAAACAATGAAACAGATTTCCACTAACGTACCTAGCTGTGTTGGTCCTGATTATAACTACACAAACGTTCATACATATGGCCGATAGCTACATAAGGGTGGGATTTATTAATCTTGATTTATATTTTTAAAATTCATATTAATAATTACAATCATAATTATTAAGATTAAAACAACATTAAAACCTAGAATTAAAACCCCAACAGCTGACACCGATATTAGTACTGATAAATACATTTAGATGAGCTCTAAAACTTAAATCTAAAAACACAAGAAGGGGACAAAGAAATAAACTTCAGTCCTTAAAAACATGTTTAATAGGGATGCACGATATCATCAGTAAGACCTCAGTATTGGCAGAAATTAGCTTTAAACGTACCTATTGGTAACAGCTGCATATTTCAACCATATTTACAAAGTTTGTGAGTGTAAGCCAGACCAACAGATCTATGTCAGCGAAAATATTTTTTTTTTTTAGTCTTCATTCCTTTATTTTAACATTAGGGATGCAGGATATTAGATTTTGTAGATATTTAAGAAGTAACTACACACCAATATTCAAATGCAGTTCAGACCTAAAACGTCAGACCTTAAACACACTTTTTTTTCTTTTTTTTTTTTTTTTGAAGATTTGTTTTTGGGCCTTTTCGTGCCTTTACTGGATAGAGGAGGACAGTGGATAGACCCGGAAACAGGGACGACAGTGGGGGAGAGACATGCAGCAAAAGGCCTCAGGCCAAATTCGAACCTGGGCTGCCCGCATACATGGTTGGCCCACCAAACCACACAATTTTAAGTTTGAAGATGAACACACTTCAGTCCTTAAATCACAATTTAAAATGTAAGGAATGATGGTGAATAAATAGATAAACTTCAGCTGAAGTAGTTCTGTAGGTCCGGCCTAAAACTTCACTAACATATTTGGTCGCATGGCCAATGTTGTATGCTGTTATAGTCAGAATTTTGGTTGTATTTGGTTTGTATTTGCCAATCCCTAGTAAGTTTAACTCACTTCATAAAGCCTCTGTTTTGATACCATGTCCACTGAGTAGAAGCCCATGGCAAACAGTGCGAGAGAATGTCTTGTTGAATACCAGACATCGTGAGGGAAAGGCAGACAGGGAAACTCTTCCAGAGTGAACATTGCTTATGTTTCCATACAGTTTAGACAGTGTGAAGGAGTTTTCTTGCCATTTAAGATCGACTTTTCCATATTCTTTCAGATCTGTTTAACACTTTTTTTGTCTTTAAGCTAAGATACTTATTAATCATTTTGCTCACTAAAATAATGTAATTATATTTCATTAAAAACATGGTATCAAAACATTTAAAAAATGTCAACAACCTGGTGATTGGGGGTTTCTACATTCTCATTGCCATGTATCTCTTTACAGTCCAGCAGATCTATAAATATTCGTCATAGTGTTTATAATCTGATTTATGTCAGTACAGAAGTGAAAAGACTGAGGATTTGCTGTGTGGTTTGCATCCCTTGACCCAAAAGAAAGTGTGTAAAAACAGCCTTGTTGCTGCTGTGTGTGACTAAACCCAAGCTTTAGCCTTTTGCTTTCTCTTTAATCTCACTTTGTGCATGATCAGAACTACACAAACTCCCAGGACAGTATGCTACACTGCAGAAGCTGCATTAAGATTGCATCATATTAAACAGAAGGCTACAGCATGATAAATGGATTCTATATTATTTGGAAGGAAATACTAAGCACTAGAGAAATAAACAACGATGGTAGAGTTTACTTTTGGTATTTTTTTTCATCGTCTGGACTTATCCACATAGCCTTCAATGCTGTTTTCTAGACAGCATCTTGACTGCCTAAAGCAGCAAACTTCCTGAAGACATGCACCAAAGAGTATATATTTGGTGTTCTTTCACTGTGGGAAAAAACACAGGGGGATGTGTGCTTGCTGCAGAATCACCAAACAGGTCCTTGGGCTTGTTAAAATGTGTGTGAGACTGGAAGCAAGTCTTAATTTCAGCTGAGGTCACACGCTGAATATTTTCCAGCTAGTTAAATCAAACAAGCCTTCGTTTAAGACAGAAGTGAAGCAACTGATTTTGTGTGCTTTAATTTACTTACCTTTGACACTCTCTGGGCAACTTCCCGGCCGACGGAGAGCCCCTGGACAAATGTGCGTGCAGCAATGAATGCCCGGGTAACCTGAGCCTTGAGCTTCCTGGGCACGTCTCCAAAGGGCTTGAGCTGGTCTGTGTATTTGCTGATACACTCCAGATAGTCCTCTGTGATGACATACTGGGAGTTGAGCAGCGTGAACATGCGCTCCAGCAGCCGAGACCAAAAGTCATTAAGCATTTCCTCCAGGTTAACGTTCCCTCCTGTGTAATAGCGCTTCAGCTCGGAAAACAGATTCTCAAAGACCTCTGAGTTCTGCATGTAAGGCTTGCCGTAAGTCCTCACAAACATCTCGTTGAGTGACCTCTCTGTGTTCTCCAGGAGCTCCAGGAAGAATTCTGAGTTAAAAACACAAGATACACTAGTTAATGCAAGTCATTGACAAAGCATAGATATATAAGATCAACAAGAAGGCTTGGGACTAAAATAGAAATGCAGCAAATTACTTTAAGAATTGTCCAATTGCATGTGATTGTAGGCCAACAACAAATAACCCTTCAGTGAAAAAATTCAAAAATAGTAAATCAATTACAGCTCTGATGTTGACTTCATTTTGAAGCGACTTCACAGCTCTGTTGATTTTTTATCTCCAGCAAACTACTTCTGACATTGCGATGGGAGCCTTCTTCATATATCTCTGAAAAGCAATAAGCTCTTTGTTTGCTTTGTATGAAGTCTGCATCATTCCCTTCTCATCTGTAAACCCATAAATACATCCCTGTACCCTGATAGACATCTATACTGCAGAATGATCCCCTATATAAAGAACCCCACTGGAGTTTTGCTGGAAGCAAAATGAAAAAAGTGAAATGAAAAGCAATAAATTATCTCTCAGACTGACTGATACAACATTTTTGCCTGTGAGGTTTTTGACCTTGTTGCACTTTTTTAGACTCCACTTGTTGTTTGTCTCATGACCTCTATGGCTCCCCTCAGAAATTGGGCAAGATGATAGTAATTCAGACCATCTGCTCGACATGATGGCTTTCAAGGACCAATATAAAAAATTAAAAATGTTTCAAGATTTAACTGCGAGGTGAAACAGTTCAAGAGTAGTCAGAGGACACTATAATTCCAAAAGCAGTGCAGAGATTATACTCTTTTTTTTTACTTTCAAAGCAGCTTTAACTGATTTCCTGCCATCGGGTGGAAGAGAAGTATTGATAGTTTTATCGATAAAGACTCAGATTGTTCAGAACTATCAATAAGGCTATCAATATCAGTACAAATGAACACCCCCATCCCAAGTCTGTGTAACCAAACATCCCAGGTGGACTGCTTTGCATGTCCATTGCATGGGAAATATTTCCCATCCATCTGCATAACAGCCCAGTCTGTGTCAACAAGGACAAAACCTTTTTTAAAAAATTTGGGAAATTACTGGATAAACATTTCATCTGTCATATTCACTACAGGAAATCAGCTCATCAAAAAAATATGACGTAGAGGCTGTGCATAGCCCCGGAGAAATAAACTAAATAATGTGAGCTCAACAGACAGCTGTTAGTTCCACTAGGACTAAATGATGCATATATATATATATATTTTTTTTTTTTTTTCAAATGTGATGGCGATGTTCCAACTTCTTTCTTGCTGGATACAAGACAAAACACTTCATTTCCTCATTTCTATGACTAACTAGCAAGTAAGTCTGCCTGAAATTATCATCAGAAGCCAAATAACTGAGCGCTGTGCAGCTACAATTTCAGTTTTTTCTAGTATCGTTCAGCCCAATTTTCCTCGAAAAAAAAGAAAAAAGCTTTCATGCAGTTCTTTGCTCTTCTTTGATAGGTTGTTTGCAATCATGTAATCCTGAATGTCTTAACAGCCTTTAGGAATGAATGGGAACAGAGGAAAGTTAGTACTTTACAGCTCTAAATGGACCTGTACCCTGCAATTACCTTGAGAAAATTTCTACATGCATTAAATACAATCCCTACTCTTTACAAAAAAGTGATTTTTACCACAGTGAAGGAGATTTAACTTGCATGGAGGTGATCAATTTCACAAATTAGTTGGTCCTGCAGACTTTCTAGCGTCTAATATTGTCTAGCCAGCATTGTTGTAGTCGAGTAACCAAACCTCAAGTCCGAGTCGTGTCCCGAGTCCCTAATGTTCAGGTCAGAGTCGAGTCTGAATCACCATAGAAAGATTCGAGTCGAGTCTGAGTCGAGTCCCCTTTACCTGAGGCCGACTCCAAGTTGAGTTCCTGAGTCTTGGACAAGTCCCCAAGACCTAAAACCTAGAGCCAAATTGAAATAAATCATGAACCATTTTTAAGTCATTCCAGCTTTCCAGGTGGGCAATGTTGATTTTTTTAGTAATGTATGAATTTCTTCATTTTATTTTTAAGAGCTGGAGGAGCTGTTTACAGCAGTTGTGCATGAACTTAACCAAACATCTAAGACCCAGTGGTTCAGTAGCCTTAGAGACCATGTTAATTTGGTAGCTGCTTGTAGTTTTAGTCTTTCAACAAAAATACTTTTAGTTTTAGCCACATTTTTGTCCTGATCACCCTTCATAGTTTAAATCTAGTTTTAGTCGATGAAAACTCAAAGAAATTCCAGTCCAGTATGAGGATCATTGAGTTTTATTGATATTGATACTCTTATTAATACTCCTTAATGGCCACACTCTTCATTGATACTATTAGTTATATTAACAGGATTATTCAAGTATTAAGGATGGAAAAATAAGACAAATTGTTTTTAACTGAACTCAGGCGTTATATCTATCTTATACTAAATATTCCTCCTTTAAAATGACTAGATTTATTCTGATTTCTCATTAAAAACTAAAATTCCAATTTTCTCAGTGTGATATTTGTACACATCACAAAAAGGTCTTAACTTTGTCCCCCTTCAACACTCTAAAGTCTGAACTGTCTTTAAACACATCATAATTTTATCATATGCCACCTCGTTTACCTCACTGGTCAGCGTTGTCTCGACGATATTAACTCAGATTTCAAAGTTGGACTGAAATTTTTAACTAACGGGACTCACTACAAGATTTTAGAGATTTTATCACTCTGTCCAAGACTGAGGAGGATTACTGTCCAGCAGCAACAGCAGCTAATATGACGAATCTGAGCTATTCAGCAGCTGATGGAAGTTTTTAACGATTCAAAGGTAGGCCAACCACATTTTAGTTTAATTTCTTGTAAAGATTACCTCTGGAAAACAGAGAAGAGCTACTGGTTTGAGCTTCCTATCAACCTATCGGCTCCTCCTCATGCTTCCTCACACACCCAGGCTCGCCCGCTCCTCCTGCTCTCTCTCCACTGGTTGTTTTCACAGACAGCAGGTTAGACACACATGAACGCGCATGCAGGTGAACGCACACCAGGCGCTGCATGAACACTGATCAGTTATGAGTGGCTTCTCACATAAAAACAATAAATACTACAGAATAAAATAGTCTTCAGAAAAAAAGGTTTGAGTCCTCTTTATCCTTGAGTCCTGATGTAGTTAAAGCTTGGGTCCAAGTCAAAGTCCATGTCATCAGTGCTCGAGTCCAAGTCGAGTCACGAGTCCTCCAAATCAGGACTCAAGTTCAAGTCCTGGACTTGAGTACTACAGGACTGCTAACCAGATGAATAGAAACAAGAGTCTTGAGGAGTCTTGTACTGAGCTAAGAGGCTAGCTGAGACCTGTTAATATATAAAACATTTCCTCACTTTGTCACAGGCTTAATTGTTATTCAAACCACATTTAAAAAGCCGAACTGTGACCAAATGAAGAGCCGTTTATGAGCCAAAAAAACAGGTCTACTGAGTCGAGCCAAATGATCCGGATCTCTTAAAAGAGAGGAGCAAACTGTAGCTAAAGAATTAATCATGTTTGAACGCTTGATATAGTTGTAAACAGTTCCAACTCAATTACATTATAGATGCTAAATTTGTTGTGGGCTCAAATCCCTAAAATTCAACCTATAGACTCTAACACCTTTCATAGAAATGATAGATTGTATAGAGTGGCATGATAATTATATATTGGTTGACCAGCTTGAACATCTGACCCACTGTTAATAGAACAATTGATTAGAGCAGCTTTAAGGTCTCCTGTGTCAAAGAGGTACTACCTGCTGCAACAGTGTGATCAGAGTGAGAAGTCTGAGAGAGAGAGAGGAGATAATTAAAAATAATGAGCTACAGGTCTGTCCCTGTAAAAGCACATTAGCTGTGGATACCATCTTAACATCAGAGACTTTTTAGTGTGTTAAGAAAATGCAGACAATGTAGCTTCATTTTACAGTTTAGAAAGACCAACTTTTTAAACCAGAAGTGTCCAAACTTCTTTCCCTAAGGGCCAGGATTTTGGGGTGGCCAATCAGATTTCAGAAGGGGGGCCATAGTCGGCTCTGGGTGCCTCTGGTCAGTATGAGAATAACACTCTGTGCAGCAGAGATGCTGGCTCATCTCCATATTTAGACGCAAATTAAAAGCAAAGTGTATGACACTGACAAACTTTAGAGGAGTGTTAGAGCTTACAGATGATTAGTATAATATGCTTTGTAAACCAGAGCTTGAGACAAGGCAGACAGCATATGAGCGCAGTTCATGCTGCTGTAATCCTTCTGTCTTTAATAATCAGAGACTATGAAGTGTTGCAGGGCTTTCCAGAAACACCAGCTGCCTGTCAAACAGCTGACTACTCACCCTAATTTGGTTAAAATCTGTTGTGTAGGTCACACTTTTAATACCTTTTTGTCATCTAAAAAGATGGCTGCAGCTTCTATACAAGGGAGACCTACATACGAGTGTGAAGTGACAAGACACATGACATCAATCCCCCTGTTGCACAAAGCACGAGACCCTAAGTAGATCAAAAAAGGAACATTGTTGCCTTTGCATTGTGAATGGCCACTTTACTGTTCAGAACAGGCTGGAGCACATGACACAGCCAAGACAGCTGATGTCTTGTGCCACTTTTTAACCGCTTTTCTTCCTTGATAGGTAATGTGGTCTGTTGGTGGGGTAGTCCTGTGTCCGTGCAGCCAGACGACAGTCAACTCCCGCCCTCTTCAGTTTCCCTCTGAGCAGTGTGGGCTGGATTGTGTTGAAGGCACTTGAGAAATCTAAGGGCATGACCCTAATAGTGCAGGTGAGCCAGGGACCCGTACAGCAGGTAGATTATTTCATCATCCACCCTTAATGTCCGGTTGGTAGGTGCACTGCAGGGGGTCAAGGTGCGAGCTCACCAGGGGGCGGAGGTTACAGAGGATAATCCTCTTCAGGGTCTTCATCAGATGAGAAGTGAAGGCCACAGATCTGAAGTGGTTGAACTCCGTGGGGCTGGAAGTTTTCAGGACTGGAACAATACAGAAAGTCTTCCACAGCATCGGGATCCTCTCCAGACTCAGGCTCAGGTTGAAGATGACCCTGCAGAGCTGGTCTGCGCAGTCCTTCAAGAAACTGTCAAGCTTTCCTCACCTTCATCTTCCTCAGCTGACTCCTGCTGCTATGGAGAGGCTGCAGGTGGAGGAAAAGGGTGTTGGCAGAGAGCTCCGATGGAGTGGTTGTGGTTCTGGAGAGTCTGGGTTCAGCTGGATGGTGGAAGGAGTGGGAGCAGAATCAAATCTATTAAAGAGCAGATTCAATTCATTTGCAAGCTCCCTGTGTCTGGCTTCAGGGCTCAAGGCTTCTTCAGAATTCCTTTGAGTTGTTCTATTGGAGCTGTTCCTCCACCTTGGCCCTGTAGCTGGCCTTGCCTTCCCTGATTTTCTTCTTGAGCTCCCTCTGCTCCCAAATAGCCCAACCCATACTCTCATTAGGTGCTGCTAGTGCTATTCGTTAGTGGTTGTTAACATCAGAATAAAAGACACTGTGGCAAAGTTATTCAGTGTTTTTTCCTGGCTTGAATTGAGGCAAAGGTGGTACCAGTCTGATCTTGTGCACTGTCACCTTTCTAGGGGTGTCCGGGGTCATGCTTCCCCAGGAGAAAAACGTACATTTTAAAGTTAAATACATCAAACTAGTGCATTTTGACAGCAAAAATAAAAGACGAAATCCATCTAATAATACCAACAACAAAAGGAACCGACTTTCATCTTGTACCTGGCTAATTGTGCACATCCCTAGTCTGGTCAGTCCTGGTTTAAAGCAAACACTGAGTATGGTCTGTATTGAGCAGTTCAAGTTGCAAGTTCCCCTGACTCTCTGATCACATATTCACAGAGAGATGTGTCTCTCTGAGCCACACACTACACAATCACTCCTCAGAATGGCCCTGACCCAAACTCTAATGGATGTGAAGTGCTCATTAAGCCACAGCTAATAATACAGATTTCACTATCAGAGAAACAAAAACTTTCTCTATTACATAAAACAGAATTACATCTGATTAGTTTTTGTACACCAACCCAAGTACTAAGTACTAAGTAATAAATATGCATTCTCTCCATGGTGGGAGGACACACAGGATGTTTTATCTTCATAATGTTATTATATGACTGAGATAAACGTATTTTTAGCTTCAACCAGCAGCTATGAGAGCTCACTTTATGTTAGCTCAGAGGGTTAAGGTCACATTTGCAACAGAAGAAATGCCAGATCCTAATCCTGCATTAATCTATCTAGACAAAAAAAAAACCTGCTTTTGATTCATCATGGGCATCACGCTTGTTTAAGGTTGGCTCTTTGTTGTTATCACAATTAATTATCATTCATTAGCACGTCTTATCAGGTAGCACAGAGCACTAACTGTAAGACTTCCTCGGGGGATCTGATAAAATTAGATTCACTTTCACAGGTTTTTGTGCCATTTTAAAAGCAAATGACTTTTCTTTGATTTAAAATAAGGAACTGGGATGCTTGCATGGTTACTTTTTCCTGTTTTTTATATGACTAAATCAAATAAAAAAGACTGCAGTGAACAGTCATTAATATGCAGAGCTCCAGGCATGATTTGCGCTTCAGTCGCTTGTTTTTAGTAGCCAGGGGTGCCGAGCGATATAAACACTGATTAATGACAGCTTCAGAACTAATTTCATTGAAAAACTATCAGTATTTTGGGGAAAAAATAATGAAGTCAACTTATTAGCTGAGAATAATTGAGTATATCTAAAGCAATGAAGAAGGAATAAACTGTTTATGTGAGCTCTCTATATTTCATAGAAGTCTATGCTCTGTTTTGGTGTAATTATCATAATGACATTATGAATGACCACAGTGAATGAAGTGGCTAGGATATTAAGAGAAAAGTTAATCACATAAGGGAAATTTGTTGAGGGAACCCATTCAAAAAAGCAAACTCAGAGGAATGTCAGACAATAAAAATGACAGTAAGTGCTCACATAAATCCTTAACATTGCTTAGTAAAAAAGATGTTAGTCCACAGAAGCAGCATACACAAGGATAAAGATGCTAAAAGCTGGACAAAGGTGATTGTTGCAGAGAATCCATTACCTTTCATTGATAAAACACAGTTTGGCTTTGATTCTTCATTGGTTTTAATGATAACCATGCAAAAAAATCCCCATGGTAAGTAACACTCTTTGAATTTTACTCATCATTAAACCATTTGCATTAATAGTGCTGTAATATCAAGGTCAATACTGTTCACACAGCATGCAGTGTAGGATGGTTAACTAAAGACTCACTACACTGTCACTGATCCGTCAAGCTGACCACGCCTGGGAAGAACAGCATATAAAGACACATCACAGTGGTGAGGTGACGCTTCTGAGGAAGACTGTAGATGACAGTCGAAACATGTCAAGGTAAAAAAACATCTACAATTAGTTTGTCTGAAAAAAGAAATACAAGATAAGTAATTCTGGAGGTAGTCTCTGATAAACCCTGCTCTGTGGGGGCGAGCGTTGTCATCTTGGAGGGTAGAGTTTGGTCTCAGACTGTGGAGATATGGGCTTGCCACTGGTTGAAGAATCTCATCTTGATATATCTTTGCATTGAGATTCCATCCAATGATGACAAGCTTCGTTCTTCCAGTGAGAGTGATGCCGTCCCGCACAATCACACTGCCTCCTTTAAAAGATGTTACTCTATCAGTGAAGCAATCAGCATAGTGTCTCTGCGTCTTCTCCACACTTTGTACCTGTGATCCAACTGCCGTATGCAGAATCTGAACTGGAACGTCACTTCCCATGTTCAGGTTCCAGGTTTTAGTTTTAGTCTTAGGCTTTTGATTGAAATTCTTTAAGATTAAGCCACATTTTAGTCATTTCTACTCTTTGTACTATTAGTCTAGTTTTAGTCGACCAAAACTCAAAAACATTTTAGTCTAGTTTTAGTCCATAAAAAGTCCTCACATTTCAGTCTTTACTTTTAGTCCAAGCATTTATTCCCTTGCCTAAATCTGGTACCAAACTATGCAAGTATGTTCTGTGCACACTAGTAAACCTGGAGTCCCTGCTTTCTACTGCTGAGAGGCTGAATAGCTACAAATGCATTGATTTTTGACAGATTTACCCACGGTGGAGAAATATCATGGATTTTTAATGTCCGACGAAAAATAAATTATATTTTGTCTATTTTTAGTCATCTTGGCAAAAACGTGGCTCTTTCTTTGGTTAGTTTTAGTCTAGTTTTCATCACTGAAAAAAAGGCTGCTGACGAACATTTTTAGTCATAGTTTTATTCTGAGGCTTGGCAATTAATCACAAATTGGATTAATATGGCCTGCTGCAATTTACAAATCCCATAAGTTGCAATATTTCTTTAACTTAAAATGTGTCAAAATACCAGTTTAAAAAATCAAATTTTTGCAGCGGCAGAGATTTTGTGTGCATTATGTAAACATTCAAGTGTCATTTTTTTTTATAATGGTTTATAAAAATCCTTCTTTCTGTGTTTTATGTATGTTTTTCTTAATCAAAATGAGGGACATAAAAATGACACGGCCCTTAAACAAAGCAAATGACATCAAATTTGTTATACGAGCAAAAATAGTTAGCTCATTCTATCTAAAACTGATATAACCTAGCGTTATATCACGAAAGTCATACCCCAGCTGTGATCAGCTGGTAGCCAGGCTCACCTCCTCCACCCCAGCCGCCTCCTTCATAGCATAAAGCTTTTTGCACCCTCATATTCAGATTCATAATACAATGGATTAGTTGCTTCGGAAATAATTTCATTGTTTTCAATACACATGGTCTTATTTATGGAATTATTTATTGCTTGAATTTGTTGAAAAATACATTAGATTAATCCAAGAACAATTGCATATTAAATCGCAATCGCAATATTTGTGTGTGTGTGTGTGTGTGTGTGTGTGTGTGGGGGGGGGGGGGGTCACAATTTGATTATTTTTGCAAATCGTTCAGCCCTATTTTAGTTGACAAAATTAACACCACCAACACTAGGACAAACAGATGTGACAGTGAAGGGCAGTCAAGGCAGGCCTCCTGGCAGCCCTATGAGACATAAGATTGGCTGCATGCAGCCTGTTCTGGATTGTCTGGGCAGAGATCTGTCGGTCATATCATCCTGCAGACCTTGACTGTGAATCTGTAGAAGACAGCCTACAGTTCTCAAGCTGACAGGGTGAGGAAACAGTCTTCTTGGGGTGTTGTCTTGTGACCTGTCTCTGACATCCCCCATTATATGGAACTTGGCCTTACGTTTAGAGATGGTACTAGCGCTCACTCCAAAAAATTCTGTGGACCTACTGTCCACTCTAGCAGGGCCCATGCTCACAAGAGCTCAAAAACAAGAGTCAGTCGCAACAGTAGAATACGATGTTTGGTTCTGGCAGTGAAGAATTGACCTATGGCTAAGCCACGCCCCCTCCACTCACTCGGACAAACAATGTACATTCAGTGACAGACGCTATTGCAGTTGTCACAGTAGGAGACATTTCACAGGAGGCCATTGATGACTTTTGGAGAAAGAAAGATCACATATCATCTAGAAGTCACCAAAAGGGTCTAAACTACGCATTGGAGGGACATATTAATCATTTTATTGTCGAGAAGGTCGATAAAAAGCTTCAGTTACAAGCCAAAATTTACAGGTCCCAGTGGAAATGTGATAAACCGCATCTCGTTGCCATCCCAATCTCAGACCACAAGATAGAGGATCAGAATCAAAATGGCACTGAAGTTAAGGTTTTTTGGCTCAGAATATGTGAAAAATATAACAGCCTTTTTACCATCTTTACCAAGAGTGTCTCTCCCTTAGTCTGGTGCTCCAGTATTTACATTGAATCATTCAGCATAATGTTTGCCAACCTTTGCTATCTCGGCTATTACAGATAAGTTAACGAAGCTAAGCTCCAGAAGTTCACGTTAGTTTACCTAGAGCCCTTTAGACAACAGCCAACAATGATGTACGATCACCACAGAATAAAAACTAGAACAAAAAATGCCAATGAACTCCCAACAAACAACATGACACAACGAACAACGCAGCTAGGAGCTAACGTTAGGCTAACTTTAGCTAACGTTAGAGAGGTTAAAGATAACTTAATATTTCTTTCCAGCAAAGTGACAATATGCTGCCTCAAATACAACGTTGGCTTACCTTAGAACAGATGTTGTTAATTTTATCCACATTGAGCTGATGTTGTGGTCTACCGCACTATTATATCCAAAGAAGACACTTCTCTCGGTTTAGATGTGGCTTAGGAAAGGGTAAAAAATACACTCCGTCGTCCAGCCTCTCAGGATACCTTGTGTTGGAGTTGCATGTACCACATGAACACCGTTCGACCATTTTTAAACTTAAAATCCCAAAAAAACCTTCATAAAACCGGACGAAAAATGACTTTCTCCCATTCGTTTCAATGGACGTCCAGGCAGCCGATGTCCGAGTGTATGGAGTGGCTATATTCACTGTGATTGGCTCATTGCGTTTGAGGGCGGGACTTAGCCATAGGTCAACTGGCAAATTTTAATGAGTGCAACCAACATACTCAGCTCTGCTGCTCATCCCACAAATGCATGTTCCTCACAAATGTGGCACAGTTTAAAAGGGGAATAAACAGGCTTTATAGTGGCATAAGATTTTTTCGCCAAAAAGCATTGTTACAACACAGGATTGAAACCAAACAAAACCAAACAAAAAAAACTTCAGGAAGTGAGACTGGCAATGCATATTTAACAAAGCTTCAGCCTCAGCATAGCATATGGCAATGAATGTCATACCTAAACATCACCCAGCAGGGACAACAGTGGGAAGGAAAGAATTAAAGATGACTAATAACACTTTTAACACAGTCCCCTGTGTCTGAATGAAACGTCAATGCCATGCTTGGTCAAAGTATATTATCTTTGAGGGCCTAAAGAACCTTGTATTGACCTTGCATAAACCAGCTCTAAACAGCTGTTTTGGTATGTGTTTTTAATTGCAAAACCCCCCATCCCTCTCTTCCATGGGGTGCACAGACAAAAGCACAGCTTTTGTGTTTCCATGGTCACAGATCTTTAGAACAGAGTAATGTATGCATAACTTTTAACTGAATCAATTTCAAGCTTGCAGTGATTGAACCTCCGTGGATTCCTTCCATCCACTTCTTCCATCTCAGGGAACTCCACATCAAGATCAGCCACCCAGGAGGTTTTGATGTGATCAGACAACACAGAACAAATTCCAGAAAACAAAGAAATTTTGAAGAAGGATGCTTTCTTCATCTATTCATAAAAAAAGCTATACAGGAAAGCTTTTTATTTTCATGAAAAATGTTGGGTTTTTTTTTCTAACACTATGTCTGACATATAAGTAGTGGGAAAATGGGCTTGCAGAGAGGTGTAAGCTTCTTTTAGCTCCATTAAGATGTAAAATAATTATTACACAGGTCTGCAGTTGTGTTAAGCTTTATATGTATGCAGACTCTGGGGGTTAAAACGAGCCGTTTTCTCTGTGATAAAGATAAATACCTGTGCGTCTATGATAACAAAGCAAAGAAACCTACTGAGTGAAGCTCTCCTAGATGTCAGAGATGTCACTAGTCAAGTCTTTCAGTAATGTTAAAACAGAGTGCTTCTATTTTGAATCGGTATGCAAGAAGATGGAAAGAAAAAAGTCAGGAAAAATGTGCATCAGTCATAGAGAGACAGACAGAGTTTTTGGAGGCAGCAGGCGTTCACTAGTGTTGATTTGATATGACATGATTGGTTGTAAGGATTGAGGCAGCTTTGGACTGGGATAGTTTTTACCATGAAGGCTCACAGGGACGAGGCCAGCAGAATTAATGACTACTGAACTGTGACCAGCAATAACTAAGGAGGGTAAATAGGGTTGGTTTTTCACTACAGTTTCCTCTTATTCATTTGAGTATTAAAAATCTAAAATAAAAAAACAGTAAATGATGGCATTAGCTTTCAGGACACATCAGGACTATGCTAAAATCTCTGAGAGGGAAATTATGTCCTGGGACAGAATACAGATGGAAGTATTAGAATAGTTGAAGTCTGAGTTGGACTTTGTCAGACCCAGGCTCCTGATGTTTGCTCTGGATTACATCTGTAAGCATTATTCCATTCTAAACATATTTTGCATGATGTTTTATAAAGGTCAGAAAGAGAGAAACTGCCTGAAAATGCATTAATTCCTGTAATTATAAAACCCCAAATTCCTTGAGGTACTGGCCAATACTAAAACGCTGCATATTAAACTAGAATGAGGTCGTTGTGGTCAGATGCCTTTACTCACTCAAGCTCAAGTTTACTTCCAAATGTTCCCCATCAAGTACCAAGTATTTGAAAGAATACACTGCCCTAAAATCTAAATCAGAGGGTCTTAAATGGTCTAGCCTCAGGGCCTACCACCACCTCCTTTATGAGAGATTGTAACCCAAATATCTGAAAAGGGTTAGGGTTAAGGGTTAAAATGTTGAAGTGTGGACCTATAATGGAACAAAACACAGGATTTATGATTGAATAAACTGAGGTTAAAACAGAAGACCCAGGGGGGCATACATGCATACCCTGGATGTTCTAAGGCAATAATTCCAGATCCAGACAAATGCAAATTATAATAGTTGCATTTATGGCTAGTCTCAAGTTAAATAACAACAAGGAAACAGTAAGAGTTAAGCACTATTTATTTAAAATGCAATCACAGAGGCAGTGGATAATGATGTGAAGTTGACTTGTAGATGGTGGCTTAAATTAGCAGAGCTAGCATCACTGTTAGCATCTTCAATCATGCCTTGAATGAAGGTCGGGTCAGGTATGGGAGCATATACCGGTTTGGCACTGTGCCATGTCAACCTTGGTTCTGTACTAATCTGGCCTTCTGACAACCATCCCCATGCTCCATCTCTCCAGGTATCCTCCCAGCTAACCTCTCCATGATGCACACAGTCATCTCTGGTGTCTGGACCAAAGCATCCAGGTGCACGCCAGGTGCCCTTAGAAGCACAGCTGCTGTTCATGTATCAACCAGCTGACCCTTCCCATCCTCACTCGCCGGAGCACATCATCATTAGACACAGGGTTTTCCTGGAGGAAGGTGTCACAAAGGAGTTCAGCTGACACCTCTTGCCCACATCCAGGCTTCACAAGAGTACTGTAAGACCAGAAGGACCAAGGCCCAAAAGACTCTCTTTTGTCTGCATGCTCAGATACCAGGAACACTACACTGTCTTGCTCAACAAGCCCATCACCACCAGGAATCCAAGTCTGTGGTTGATCTCAGCCTTGCAGTCAGTGGGTCGATGGATTTCACTGCCAAGGTAGAGGAACAGCTCTACAACTTCCACAATGTCAGCATCCAAGGCAGCCTCAAATGCCTGGATCTTTGTTTTTGGCCCAGGGGATGTGTATTCCCAACACTTCCACACTGAAGAGCCCCCACAAGGACCTCTACAATCTCCACAAGGGTCACAGCAAAGATCATTGATCTGGACATAACCAAATGACATTACACACAAAAATGTCATCACACAATTCTTATATAATGCTTATATAAGTACAACATTTCACGACTTAAATTCAACCATATCCCCTTTTTTAGAGCCAAGTAGCGTTTAGGTGCTCTACTCCTAAAGCCCAAACACACTGGGGCCACGCCAGAGCGTAGCATCATTTGGCACAGCTGTTCCCAACACACTGATACCAGAGCGTCAATGGTTTAACTTCCCACCAGCCACTGCTGCTACCAGGCATCACCTCCCTCCACAGAACAGCTGTTTTCTCATGGGGAAACACTCCACCAGCCACAGACTGTGGCATCAGTAAGGGAGAAATGGCCTCAAGTGTCGCAGCGAGGTGCCTCCATAGGTACCTGGCTGTCGCTGGTGTGGGGTTGTTCAGAGAAAATAATAAGGCCGATCGTTGGACTGCACTGGTGTGTTCTGAGCTTAAGGGATGCTATCAGTGCTGTTAGTTCATCATCGTTTTCATTCAAACTAAAGAATATTATGGCAGCAGTGATATCATAATTCTCCAGAGCTGCAAGTTTCACTTTAGACAGAACATTTGACTGAAAATGTGGGCATGTACTAATCAAAAGATAATGAATTAGGTTAACCATGTAATAATTCACATGCCGAAAACTAAAGCAACAGGTGTTGAATCTTCTAGCCAGCCAATTGTGCACGTCCCTAATGCATACGTTTTTTAAAATCTCTCCCTTCTGCAATAACATGTGCATCTTGATTGTATTTTTTTAGAGATCTTGAGAAATTAACACATTGGAAAAAATGCTTCTCTCTCTTCACTCCAGATAAGAAGGAAAAACAAGTTAAGACATTGAGGGAAAAAAACCTAAATCACCAAGCTATAACAGGAAATAGAATTTAATAAAACATATGGATACATGTCCACTTAGGACTTCTGTACATCATAGAATTTTTGCTGATGTTATTTTTTTTTTTGCAGGTACACATTTGTGATTCACCAAAAACAGCTCAAACATTTAGAGCCTCCCATAGATGTAAACCTGCCGTGTCAATCATTTTAGTTTTTCCCTTGTAATTCTCTTTTTATTAATGTACCATCCCCTTAAAAACAAACTACTGGCTGTGTAGTCACGTGATAGGAAGCCAGGTTTCTCAGGGCACTTAGCCAGCTGGAAACCCAAGAGAAGAAGAAGTACTGTGACACCATCCCAGCCGGTCTGCTAAAACTCAAACATGGAGCCGACTGTGCAGCGTGAGCAGCAAAGTTATTCTCTACTTTTTATATAACAGTATAAAAAATAATTTGTTGTTAGCAAGAAATACAAGCTGTTTATTTCTACTTTTCTTGGAAAATTTGACTTTTTACCAAAAAACATTTTCATTTCAGCTGATGTGTTATTATTTCAATTGCTTCAATAAATAAAAAACACAAACTGTTGCATGTCATCTGTGCATGTTCCTTTCGATTTGTTATAAAATTCTACAAACATTCACAGAACAAACAGAGTCAGAAGTTGGGGGTGGAATAATCACTGTTTTCTTAATCGAGGCAAAAAATTCAATTAATCGTGATTGTGATTTTTGACGTAATCGCCCAGCCCTAGCTCAAACCACGCACTTTTGGGTTCTGACTCACCAGCTGAGAATCACTGAGCTACATTAAAGCACTGGTAGGCCAACAGTAAACAGAAGGGGCGCCCCAAACTTAAAGGACGGGCTTAACACCTGGGAGGTTCCCTCCGTCTCTCTTACTCTCTGCCACTGCAATAACTGTTCAATAGTTTGCAAATCTCTTGAAGACAGCAGAATCAACAGGTCAGTGGGTCTCATCTAAGAATGTTGGGTACACACAAAACAGGCCCTCAAACTTATACAAGCCACACCCCAAGCATTCTTCCTAATCTATAACAACTAAACTGAGGGGACAAATGCCCGCACTTATAAGAAACCTTAGAGCCATGCATGGGTACATACATTCTGAACCTGGCGGTGAATAAGTCGGAAGCTCAAAATTATCATAACATTAAAATTGGCAGTTTCATTTTATAAGCACATCTACAGGGAGCAGGTCTTCATTCTTTCCAAAAGGATAGAAATACTTCTTTTAAAAAAGGTCTGGCACTATTTCAAGATCACCACTTTATTCACAAGCACCTCCATTTGTGGGTCCTACGGTTTATTTTCTCTGTCACACCATGAATTCACCAGTGGAAACCTTTGATCTGTGATTCATTTTATGTGTTTTCATTCATGAGGTGCTTTTGCTGAGCTTTTGTGATTGTATGTGGGCGTGAAGCAGGCAGAGTATGAGGTGGATGCACATGCACACATTTCCAGGTTTGGTCATGATTTACTATGGGAGCTTTATGTGCAGTTGTACGTACGCATGCAGTTTTCTAACTCTGAATTATGTTTGGTTTCTGCCATTTTCAGGTTTTTTAGTGTTTGTACACAGTTATGATGCACACGCTTTGTTTTAGGAATGAGAAAGCAGGGATGTGAAACTGAAGGGACATGTCACAGTACCAGAATTTTAACTCTGATACAGATACTCAGTTTAGGATCACGATACTCAATATGTGTCCATATTTGATGTTTAAATAATACCACACACCAGAAAATTCCACTTTGATTAAGTAGTCCAAAAAAGTACAGACATGTCAGTATACCATGCAACATCAGGGTCCATTGTCTTGGAATGGTTATGATCGGTATCATTACTTAGACCAGGGTTCTCCAAACTTTTTCCACTGAGGGCCACCAACAGAAATATAAAAGGATGTTGGGGCCATTTTAAAATCCAAAAGACAAGATATATGTCATTGATTAAATCAGAAGCAGAATAAAGGAGGAGCTGGGGTGGAGGAGGGTTGGAAGAGCAGCTTGCAGGGGGAGCGGCAGAGACTGGCAAGGCAAGAGCAGCTTGAATAAGGCAGCATGAAAGCAATTAGTCAATAGCATGCTTCAGGCAAATCAGCTGGCCGTCAGCTGATGAGGGCTTGCATTAGATGAGCTGATCAGGGCTAAGCTCGACTCTGTAGCCTGCCGGAACTAATGCTAAAATCTCAATTTAATGGCGAACAAGGCAAATAGAAAATCAATTCCAAGTTTTTGGAGATGCCAGTGAGATTTCAGGGGGCCCTGAATGGTCCTAGCCACCACTGGCTACGCCCCTGGAATATTATTATTCCGTTATTCTGATTGCCAAAAATTTTACTTTGTACAGTGTTGTCTTAGTTTAGTCACAAAAAACCATCAATAAATTCTTCTTGTTGAGATGTTTGCAGAAATAGCATGGCAGCACTGTCTTATGCTGAAACTATGAAGTGCAATACAGCCAAATGTGAGTCATATTTAATTTCATTTCTAGAATTTGCTGCCAATCAAAATTTGACCACTGGACGCATTTGGCCCCCGGGCAATATTTTGGACACCCTTCTGACAAATCAGTACATTAAACTCCTTGGTCTTCAAATCTTTAGCATTGCTTGGATATGCATTAACAAAAATCTGATGAAGGTGACATTTAACCTCTAACCACACAAAACCAGTTAGTCTGATTGGGTGTTGTGGGGTTTATGAAGTTTCACAAGGCTGTATGAGCAGGACTGTGGTGTGGAAATGCTCCTGAAAGCGTTTTTCCACATCACTCACTATGATTTTCAACTTCATCAAAAAATAAACACAGCTTGAGTTTTGTGAACAGAAATGGGATGGACAGTCAGTGGCCCAATCAGAGACACTGTGGTTACTGTTATTGCTAGTACAAACTGACTTTAATAGAGCCTGCTGAATGGCATTTTTATGCAGTTTTAATTACTTTGAATTTTGATTCAGATTTCAAGGCCACAGACCAATAATGGGTAGTTAATGAGCCAAAAACACCAACAACAAGAAAACTAATTTCCTGATGATTATCAAATGTGCTCACTGGCAGTCAAATAAAGGTGAATTATCACTGAAGACACTGCAAAAAAAATGACTTCTCCAACTCCATGCAGCACAGCTCTAACTCCTGTCTCCAGCAGAGCCACTCAGTGTCTTCTCTTTAAGGACTCAGCCAATCACAGAGGGAGCCCATATCCTAGCCTCAGTCATTATTGAAAATGCATAAAGTACACAGCTTGGTATGCACTCTCACTGAGCTTTTATTCCTGTACATGAAAGTGGCAATTTTGCTGCCAAAAGAGTACTTATAAGTCTGCATATCGAGCAAATTGGTCTACAGCTCACAGTGTGCAGGACATGGTAAGCGGAGAGTCTCACTCTTTGTAAGTCACAAAGTGGCAATCACAGATGTGTTACAAAGACCTTCTATTAAGTCAAGACAAATATCCCTCAAAAGGTCAGTGCCTATGTAGTCCAATCCCTTTAATTTTCTCAGGTATAACTTGATACTCAAAAGGATGACTGGGGGGGTCTGGCTGCATATAGCCGCTCTCAGAAATGGCCTCAGAGTTACGTGAACGGTGGCTAGCTTTAGCAACATTAACTGCATTAGTGTGTTTCTATGTGGGACGAGCTTCTATAAGCACACTGTATAATCATCTATGTTGGATGTTTTGTAATTAGGAATTTCAGGTCAGGCTAGTTTTAGAGTGAAAGGCTTAAAGTCTGGTATACCATGCAACATGCAAGTTTTACTGTTGTTCAGGCTGTTCCTAACCCCTCCTATCTTAACCCTCACCTAGGCCCGGCGATACGGCTTTAATAGTATATTACACTTTTTTTTGCCCTTCGCAGTAAGTTTTCATAGTTTCACAGTATTATAATATTAAATCATTCGTATTTGTACAAAAGTCACAGTTTGGTACGTTTTTGGTACAGTAATTAAAGCAAATAAATAACAGAATTTATTATTATCTTTTAAATTGTAATTGTATTAAACTAAATAGGCTAAATTACCTACATTTAAATTATTAATAATGCTGAAACCTTCTTCTAAAAGGTCTTCAATTAATACAAATATTAATAAATAAGTTCATTTTTTAACTACTAGGTTATTTTAATTGATATATTAACATATTTATACACATTCTTTAAACACTAAAATTTCCCACCCAAGATAATGGGTATAGTATATCAAAACAATAAGAGGAATAAGGGATATTAAAAAACAAATAAGAAGAGTAAAAGGTATTAAAAGAAGCTAAAAATCAGAAGTAGTAATGAAATAATAGTAGCAATAACAGTAACAGTAAAATAGCAATAGTAGCAGTAATGTAATAATAAAAGCGGAGATATAAAAGGTAGAATGATGATTAAAGGAAAAGGAAGGAGTAAGTAGACGACATCACATAAAAGCAAGTATATAAAAATGAGTTTTAAAAAGTGATTTAAAAGCAGTGACTGTTCCTGTACGCCTTATATCCTCAGGTAGGTCGTTCCAAAGTCGAGGGGCCCTGATGAAAAAGGCCCTGTCACCTTTAGCTATAAGTCTCGACTTTGGAATGGCCAGAAGGCCCCCACCTGAGGATCTCAGGGTGTGGGCTGGCTCATAGGGGGTTAAAAGTTCTGTTACATATATTGAAGCCAGACCCTTTAGTGCTTTAAAAGTAATGAGGAAAATCTTAAAATCAATTCTAAAACTAACTGGAAGCCAGTGTAAAGATGCTAAAATTGGGGTGATGTGATGTCATCTGTTAAAACCTGTTAGAAGCTTCTACCTACTTTTCACGTCTTGAACTGGACAGTCTTACAGGGCTTCTGAAACAAGAACTCCTTTACCGCCCTTTTCAGGACCTCATAGCTTCCACTCATATGGTCACACACAACCTCACATGGTGGCCGGCAGTACAGTGCAGCTTTATGTGTGTTTGCTTGCTGTCTTTGCTTTGCTCAAGGGCAACTCAAAAAAGGTTGCTTAAGGAGCATGACATTGCTCATTCTTAAAGAAAGCAATAGGAATGTACTAGTGGAAGGCATTTAACACTTACAAAATCAATATTTGCATAGGCTACAAGTTCAATACTTCATAAAGTCCAGAAATATTTGCAGAAATAATGTTTGGATTCTTACAAATACTCTCTCCTCATAAATACTTTCCTCAGCCTCCTCCTGGCCACACTTACACTGTCCTTCAGTAGAAAAGACATCCTTGGATGCAAACAGTAACTCGAATGGTTGGCGGAGGCAGAAAACCACAAGGGCTCAATTTTAGTTTTATATGCAGCAATTTAGTATTGGCAAGTTGCTCAAGGAATTTCAGATTTTTTTTATTTAAAAGCATTAATGCAAACTCAACACGCTTCTTGCATTTTTCAGCATTGCCAAAATGCTCCAGCAAAAAAAACAAAAAAACAAAAACAAAAAAAAAACAGTGCTTTTAGAGGAGGAAGGCTTTCAGAGGCACAACACAACCCAGTCAAAAGCCACAGATCTGACAAACTTAAACCCAACAACCCAAATACTTGCAAATCAGTGTTTCATCCTAAAGGAATTAAAGTCTCAGGAAGTTGTTTTTACAGGCAGAGGTTTTCCCTGTGTGTATATTTAGAGAGATTTCTGCAAACATAAATATTAAATGTGGTCCTAGAAGCCAGTGCCATTATTTCCCTACTCATACTTTCTCTAATGGATCATGATAACTAGGATAAGGAAGAGGGGGTTGTGGTGAACTATCAGAAATCAAATATACCACGTTATTTTGGGTACATAACCCAAACTGCAACAAAAACCTACAACATTTTCTTCTGTGGTTTCTACCCTTTGGTATTGGTGTCACTCATGACTCAATGATTTATGCTTTTTGGTTCCAGCTTCTGAATGTTTCAATGATTGCCAGGATATTTAAAACCAGTGATGATAACCTGTGAGTCAGTTACTCCAAGGATCAACTGAGGAGGAGTGACCACATTAATATTCTGTTCAGCTGCACATCACCATAAAGCTCATGGTGAGAGAATGGCCAAGAATGTACTTAAATCATCAATATTCACCTTTTTCACCCTAAAATTGTTGACGGCACAAAACTTCCAAAGAGTAGAACGGCATCGATCCCAATTTCACAGAGTGCCCTGAATGCCTGCATTCATGACATGTAGCTTAAAAGCAGGCCAGAGTCTTCTTGAGAGAAGCGCATACGGTTTTATGGCACTAGGTCACACACCAGCCTTTGTCTCTGTACAAGACTGAAGAGGATGTGAGGATGAGAAAAGAGTGACTGAGTAAGGAGCTGAACAAAACGCAACACTCCGACAGCAGAGTGTAAATCCCTGTAGATATTCATCATAATTGACTGAAACAGAGAATCATTATCAGTACTACTGTTATCTCATGTAGCTTATCTGTTGCAGAAAGCCACCCAATCCATGTTTTATCGCAGGTTTGCATTTCACATAAATAAATCCATCTTGCGCCATAAAGTTCTCTTTTCTCGTCCATCTTCAAGTTAGCTTTATAGTACATGTTTGGAACCCTACAAACCCAGTTCAACTACCTCTGTATTACTTTTAGACGTCATGGCAGCAGCTCAGTCACATTTGGGCAAATTCCAGTAAGATTACTGTACCTTGCTAGTCCACATGGTCCTTTGGCTTCTCATAATGTTATTTCAAGCGTCAAACCTGTCTGTCAGGTATCTAGGCAGGCATTTTTGAAAACTATAAACAGTAACTGAAGGCAAAGCTTCTTAAAAACGTCTACCAAGGTGAAGATTTTTAGAAACTCCTCTTACAGCGTTAATGTATAGACCAGGAAAACTGAGATTTTGGCCTGTGCCCTGATTTGTGCTCTGTTTGACATCACTGGTGTGTGACATGTGGTGCAATCTAGTGCTAACTGGACATTTGACACACACATATGCTCTCCCACTATGATGATGAACAAGAGGAACCACGAGCAAGAACATTAATGTTGTCTCTGAGTGAGCTGCTTTACCTGCACAGTAAAAGGCAGATTATTGCTAACATGGCATGCATTTTGGGGTTTTCATGTAGATTAAGGTGTTTTTGAAAACACTGCGTGCTTGAATGGGTTTATTTTTGAGGACAGAGGAGGAAAACCTCCTAATCAGATATACCCACATGTGGACTAGGCCAGAGAGTCCGGGGACCCAAGACAGTCTGGCTGCGACCGTACATCTCTGAAAACCACTCTCACAGACTGTTAATCTGAGACACTGTCTCTGTCAGAACAGAAGTGCTGTAATTTGCCAGTACAATGTATTCCCAGTTTTAGATCTTTTTAAAATTCCACTTTATTCATAAACAAAGTCTAGTTTAACACATTGGCCTACCCTGACTTCATGTCAGGGTAGCCACCCATGTTGGGTGTAAAATCTGGCTGTTTTTTGCCCAAAAATGTCAGGATGTAGTCTGGAGCATTTTGCATGTAAGAGAGCACCACTATTTTTAACAACAAAAGGAAAATCATTTTCTTGTCTGAGACAATCTTCTGTGCCAGCTTTATTCGTGGTGAATATCAGCCTCACAATCATGTGTGAAACATAAATTCTCAAACATGCAACTTGTTTACAAATGTTACTCAATATACTTGTTAGTAACTCTGGCTGTATGTTGACATTCCAGGCCCAGATAATGCTGTTTCTTTCTTACACTGAAACAGCTGTACTGTGTAACAGGTTGTTATGGATATTTTAGTATTTCTGCTCGGCTGGTCTTGGCAGAGTTGAGGCTGTGCCCTCTCGCTGTGACACACAGGCTGTGGTGTCAGGTATGCGTGGGCTGGCCAGCTACTGTCAGCTTCAGCAACACTCAACACAAACTCTGCATAAAGAAAAGGAAGAAAAACACACATACACCGACTCTGTGTAGGAGGGACTCCAAAGTCAGGTGCTAAGTAGATGTTAAAGAGCATCTCAAGGAACAAAAAGCTCTGTATTCTTTGAATCCTTGTGTTTCTTGTGTGTCTGAAGACCTGCACAATTACTTTAGAAATGGAAAAATGGTTGCCTTAAGGACTTTAGCAACAACTTCTACAACTTAAAAGAGGCATTTTTCACTTCCTGGTCCAATATTCACATATCTTCAAACACTAAAACTTATTTAATGATGAGGTCAAAAACCTTGGAACCGGTATCTCAGATTTCCCAAATGAAGTGGTGATCTGAGCCCCAGGTAGACACCAAGTCCCTCGTCAGCTGAGGGCTTCAGGGCTAAAACCTGCATATGGCCTCTGCTCTGACAGCGATGAAATTATGGAGAGTGGCAGCAATCCCCAAGAGGAACGAGGGGTGCCTGGAGTCATGCATCTAAGTGCTGCTGCACAAACCCCATCTCCTCCCTCACAGGAGTCCTCTTTTGACATCCACTACTCTGACAGCAGCTGATCAAAATAACACTTATTTATTTATGCAAGCTTCCAGGAATCACATGTAAGCTTAAGAAGTTTCCTGGAAAAAAGGAAACAGACAGGCATTTGTGACATTGAGTTTCTGGGCAATGCGCATCATTTGAGAGCTGCACGCTGTAACCCAAGTGTGTTCATTTCATATTATATGTTGAATAGTTTGTAGGGAAAAATAAAGGGGGTATTGAAAGACAAGACACAGACAAGTGAGTGTTAAACTGCACTATTCATCACTCAAACCCTTTCAGCTGTTAACATTGCATGTTTTTAATGGCTCAATATGAAAATCTACACTTTGACATTCACCTTTTGGACAAAGATTTGAAAAACTTCAATAACATGAATCTTTGCAAGTGTTGAGTATAATTATACAGGAATAATGTGGCTTCATGTTGATCAATCTGTAATGCAGCGTTACTTAATCCTGCTCCATCAAAGAGTCAAATTGTTGATAAATGCCTTTCCAAGAGCCACAATGTAAGTGGTGAAAAGTGGCAATAACTGATTCAAGTGGCTATAAAAATAAGTACAAGGTGGCAAATAATTGTCATACAGAGGCAAAAAAGTGACAACAAGGGGCAAAAAGGGGCAAAGTAGGCATAAAATGGCAAAAAGTGGAAAAACAGGGAGAAATAGCAGCAGAATAGGGCAGTAAGTGGCAGAAATGGATGAGAAGTTACTAAAAAATGAGTTACAGGAGGCAAAAAATGACCAAAAAAAACAGCAAACACATTGCAAAAAAGAAATGTAAAAGTGACTAAAATGGGCAAAAATGTGTGAAAATTTGTCAAAAAGCACCAAAGCATGGCAAAAAATGAGTGTAAAAGTGACTAAAATGGGCAAAACTGTGGGAACAATGGTCAAAAAGCAGCAAACAATGGTTAGAACGCTGAAAACAACAGCATTCAATGGCAAGATGCGGCTTAAATTGGCGAAAAGTGGCAAAAAATGGCAAAAAGGGAAATAATTGCAAATAGCAGAAAGCAGGATAAAAGAGGCAAAAAACTGGAGGCAGAAATGGGATAGAAGTAGTAAAAATGGGCAAAGAGACATGACAAAGTGGGCTTAAAGCAGTAAAAATGGATTAAAAGAACCAAAAAAAAATTGAAAAAAGGCAAAAAAAATTTGCAAACAAGGGCAATGTAAATGTACAGACAAAAAAATAAAGATTGAAAATTAAAACCAACTGTATTAATGTGGGGATTCAAACTGATTAATGTGACTTGCAGTGGTTAATTTCTGAGGTCATAGTTTCCCTTTATAAAGGTTTTCTTGGGGGATAATATTTCAAATGAAGACATAAAAGAGCCACAAATGATCACAAAAGAGCCACATGTGGTCTAGAGCCACGCGTTGAATATCACTGCTGTTATGTTATTTTGCACCCACTGAACCTCTATCAGTAATATTTTGTAAAAACTAGACCTAAAGCCACACAGTTGTATTCTCCTGCTATCCAGCTAAGTTGCAGTGTGCACCGACCCATGAGTTTTCCAAAGAGTGATACTTAACAGCGTGTGGTCTGAGAAAGATGGGACATGAGTGAGATGGAGGAGAGGTCACAGAGACCTTTGACCATCAGAATATAACAAAAACATCTTTAAACCAAAGTAGGCCAAATGTGAAAACATTGAGATTTTCTGTGATTCTACCGCCACAAGAACAAGACATGAATAGACACTTTTTTCTTCAAGACCTTCTTAAATAATGAAAGACCATTGACCTAGTGGGTAAAACATTTCTCTGCTTCATCATTTATCCTACAAGACTTTTTGTGAAATGTCTCATAACAACCAAATCAATCCTTGAGTTACAGCAATATGGCTGTTTTTCCAGAAACATAAAGTCCTTGATCTTTGACCGTCAAATTTGAATCATTTCATCTTCGACTCAGAGAGATTGTTTGGATCAAATAAAAAGCTGTTTCCTCGGGGCATTCTGAGATTTTGTGTTGAAAAGAATGAGAGAGACATAATGCTTTTGTGGGATTGACAGTCGTGGGTGGAAGTGAAGTTCTCTGATTCTAGCTGTTGTAGTATAAATGTTGTTTGCTTCATTTACATTAAGCTGCTTAAAGATTTATTGTAACTGGATGAGATATACAGAATAAATGTCATCTTTTATCAGATACACAGGCAGGTTTTCAAACACAAAATATGTCTGTCTTCAATTCCCTATGCTTTTTTTTGAACCCAGCTTATGCTTTTGATTTTCTGTTAAAACTATAGGAGAAGTTTCCCTGTGGAGCCTCAGTACACTTCAAAAATTCTTCAAACTTTCTTTTGTCTTTTAGCTTTTCCGGATTTCATAACCAGTACTTGCAATTACAACATTTTTCTTTTCATTCTGCTTTTAAAGCCTCTGTGGGAAACTTTGTGCTGGTGTTGATTGTGGCGCCCCCTGTGGAGCGGGTGACAAAAAATAACATTTTTAAAAGCAGTTCTGAACAAGCAATTGTTGGTGAGCAAAGTGTATACCTGTGAACAATAAAATGTTTCTTGAATGATGACTAATGGTTTTAAAATTATGGTTATTTTTTCCTAAACTTCTGTGGGCGATGGAACTTATGCACAAATTTTTCCTCTCTCTTTCTCTTGCTCAGAAGTTGTTTTAGAAAATAATCAAAACTATTCTTAGATCTGATAATGTGAAGTAGATGTTAGATCCTCTGCCCAAGCCCAAGACCTTCCATGACATGGCCCATGGCCAGGATCCTCAACCCTACCCTTGGACCCAGCTGGGTCAGGCTAAAAGGGAGTCAAGGATATGTTGTCAGACATGGCAGCACACTTATGTTTAACCCTAGTTTTAAAAGTTTTGGTTAGTTTTTCTGGGTTTTTCTTTTCTGGTACAACTTCGCTTGGTGCAGACCCAATGCATAAATAATAAGAGCCTGAATCTTGTTAGTTTCAGAGGGAAATCTTGAACAAAGGGTCATAAACAACTGTGGGACTCATCATCTCAGGAATCATTGCAGCACTTCACAACAAGGTATGAAAAGGACATATCTCAGTCCCTCATTGGAGGGGACCTTAGGAGAAACTGCAGGACTACAAAAGCTCTTGTGATGCTGTCCTCACAAAAAGCTTTCTTCATTCGACATCATCAGGACAGGAGTGCTGCAGAGAGACTATCAGTATCTAAAGAAGGACATGCAACTCTTCTTCCTCTACCAGTAAGACAATACAAGTCCTGCTCTTGTCAAAAATTTTACTCCTGCCGCCATGGATTTTTCACTTGCTGGAGACACCTGACCTGACACACGTCAATCTGGAAAACCTTCCATGGATGGCGTTTGGGAAAAGGCAGGGCCTTTGAAAAAAAACTTGGAGGGTGATTGGATGAACGTTCTGTCTGTCACATCTTTATGGGCCCATCAGATGAACAAAACATGTGACGTCATCGCCCCAAACCAAGGTGCACCCCTACCGACAAATAAACTCCATTGATAGCTGCATAACGCTAACCATGCCGACTGTAGACATGTCAGTATACGAGTATATGAAATGTCAAGTTCTGATAAAACTGATGCTTTAGCAGCATCTATGCTAATGTCTTCCACCATACTTGCACCGGCCTCTTCTCGCTGTTTGCATACGCCACGACTCTGCCGCACCCGAAACTACTGCCTGTTGACGTTGATTGGTCCTGTCACTTTCTAACTTGGCCCAAACTGTTCAGATGGGATCTTTGAAAAATGGATTTGCCAATAAGAAACACGGAAATGGGTGAATCAATCTACTTTGCAAGGTCAGGAGACACCCAAACTGTGGAAGAAACATTGATGGGCTCACCTCTGCTCACCTTGGGATCTAATTGGACATCAGACTCTAATCACACACCTTGGTAAGAATTGAGAGGCTTAATCTGGGGAAAAAAATTGCAATGTGCATTCATTGAATTGCATTTGTTGTCTCATTGTCTCTGCCGTGTTGTTGATTTACTTTGCTGTGTCCATTTATATCCAGTGCAGCACCTTCACTTACATAAACATGAGCGTGACTGCTGTTGGATCAGCGTTTGGCCACCGAGTTTCTGTGTGGTAAGGTTACCATACCGAGTTTGTCACTGCAAGCTAAAGTTTCTTTCTTTGCCACACGGCTCGCAATGCATCCTCGGTCCACAATCTTAAAGCCACATGGGCAGCCAGATGTGATCCATCCATCTAATATTTTAACAATGACCAAACTACAGCATTACCAATCCTAACATGTACACATTGCACAAAAAATGTTTTAAATGAACATTTGAAGGAAAACCCTTGCTGCTTTTTTAACATCTGGGATGTGGTATTACTGTACTGCCACCCCAGCCTAGTCAAACCTATTACTCATCAAGAATCCCTTCTACCTCAAGCAGATGTTTCAGGCACAAAAAATAACTACAATGAAATATTCAGTCAATGCTGATTGTCTTGTTTACTTTAATAGATAAATTACAGGCATTTATGGTAATTGTTGTCTGTTTCTCAGCAGTTCAAAACACCTCAAAGGAGCTTTAAATACCTTGTATCAAGCTTTTTAGAGAATACAGATTGTTCATGACTTCAGCCAAGGTTGGTTTAGTTTAACGTCACCACATTTTTCGTCATGATAATTTTAAATGATTAAATTACATATTTATCAACTAAAGTGAACAAATCCTTGGGTTTTAACATTGTTTGTTCTGTGACTCTCATCATCCCTCACATCTACAAAGTCCTATAACTCATTATGTTTTATTTTAAATCAAACAGTGCAATACCTTGAAGAGAGCTGAGGTTTGTCTACACATGCACTTGGAGAGAAGGGGGATTAGGACATTATTTAAAACCTTTATCAGTGATTACTTATGGAAGGCTGCATTTCTAACAATGCTGACAGGTGGCCATGCTTGACAATTTTCACCTCCATAACCTCTTACTATTGTCCACAGTGATAAGCTGCTGCTTCCCACACAGTATAATGTCTGGAGCTGGAGGGATTATTACTTCTCATTAAACTGTAACTAGAAGAAGCAGACTCCACAGAGGAGGATACCATGAGGGAGAAGTAGAGAGGTAGAGAGAGGCTTGGTGCAGTAATGAGCACATCTGCCCCACCCCCCAGTCAGCAGAGGCCTGGTGAATGTGCCGTGGTCAAGAGAGTCGCAATAAGGGCTAAGACAAGATCACAAACAGCCGCAGACCAACAAACAACCTTTCTAATTCACAGTTTGGCTCTCTGCTGTTGTTCAAGCTGCCAATCTGCTGTGCAAGGAGCCATGTTTGACTAATCCAACAAGAGAGTTCTCCACTCCAAGGCATATTAATGAGATTTTCACATCTCGTCTCCTCACGAGGGAGGACAGCTTCAGAAGAACAAACAGTGAACCTTTTCAAATTACCACATACTGTCTCCATCCTTTGATTTTCCTTATTGCAGCATTTTGTTCTACAGTGAATGACCATGAAAACTGTTCAAAAGGAAGAAACACACAAGGAAAATTAACTCATATAAAAGCATGAAGGAAAAAAGACTCACCATCAAATCTTTTATGTCTGGAAACAAAAGTGGTTCTCAATTCATGGCTCATTTCATCCATCAGATTCTCAAAGTCCTGTTTACTCTGCTGGCCGAACTTGTCTTCCATTTCCTGGGTGCAACATGTGTTTCCCTGGGGGCATACACGAAGATGTTCACCTGCAAAAAGAGATTAAAAAGCAGTGTTTAAGTCATCTGAAAAAATGTCACATAGCTCAAGTATTAAAAAAATCCTTGATATCAGAGACTTGGCTTAGACACAGGAAGTTCATTTTTACTTGAATCTAGAGAGCCTATAATTTTATCAACTAATCTGTAAGTACGTGAAAACCTTCAATTTCAATATGCATTGGAAAAACCTATTTCAAATGTATAGCATGCCAATTATAACACCTTAATCTGTTTTTCTGCTATTGTTTAAATGTCAACACGTTTTCCATGCCATGAAGCTCATTGAATTGCACTGAATTGGTCTCATTCCATCTGAGTTGACTCTTACAATGTTGTAATAAAGTTTTCATAGCAGCAAGAGTCTTTGAGCACCAGTTCCATGTTTTTCAAAGCCTGAAAAACAATAATGTTTGAGTTTATTGATGCTGCTATCAAGTCTCATGGGTCTCATTATAGGGAAAATATGTCTCCAATTGGGCCAAGTCATTTAAAGGTACGATACATAAAATTTTCACATTCAAATGTCTGAATATTTAAACAAAAATGACAAACTATGTCACAGGTATTTTTAATGGAGCACTCACATTACCAAAATATCTTTCAAAACCGTAGGAATCCATAAATTTTATAGTTGTAAAGGGACATGTCTTGTCTGTCATGTTAGGCACGACTGTGTAAACACTAAATGTGACAGCGAAGACTGAAACTTAAGGAAGCATGAACTGCTTTTCTGTTGCTGTGTCTCATTCATGTTTTGTGCTGCTTACTTGTGATGGACCTCTATTATTCTAGGCATCAGCTGCATAATTTGTTCTGCCAAACTCCTCCAGTTTGTCTTACAACCTGTTTGAAGTTTGTTTTTAGTTTGTTTTTGTTAGTGGGATAGAGCAGCAGAAAATCTATGATTCCTCACTACCCCTGTCATTATCTTTTGATGTGATGTGATTTAGAGACAGAGGTGGTGAAATCTACATGTATTGCATTTATCACTGATCACTTGTGCACAGAAGATCATTTAATAACGTTAATGAAGATAATTGAATTGCCTGAGCCTTGGGCTATTTTTTACCTATTTTGTCTTGCCTGGACTTTTTGTCTTAAAAAGCTTTTAATCTGTAGTTTGCTTGCATTGTAATTTGAATATATATTTTTAATAGCCTTTTTCCGTGGCCTGTAACCCCACATGATGTAGCTTGCTAATGATGTGCTAACCCATGGTTATTGTAATTTCTTCCCCAACCAATGCAGTGTCAAAGGTTGCTATGTAAATGATTTCAGTATGCTCATTCAGTGGTCCTTGGGGGATACTCAACACTGATTGGCTGCAGGGTGTCCATTAATTCTTGATAATGTTCACTTAACTAGGTCCAGTGAAACTGTCTGTTCTCTGTTCTATTACTATGCTGGCTGCATTGTTTTCAATCACAACCAAGTGAAATAAAAGCCCCTGGTTTTCAATGTACTGCTAGTTTAAAAGTAGGCTTAAATCTTTTCACAATTATGAGAGACTTCAATGTTTCTTTTAACCTTTTTGTAGAAAAGAAGGAAGAGGGAGCTCAAGAAATTAATTTAGGGAGGATTTAATTTAACATGGAAAAATAATCAAACCATTTAAAGCAATGGCAACTTCAACAAACTAGGTGCAAAACGCACACAATGAATGCTGATAATTTATATCACATAGATATGGAAAAAATCCATTGACTTTTATTTAAAGCTTGAGAATTATGCTAAGGTAATTTTTACCTGGTAAGTTTCAGATAAACACTTTTTCAGCTGGCTTAAGCCCACAAATTCATTCATGTTATCTGTCAGTTATAAATGATATCTATGTTTAAGACTATCCTGTGCTTTTATACATTATTACAATCAGCTGATGGAAACATTAAAAAAAATAAAAGCTGTATTCTCCTGAACACATTCTATTCTGCTTTCTATGTAAATACTCATTATTTATGGGGATCCTGAACAATGTCAAAGTTGCTCAGTTTGTCTGACAACAAGACGCAGAGCTGACAAGGAGTTATCCGAGTGAAATCATAGGAGAGAAGTGATATAATATATTCTCTCACACAGTAAATAATAGATGACATTGGGGAAATACTGAAGTGAATCAAAAGTTAATGGTCTGCATGATTCCATTCTCCTATGAAACCATTTTAATAGAGACATAGATAAAGCAGACTTGGTCTGTCACAGCATTTCTTAATTTCACGGTCAAAAACTGCAGAATTATGCTGAGGACAAAGGATTACAGAAAGCACATGACTAATTTGAACATCACTCAAGAGTGTAGGTCAGCTTTCAAGGCTGAGGGGCATGCATGTGCAAAAAATAAATATTAATTATGTATTAAAAAGATAAATAATACTGTAACAACAGTGAAACACATCGCGCATGCAAGAGGAACTGTTACTACATTGAGAAAGCAACAGGTTGAACTCTTAAGAGTCAAAGGTGAAAAAAAACTTGGGACATTTGTCCTCAGTATAGATTAGTTTAAGGAGTCTATCATGAGGCAGAAACAGACAACAGCCTGTTAGTCCAGAGGAATCCCCACTACAAAGCAGAGTCTGGTGGTTTCATCTTGTAGGGAACCAGACAAGACAAAAGTGAGGGAGAAAATGGTCTCCCAACATCCTCCAAAGATGTGGAAACTGTCGAGAATAAATGGGCATATGAAACATTTTGTGGGAGTCAGTGGTTGCTCATTAAACAGTTACATCACCATCACCCCACTTTAGAATGCTGAGTCAGCAGAGCTGGAGAGTAGGGCTGGGCAATATGGCCTAAAAATATATTGCTGCTTCCCCCTATTTCCATTACTGGTACTGCATCACGGTGTAACACAATTGAAAGAGATAATCTATTTAAAAGCATAGTCAGGTGTTACAACTCTCTTTGTCCCCCTAAAATGGTGGTTCTCGACTGGTGGGTTGGGGCCCAAAAGTGGGGCGCAGAGCTGTTTCCAGTGGGTTGCAAACAAGTGCCAGGGGAAAAAATTGCAGAAAAAAATGTATGATGCATAAAGGCCATAAGATGACAGAAGATTTCAACTTGTTTATCTCCTTTTACTGGATAGCAAAGCTGATTTCACCTATTTAAATACAAAATTCCCAAAGAAATGGCTAAATTTCCATGCTTTCTTGTGGAAAAAATGTATGCATACTTGTCCTTCTGTAATATTGTACTTTTTAAAACTTTGTCCAATCTCTTTTGTTGCATTTATGGTCCAATGTCTATCTTTTGTCATTAAATGCATTTAAGTGGTTGAACATTTTGAAGAATTTAGGCCCTGATTTCTCATCGGGAGGTGGAGGTCCTCACGCCCAGCCAGTAGAAAACCACTGCCCAAAAAAACAAAACCTGTGATGGCAGACTCAGAATTTATGTTGAACATGAGATCACTGTTCATTTCTTTGTAACTACATCTCTAGTTTAAGTTTCATTTCTCCACTGCTGAAGTGTGTCACACTAAATAACAAATACAGACTTTAATGTTCAGAGCTTCTCAGAGATAGCATGGTTATCATCAGTTTAACTTAGCTTTAGCAGACGTGCCTGAGTGTACAGAGCAACCGTGTTTACAGTTGCTTCTCTGACTTTGTTCCATGCCACAGCACGCTTCTTTTAATCATCATGGGCTTAAAACATAAAAGTCATCACTTGAAACACACCTTTAACCCTCTGAGCCCTAAGCTATTTTCTAGCTACTTTGTCTTGCCTGGACTTCTTGTCTTTAAAAGCTTGTACAACATCTACCCTGTGGTGCACAGTCAATGTCTAAACATAATTTTTCAGGGCAACCTGGGCTTAAAGAATATCTGTGCTGCAGTAAAGTCACTGGAAACTTAATAGAGTTATGGGACTATAAAGACAAAAGAAAAATTTAACAGAAGTTATAATTCAAAGATTATTATGTGTGACACACAGTAGACAATAATGACAGACTTTCTTTCTGCACAAACTTGTTCTCCCATCTCATGGAGAACAAAAAGTGAAAAAATAATCGTCCCGTGACCAAAAAAATCCTCAAAATATTTTAATATTTACAAAAGAGCTGTGCGCTTTTTTTGTGACGTGACATTTATGTAGGAAGATCTAGATGGTGGCTAATGCTAAGCTACCGTGAGATACTATTAAAAATGGATTTAAAAATTGATTAAAAAAATACTTTTTTTGTTGGAGTTGCTGGTGTGAAGTAGGGATGCACAATATTGGATTTTTGCCAATATCCAATATGCTAATATTGACAGATTTATTTTAGCCAATGCTGATATTGATACTGATATTTAAATATATATATGGCCTAAAACTCTGTTAATTTATTAGTATATATATGGCCAATTTTTTACAGTCGATATATGCTGATATACATGTCCAAAATATCGGCAGAAATATCGGCAGAAATTGTGATATCTGCCAATACCGATATTTGCCCTTTTTAGCTAATATCTGGCCAATAATATTGTGCATCCCTAGCGTGAACTTAATCTTTAAAGACCTCAGAAAGTCATCCAAGTTCCAGGCTTGCTGGAAAAGCCACTGTAAAGGCTACAAAGGCGTGGATAGCGTCATTAGAATGGCAAAGTGGAGGGCTTACAAAGGAATAAAAAGTGACTATGATTTATGGTGAACCCATGTCTCCCTTAGTCATATATGACAACATCTGTCTCAGAGGGTTAAACAGCTGTTTAATTGTTATATAAATCACTGCTAAAGACAAACCCTGTTGATCCAATGCAGTTGGCAGCTTGTGTTTTACTTAAAAGAGTAAAATATGTCCCCTTTAATTCAAAACAATTAATTCAGGATTTAGGTGCAATATTGCTAAAAAACACACACACAAAGAAAACACCCATAAAATTGTGAGATCAGACAATCCTGCAGTTTACTAATGAGCAATATTTTCCACTTCTATTCATTGACCATCTGGTTTCCTCATCACAATACTCCTAAACAACATCTAAATAAAGTCATACTGTGATTAATAGAAATATTAAGCATGTGTTATTAACTATCATGGTAAAAAAAAATCTTTTGCATACCTCCCAGGTCACAGTAACATGACAAGATGGGTATTTAGAAACTGGCCAGACAGAGAACCGCTGACTATAAAAGCTGAAATCCCACAGTAGGCAGAATGATAAGGCGTACATTATACATTTGAATTAGTCATTATTGTCAACTTTTTCCTTTCAAAGTCCTCTCTAAGCATCCTCTTGTGGTTTTCAGTGATCAGGAGCTACCTAGCAGTTGAAAGAAATCAAAAGTGTGAACTTAACATCTGACTGAGAAATGGATGCTGATATCAGAGTCAGCTCACATCAATGTGATATAAAATTTGCATATGTATTGCAGTTAGCTGTGGCACATTTCCCAAGTCCCCAGGTTCTCCTTACAACTGAAATTAGATTGCATCTGGGTGATGTCATATGACTTACATATTTCTGCCATTTCATTCATATTTCAATTGTTTCCCCTGTGCGCATGTTACAATCTCATCTCCTCTCCCTTCACAAAGAACCATGAAACCAGTTTGCTCTCAGAAAATGCAGATTTAATGTACACTGTCAAAAACAAGCATGAGCTTCCAATCAGACAAGCAGCTGTAAGCAAATGGCAGCTGTGAAATTCTCCCTGCATGCAGCTGCACATCGACTGCACAGCGCCAGCCCAAGAAATGGTTTTCACTTAGTGAGCACCGTACTGTGTGAGCACTAATAAGACATGAGCATAGGACTGTTTCCTACTGCTTTCTACAAATGGCAACATGAGGAAACATTCTGAAAGCATGCAGAAGTGACCGAGAGTCACATAAAAAAACTGCACCCAGCATGGGTATTATTCCAGCACGCAACATTTCAACAAAAAGATGCAAGTTCAAACTTTCTGTGGACCATCGAGCCAGCACACATTGGCTGAAAAAGAAAGAATTTTAGCTTCTTAAACATGGCTGGGGCTGGCTAAACTACTAGTTTTATCACAGATTCATATATGAAAGGTAGGACGGACTACTGTGCATGCTTAATAAAGCAGCCATCCATTATTAATGTTTCTTGGGTATGACTAAGCTTGCAGCAATGGATTTGCTATGTAATGATGCATGAATGCAGTATAGGATGCAGAAACTCTGCATTTACACCTGCAGTCTGTTGCACTTTTAATGACTCAAGAAACTGAACAAGCACTGCCCGGTTTGTACAGATAAGAGGAAATGAAACAAAACATGGTGAGCAAGGAGTGAGACAAAGTATTAAAGGTTAACTTAAATCACATCTGGACACCATGGACGGCAAATGGGTTTAGTCTCTGCTTGACCTAAGCGTGTAACATCAGTTATGGTTAATCGAGTATTCACAATGAGGCCTGACCCAGCACCAGAGTCTGTTCAAGGCTGTAAAATGAGTCTGAATTACATGAAAAGTAGACCTGAGGTTAACATTATGTAATAAGGAACAGATAACTAAAGATTAGACACATATTGCAAAGCTGGCTCTGGAGATTAGATTTCTTTTACATCAATCCTTGACAACAAAAACGTTTAACGTTAAATATGTTAAATATGGGTCAGGACCCAAAAGTGGGTCATGAAGCTCTTTAAAGTGGGCTGCAAAATGTGTGCCAGGGAAAAAATCCTGCAAAAATGCTATTGTATGGAAGCGGTAAGGGCACAAACAAACATGTTCTACAGGTTTTCCTTAACCTTACAAAGCACATGGATTCGCCCGTTTTTGTGTTTTTCACTGGTAATCCATCTCCCATCTGAACCGTTTGGGCCTGGACAGAAATTGACAGGACCAATCAGCGTCGAGGGGCAGTACTTTTGGGCATGGCGGAGTCGTGACGTAAGCAAGCAGCAACAAGAGACCGGTCCAACTGTGGTGGAAGACATTATCATGGTTGCTTCTAAAGCGCTAGTTTTATCAGAACTTGACGACATTTCTTGGTTAAAAGAAGAACAAAGAACAGCAGTGAGTTGTTTTCAAAAACAACAAAAGTCATGTACTGACAAGTCTACAGTCGACTTGGTTCGCGTTATGCAGCTATCTGTGGAGTTTACTCCTTCGGTAGGGGTGCAGGTGCGCAGCTCGATATCATCATTTTATCATATTTTCAGATGCAACTTATTTACATCAATTACGAGATTAAAAAACAGCGACTGGTTTTCATGACTGCCAAGATGAAATTCTCCGATGGTCAGTTATAAAATTCAAATCTTGATTATCATTCAAACAGTTTGTAAAAGCCGTGCTTTAATATCACAGTAAATAATATCCAGCACAGCATGCAAGGTTTGTTTACTGAGGGAAAATGTCCACAGGTCAACTGGGGACACAAAGAAACATCTCAGGGACAAGGAGACGAGTGCCAGTACCGTTCACTGTCACAGCCTGTCACAGTGCAGAGAACAGACAAACAAGTAGGCCCAAAGAGCAGTTTAACAGTAGGCTAATTGATTCATAAAGTCAAGGCACATCGGCATTATAGATCAAATTAAACCAAAACATAAAAATCTTCCACTGTTAGTTTAAGAAAAAATCAGACTGTGGGAGTAGTGTGGACTCGCTGACGTTACCTGCTCCTCATCTGCTCAGAAAGAAACGTTAACAGAGAACACGACTCCTGTCTCCTTTCATCTGGCTAGACAATGCTAGGATGTCTACATGATGGAGTAAATTGTGAGACTGATCACCTCCATGCGAGGTACAGTGCTTAACAAATTTATTAGACCACCTGTCATATTTGTCTCAGAGACCATCCAGCATCATGAAGTGCTTTAATGCGGACTCTTTCATTTTCAGTCAGCTCTCCATGTTTTACCATTTTAAACAGGAATGAGGGATTTCAAACTGAATTCACCCAAATTTGAGCTGGCTCACTGGGCTTCTCTGAGAAGTCAGAAATGAATCAAGCATAACATTCAACCACTAAAACTCATTTTTCTGTTCAGGAATGCAAGTAAATAACTAGAATTTGACATATAATCAAGAAATATTAATGTGCTTTACTATTTTTTCAGTTTTTTTTGTAAATCAGTAAATTTGAAAATTTATGGATAGCAATAATAACTACATTTTATCATTAAAAATATCATTTGGGTTAAAGAGCTTCTACATATTGGTGAATTAACCACTGCAGTAACATAAAAAATGATTTTGGTAATTACCAATGCTGTTAATTTAGGGCAGCTGTGGCATAAACCTTACTTTGGTTAGAGTTAGGGTGGTCTAATAAATTTGTTAAGCACTGTAAATTGGTTCATTTGTGTTAAAAATGACTTTTTAGTAAAGGGATTGTGCTAAATGTATAGAAATTTTCTGATGACTATTGCAGCAGACGGATCCATTTAGAGCTTTAAAGTACTAACTTTCCTCCATTACTGATCTTTCTATGGGGGAGGAGCCAACTTGATTGGAAGCAGTAACATACTTGAGGATAATATGGAAAAATAATTGATTTGACCAAATTGATTTGAAGGGTTAGGTCAAATTTTAGGCAATTCAGGCCCAAAATTGGTCCTAAAATCACTTTTGAGTGGTCAGCCTCAAGAAGCACAATGTAATACTATTTTCTTTGTAATAAAACGGACATCCTAATTCTTAAAAATGTAAGAAAACAGGATGCAACAAAGGAAAGTCGTTGCTTTTTGTGGGTACAAAATACAAAAGAATAAAACAACGGGTGTTAAAAGCAGAATCTCCATTTATATAGCTATTGTCAGGTACTTTGTGTGATATTAATGTGCATTGTCCTTCACTGAAATTTACTCTAAATTCTAAAATAAAACTTCCTGCTTATTTAAAAGCAAGAATCTAAAAACATGTGGATGTAGGATCGTCAATTTCACACACCGTCTCCTGGTATGTCCCTGAGGCCATACAATCTGAGTGCAGACCTTTCATCAGATATGTCCAGTGAAGGAAGAGAAAAATCAATCGTGACACAACAATCACAGTCCTGCTGTGTGCTGTGGCAGTCTCAACAGAGCCAAACATCACTTTAAAATAAAAGCCTGTCATACATCAACATATGGGAAGGTGCTTTCAAGGGAGTTGAGCAGTCAGCAGAGTGCCATGACCTTCCTTACCAAGGTTAAAACAGCACTGTGGACTCAAAGATAATCTATCTACTGGAGCACAGACCACACATTAGCAGGAGACAGGAGGGGAGTGTTGCCCAGACAGTTTTTAAAGAGGAGGAGAAAACATGCATCTGAATTTTTTCTGGGACAAACAAGACTTGCCTACAAAATAATGACTTCACAGTATTTTTACAGCATCCGACTGGCGATAGTACCTGTTCCTTATCATGAGCAAAGTCTCTTTGTTTTTTTGAGTCAATACAATTGTTGAGTCAAGGAGGTTTTAGCTATTTTTGAGTCTATAGAGTGGTATATGAAAATTCTCTGCTCCATCTGCTACAATTTTCCCGCTCTGTTCTCCTGTTCTGGGAGAAGCCTATCCCTCAGCCATGCATAAAAGCACATGTTAGCCACCATTAGGTCACACCAGAAACCACAGATATAAACATTACAGAAACCACACAGGAATAACATATGACTTTACAACACTGTAGAGTCATTTACGCCATAGCAACATGCAGGAAAACCATGGCAACCACCAAACAGCACCACTGATTATCCTTAGAAGAGTTATAAACAGAATCAAGCTTTAGATTGCTTTGTTTTTACATCAAAGCTACAGCCACAGGCCAGCTAAGCTTTCTTACAGCGTATCTTTACCTTAGATTTTAAAAAGAAACATCAAATTTTTCCTCTTTTCCATAAGTGACCGAACAAATGTTTGTATTAGCTAGCTTACTTGCAAGACATGATGGTCAATACAGTAACTACCTGGTGATGTCCTGACTCCTAACCCCATAAACCCCTATTTTCATTTATTTTCTTGCTCCATTTATTCATTTATTTGATCTAGCTGTATTGTGTAGGGCGGTAGGGAGGAGTGGCCAAATGGACAAGTGTGGGAATGAAGGACTCGTGTGTAAAATCTTGTCTTGTCTCGTGAGATAAGAGTGTGGTCACACTCCTAATTATATAGAATTTTTTTGTTTACTACAGCTATTTGTCTGTAAATTGTTAATGCGACACATGGTCAGGGCACATTTTTTTAGTGGAGTCAGTGCAGAAGAGGAGCTATTAGTGGCCACAAATCTCAAGCTAAACTTGGAGCTATTAGGGCAGTGCAAAAAAATCTTAGTGGATCCATCCAACCCTGAGACACTGGCTGTCAATAAAATTCCGACACTGACACTTTCCTGCAAATGTTACAGCACTCCAGACTGATTTAAAAACTGCTACACCCTCAAATTTCTTCATTCCATCTTTAAATAAGCTAGCAAGTCAAAAGTTGTGAATTAGGCTGCTGTCAATCGTAGACATACACTGACATAGACACATCTGTCTGCCCAGCTCACAGATAGCGAACTTCTGATATTTCACCGTAAATACTTTGTTTCCTTCCTTTCAATGGTAAAAAGCATTCTCATTAATTTAATTTAATTTAATTCCAAATAGAGGTTATAAATGTTACATCGGTTGCACATTTATGGTCAGAGAGTGTTTAATTGGTTGGTCAGGAACTGGTCAAACCTTGTAGACTGTCAGATGTGCTTGTCCAGTTTAGTCGAGTGCTCTATCAGCTGCATCAACCCCCAAAGCTCACACCTCACCTTTGAAGTCTGCCTTCTTTTTCATGTGGAAGCCCAAGAGTCAATGGAAGATTTAATATAATGCAGTTTGCTTTATATCTGCCACTCCTATATTCTTCACTGTGTTGACACTGAGGTGCTGTCTGCCTGTTACATAACACCTTGATGGGGTTCAGTGCCTTTTGTTTTGTTGAGCACATTCAGTGAATTTGGTATTTTTGTCTATTCCAAATCAACTGTTAAGACTTTCAGTGTCGACAGTTATAATTTGGTTAATTATCTAACTTGTTAAAATTAATAAGGAAGCCTACCGTTAGTTTCAGAGACTAAATGGCTGCAAAATTAGAAAATAACTAGTGCAGCAATAAAAGTAGGCAGAGAAGTTTTTGTCTAGTGTTAATTAATTTTCAGTCAGTAGTAGTTCAGCTGACAGTCCCGCCAGGATTAAATTCCATATCATGTACAAGATCCCATCCAGTGCATGGAGGAGTCCTTCATCTAGGCTCCCATGCTCTCATACATGATCACAGAGACTCACAGAGTGAGCGAGAGAGAAAAACAGAGACAGCAAACTGGCACAATCAAGACAACACCTAACCTCAGACTAAACACATGTAGTCAGACAACTGGCTTTATAAACAAGCTCCAGCTAAATACTGTCAGCTCCTTATGGACTCATGAGCCTTTTTAATAACCAGTTTTATTAGGAGAAGTTCTGGTAGTGCGAGCTGTGGATGCTGCCTGCTGTTTGGAGGAAAGTCCTTTAAGCATTGATAATAGTCACTAATGAGAATACCTGCAATTTCAGACTTCATTATGATGATCCTACCAGAGATGCTAGCTGTGCTAATATTAGCAGACTCTGTACAAGTATTACATTAAGCACAAGCTTTTTTTTTTACAGGTATTGATAGTGACGAAATGGATTTGGGAATATTGGTACTAGAGATGTTCCGATACCAAGGTGTTGGATACCGAGTGACTGTGCAGACTAGCAGATCATTTTAGGCCTATATTTGACTACTAATCATAATATACAGTATCTCTGTGACCCTTAAGTAGTTTTTCTGCTGATTATTGAGTTTTATTGCTAAATATTAAAATAATAATACAGGGGGCTGCATCACTGGCTCTCTCTCCATTATGCTCTATCCAGGCAGCATGACGTGATTACGAAGCAGCCTGCCATTGGCTGACAGACCCTCACAAAGGGTAAATAATGTGACGGTTATGATCAATGAATGATTGTAATTGGATTAAAATGGACAAAAAGATGTTCAATATTGGGTTTATTGGTGTGGATTTAATCACTGAAGTCCCCAAAAGTCACACGAGTTCCAGGCAGCCCTGAAAATGCTCCTGCACAGTATTCAGAGTCATCAATAGCATCAATGTGAAAGCACAACGGCTAGCTTCAAGAGGACAAAAACAAACAAACAAAAAAAAGACAACGATTTAAGATTCAAAAGTTGTTCAGCTTTTGATAAACTACATCAATTTTTCATGTACGACAGCTTTAGTCTGAAAGGCATTTTAACAATCACATTCAGAGAAAAACGGTCACGCAGCCACAAATCTTTGCTGCTGCAGTGGGTCCACTGGGTCTTCTTCGCTGCTTTCCAGCAGTGAAGAAGAATTGATTTCTGGTTTATAGTGCTAAAATTTAGCATGGCTAAATAAAACAAAATATAAAGTTGGTGCATAACTGGTGTACCTGCCAATTCCAACACCTGCATTTTAATCAGTATTGGACTATTTCCAATGGTATTGATCGGAACGGGAACAACTCTAATTGGTGTATGGGACATCATCAAAAATGCAATATTGTGAATCCATTGTTATATGTCCTACTGGAACTACAACCAGCCTAACTATGCATGTAGATGTACTGTGTGAGTATAAACAATGCTAGATGTATTATTAAGAGACACTGCATTTCACAAAAGCCCACTTGTACTTGCACACCAGTTGTTGTTAGTGCTTAAATTGCAATTGAAAATAAAATATAAAAGAATACAATAGAACAATCTTCTCCAACAGTCAGAATTCACTCTTGCCAATAATTCTTCTGCCCAGCATGTTCCTCGCAGTCAAAATTTATAAGTCAGACTTATAAACGTTTCATGTAGACTGCTTTGTCCGTGAAAATCAGCATGTTTCTATAAGTGAAGTGTGAATAGGCACTGATACAAAAGAACAGGATGTTGTGTCTTTTTACTGTCAGATAACAAATGTGTCTTATTCTCTTTATAAATGCGTCCTTCTGAGCAACTCTAACTTAACCGCACAATTGTTTCAATACACAGATAGCATTATTCTGTAAGTGCACAGTACCTTCATTAACAACATTTGTTTATTATTTTTCATTTACTAAAATGTGAGTAGGTTTTGAATCATGAGTGGAAATGTGTGAAAGCAAACAGGCATGAACAGAGCTTTGACTTACACTGAGCTGAACTGTATGGTAATAGGTTTGGTTTTTGTAACCTCAAGGCACTAAAGTTTGATTTGCTCATAATGCTATCTCAAAGTTATCAAGTCATTAGGATTTAGATAAACTCACTCTTTTAACCCATTGCTGGTCCTTATTTGAAAGATGCATAACCTCAGTTAACACTGCATGGACTCACCTTGTAATGAGTGTTTAGCATCAATACAAAGCAGTAGATCCTATTTACATATTTATGACAAAACAAACAGCAGGTTCAAAACATGCTCATATTAAAGCACTATGGTTAATACAGTAACACTAGGAGCTTTACAGCTGACTTTTAATGTGGTGATTATGCATGCACTCAGTGGTTTATTAAAACCTTTACTGTACAAGCTGTCATAAGTCCCAATTACTTCACGTCACTCTCCACCTCTGTAATCAAATGGAGTGTCAATCAAATCAGCTCGTTTATTATCCCCTCTGATGAAGTGTTCAACAGAGGATGTGTAACTCCACTTTAGTGCTGGATTAATCACTTTTCATAATAAATACCTGTGGCAGTATTTTAACAATAATTCTATCAGTGAATGAAATTTTAATGTCAACAGGATCAGCAGTCACAATAGACCAGTGGTACTCAACCTTATTCTACCAAAGAGCCACATTGCCTAAAAAATACTTGAGCGCGAGCCACAACCTGGAATGTAAGGTAGATAATATATCAGTTAATCTGTAGTTGAAATGAAATAAAACAGTGGATTGGTGGATAATTGTGAGGTTAAATGGGATGCAAATGTCTGCATAGTGTCAGAAGAACCAATCTGTCACTGATAATGAGCTTATATTTATTTTATTTATCACTGACATCAGGCTAAAACCTTATATCTCAATCTTTCATGATTTTAATTTGTTTTTATAAATCATATTTATATCATTTTTATAAAAAATAAACTTTTCATTCCCTGAAATGTGGTCATTTTGGAGATACCAGTCCCAACACCAGCATCATGTGAGTTCCACCTGGCCTAAAGTTTTTTTTTTTAAGGTATTAGAATGAGCTGAGTTTGAGCTCTGAGATGCTTTTCAAAGAAAATTATAAATTATGGCTATTTGGGTATTTATATCTCACACTGGGGCCTTTACTGTAGTTCTGTGGCTTTATTAACATTAAAGAGATACTTTCTAATTTTTTTCTACTCATTTTTAATTCTTTAGTTAAAGGGGGAGGGGCCTCATATTGGTCTATGCCCTGGGCCTCCAAATGACTAAAACCAGCCCTGCCTCACACCTGCAGCTCTCCAGACACATCGTAACACCCTACCTCATTTTGGAGCTTTGGTTTTATATTTCCACTCTTTTGACAATATTTATGATCATTGGTGCATTAAAGATCAAATAAAATACCCACGTTTGAACAACTTTAACTAGATATTAAATATTACGTTATCTCCACATGTGAGTTGTGTATGTTATAGGCTACTCGTTGACGCGCATCGGTGTAATTGTCATAAGATCTGGGTGTGAGAGAGCATCAGCAGGCGTTGTTGGAGAAAAAGTTAAAACAAGGAAATGGGAAGCTTCAATTTGAACAAAAGACAGCACACCTCAATGAAAGAGCTTACTGAAGACACACCACCTGCGGACTTCCTCTGCTCTCTTCTCTTACACACGCTCCTCCGTTGAGCGCATCCGACAGTAATAATATAGGGATTTAAAATAATAAATGTTTAAATTTGAAAGTTAAAGCCTGTCTTCTTCATGTGGGAGACAGATTTACTGATGTGACCTACCATGCTTTTCTGATGACAGTGTTTACTGTCATAAATGTTTTTAAAGTTTTTTTTTTTTTTTCAAGTAAGCCTTAAAAGAGCCACAAATGGTCACTAAAGAGCCACATGCGGCTCGAGAGCCACAGGTTGAGAATCACTGCCAAAGACTTTATACAATGCCTATGAAAAGTATTCATCCCCTTGGATGTTTTACCCTTCTATTGACTTTATAAACAGTCAATATAATTTTGCTCCTTTGACCAAAAACTCTGTTATGTCAAAGTGAAAACAGATTTCTACAAAGTAATGTCAATTGAATGACAACAATGTGTAATGTAAAATAAGTGACTGCATAAATATTCTACCCCTTTAAGTCAATATTTAGTCTGTGTGGATAGGTCTCAATCAGGCTTGTGTATCTCCATTTTGCAGAACTGCACAAGCTCTGTCAGGTTGCACAGGGATTGGGCATGAACAGCCATTCTCAAGTCCAGCCACAAATTCTGTATTAGATTGAGGTCTGGGCTTTGACCCGGCCACTCAAGAACACTCACCTTCTTGTCTTTAAACCATTTCTGTGTAGCTTTCGCTGTATGCTTTGGGTCATTGTCTTACAGAAAATAAATCTTCTCCAAAGCTGTTGTTCTCCTGCAGACTGAAGAAGATTGTCCTCCAGGATTTTCCTATATTTTGCTGCATTCATTTTACCCTTTACAAGCTTTCCAGGACTGGCTACCAAGAAGCATCCCAACAGCATGATGCTGCCACCACCGTGCTTCACAGTGGGGATGGTGTGTTTGTGGTGATAGTGTCTTGTCTGATCTCCAGAAAGCACCATTTTGGTCTCATCAAACCAAAGAACTTTCTTCCACTTTACCATGGAGTCTCCCACATGCCTTTTTCTTTGCCAATCTCTCATAAAGCTTTGGCTGTCGAAGAACCCAGGCAACAGTTATTGTATGCAGATTCTCTCCCCTCTCAGCTGCTGAAGCTTGGAACTCCTTCAGAGTAGCCACAGGTGTCTTGGTGGCCTCTCTCACTAGTCTCCTTCTTGCAAGGTCACTCAGTTTGTGAGGACGGCCTGGTCTAGGCAGACTTACACATGTGCCATAGTCCTTCCATTACTTGATGATGGATTTAACTTAACTCTGGGGATGTTCAGTTCCTTGGAATATTTTTGTATCCATAACCTGACTTGGACTTTTCAATATCCTTTTCTCTTGGGGTGTTCCTTTGTCTTCATGGTGTAATGGTAGCTGAGAAAACTGATAAACCAGTGACTGGACCTTCCAGACACAGGTGTCTTTATACTTCAGTCATTTGAGACAAATTCACTGAACTCAGATGGTTACTTTAAAGGAGGTAAATATGTATGCAGTCTCTAATTTTTCATTTTTAAAAAAAAATTCACATTACTTTGCAGAAATAGAGGTTTATTTTGGGTCAAAAAGCCAAATTATACTGACCATGATTGATTTATAAAATCAGTAAAAGGGTTCAATATCCAAAGAGGCTAATACTTTCTTTAGGCACTGTATTAAGATGGACAACGCAAAAGTTGAACTGGAGTGAAGCCAAAATATTCAGAGCTTGCTCTGTTATCGGTCATAAACCCCACCTCTGCCTCCAGAGGGGGCATGGATAAACTGTTAAGTTAAAATAAAGCAACCATGGACTAGTCAACTCGGGATTCTGCCATGATAGTTACATCATGCTGATTTATGCCCAATTGTAAATTTTGAAAGAAGTTTTGGTTACGTATTGATGCAGAAAAATATCAGATATTATGCTAAGATCAGCTATTGAATGGCAACCAGTCCAGGGTGTACCCCACCTCTTGCCCAGTGACAGCTGGGATAGGCTCCAGCCCCCCCCGTGACCCTGAACGGAATAAGCTGTACAGAAAATAGATGGATGGATGCTAAGATCAACTGCTACGTTGACAAATGTGCATCCTTGCTGCATTTTCTACCAGATTGACAGAGTAAGAGAGAAAAGCAAAAAGAAAACTAAGTGATAAAATATCAAATTGAACTTTCCCTGAATTGGCTCAAACTGACCCGAGAGATCTCCACTGTTTAGCCATCTCCTGTCTATTCAGTATGCATAATATTTCAGCACCTGTTGTGGGGTACTTTGGTTTCACTTTTGTACATCAGAAAGAGATGATGATGCGGTGTCCATAAAAAATATATGGATGTTATAAAGTGCTCAGAATCTTCTGTGAACTTAAATGGAGGCTTTCAGGGTGCTTTTATTTCTCTTAAGAGAAGAAACTTCATCCACCACAGTGGTTTGTGTAGCAAATCACCATCAAAACTGCTTCAGTCTTCTTTTTTTTCCATATCAGATGGCCTTGCACCAGTGCCCCGTCTCCCCCCTTCCAGAGTTCAGCAGCTTGAAAAAAAACTCAGAAACATTTTCACTTTTCTGATGCAACACAGAAACACAAAGACAAGTGGACAACATGTCATGCCGAAATGCGTTTTGGTTCTTATTATCATTCCTGCAGCAGAGTCCATGTAGAGCAGCTGAAATGTGCAAAAAAAAAAAAATCAAAAAAAAATAAATAAATAAAAAACAAGAGAGGGACAACCACTGAAAGAATGTGCCTACCACAGATCACAATTTCCCACCCCTTAAACATGTAAGATGACTTCACAACACGTTATAAGTCTCAAACCTCTGTCAAATGCAATTGTGTTGGTCTTTTTTCGGTTTATATAAGGACGTTGTTGCAATGCCTTTGCATTCAAGCACAGGTAGTCCAGCTCTCTGAAGTGTTCATCAGTGTACCTGGCCAAAGACACCCACAGCATATGTGCTCTGCCATCTGCCGTGTCCCACAGTTTCCCTCTGACAAACTTTTTATGCAGCAGAAGCAACACTCACACTTTTTCCTCTCCTTGTCACATCACGTCAGTACCAAAAGGCACCTGGAAAGCCCATCCTCAAATAAAGACTTCAAGCTTTCTGAAATTATTGCAGACTCCTGGTATCCACTTACTGATACAGCATACAGATGGAGATCATCCATTCTGTTTCAGTTCTTTTCTATTATAACTAGAGCAGCTTGATTTTGGCAGAAATCATGACCTTTTTTTTATTTTGAGTGATAATGAGATTACAATTATTAAACACAATTACTTTCCGATTTTACATCTGCATGTGTGTGAATTTCAAATAATTAGACTTCAATAAATCAGCAGCCACAGCTTTACAACATAAAGAGTTAAAACTAGTTAGAATAGGACCTATTCTTTAAAGAGAAGTTGAAGAGACGTGCACTCAACTAAACTATAATCAATACACGTTTGTAAAACATATTGATCACTCCTTATTCCACAGGCTATTGTCAGAGCTTACATCAATAGTTAGGTTTTTGTTCAGAAAATGATCTTTTTACACTGAAAAACGAGAGCTTAAGAAGCAAACAGGTGCCGGAAAGAAAAATTGTTTACCCAATATTGCAATTGCAATTTAATACACGATTATTTCTTAAGTTCCTCATCTCATATACTTTCCAACCAAAACAAACAATAATTAATTCTAAACTATAACCAAGACAATATCAGATTATACTAAGGCTAAACAATTTTGAAAAAATATCTAATTGTGATGATTTTGACTTATTTTGCAAATTGGATATGAACTGTTATATTAAAGGAAATGGTAGTTTTATATGATTCTCATATTTAACAAGAAAAACAAAGTAAAATGAAGCAAATAGGATTTTTTAGTACACTTTTCTAAAAAAAAAAAAACATGCCACTAGAATGATTCCAAGATATGTAATGTAAAATGACTCTACTGCAAAAAAAAAAAAAAAACAGTTTTAAACTGGCGTTTTGATACAAATTTCAGGTAAAAGAAATATTGCACCCTCTGCGATTTCAAAGTTGCAGCAGGCCATATTGCGATTTAATCTAATTTGCGATTAATTGCCCAGACCCAGCTGATATTTTTTTTATTTGTTAGCCTAAGTAGAAAAAAAAAAAATCTATCTAAATGATGGGTGAATTTAATTTCTGTTACGTTTACATTCTAGAGAGTAGGGCTGAACAATAAATCAATTAAATCAATTGATCAGGCTTTTTGGAAAATCAAGATTTTCTGTTAAACTTAACTGCAGTGATACAAAAACCAAAAGCTACAGAAAGAAGCTTTAATTTTTGACAAATATTATTAACAGAATATTATCAGAAATATCAGAATATTTATTAATTTAGACATTAAGATAGTGCAGACATTATATTATCTAAAAAACAAAAGAAACAACAAAAGCAACAGAGAGACAACAGAGAGGGGCGTTTAACGTTTATAGAAATAAATATTACTGTATTTGCATTTCTAAATAGTTAAGTGGTTATAAATAGACTACTTTAATTTACTTAGACCTCTGAGGATCTAAATTTAAGTGTTTTAAAGTTTGGGAACCCAAAAACTATACCTCTTTCGTTATCCGCTACTATAAAGAACAGTAGGGTTGAGGTCAGGGGAGGATGGGGGCCACACCATGAGTTTCTCTCCTTTTATGCCCATAGCAGCCAGTGACACAGAGGTATTCTTTGCAGCATGACATGGTGCGTTGTCATGCATGAAGATAATTTTGCTACAGGAGGCACGGTTCTTCTTTTTGTACCATGGAAGAAAGTGGTCAGAAACTCTATATACTTTGCTGAGGTCATTTCTCACACGTTCAGGGACCCTAAAGGGGCCTGCCAGCTCTCTCCTCATGATTCCGCCCAATTTGTCTTGCAGAAACCTCCCTTATTATGCCTTTATCTGCACAAACCTGTCTGAGCTCTAAATCAGTCATATCTTCACAGTGATGATCATGCTTAAGTTTTCATGACATATCTAACGTTTTCATATGTTGCCAAAAGCATTGCATTATTCGAGGCTTTCGGCAACAGAGAGATCCTTTTTCTTTTCCATATTGCTGAAACCTGTGGCCTGCTTAATAATGTGGAACATCCTTCTTACGTTTTCTTTAAATTGGGCTCACCTGGTAAACTAATTATCACAGGTGTCTGAGATTGATTTCAGTGATCCAAAGAGTCCCGAGACACAATACCATACATGAGTTTCATTGAAAAACAAAAAAAAAAAAGAATGTTTATGACACTAAAATACAATTTGCATAATAATTTGGAACATGGTGTAAAGATGCACACAGACATCATCTGTCTGTTATTAAATTCAGTATATCCATTCAGGACTACAGTTAGAGATATAATGGAGATTAAATCTACTCTGTTTGTAGAATAACATATTTAAAGAATTATATTATCTACACTACAATTATATTGTGCGTGTTTGTGTTGTTCTTATGCTGGTGTTGGGAAAGGCTTGTTCGTGAGTTTGCCCGACTATGTGCAAAAGCAACCTCCAGGGACAGTAGGGGTCCCACCTCTGGCGGTTGTGGGCTAAAAAGTTTAGGATCCCCTGCCCTACTAAGCCATGCAAATGTTTGCAATTCATGACATGATTGCATTGTAAACATTATTGCTATTTTGTGCAGGATTTTCTTGCATTATAAGTGTCTGACAGGATGTATGGTTCATCACCCTTAGTATTCTACTCAGACAAAATGATGGACAACTCTCAGATTGTTATGTCAATGTTTACAACCATAAATATTCAGTTAGCACGTCCTCTGGCCAAAATGCATGACTGAAGAGAATAAGGTAGACTGAATCCAGAGCACTGATAACAGCAAAATTAGCGTAAATGGTTAAACTCACCTGCATTAACCAGGCTGGAACTATGACCGAGTTAAACAAATGCATGAGCTAGTTTAACTCTGGCAGAGTAAGTGGGTGGATGTTTGAACGAATGCTAATTATTTTCAGGCTTTATGAGCATCGTATCCCACAGTAACGCGCTGTTAGGATCTCATTATCAGTGACTGTAAACAAACAGTATCTACTCACTTCTTTTTCCTGCTTGTTAACTCAAGATGTTAGCCAGAGGTGGCTGTGAATCATTGTTCTATCTCATACTCATCTTATTCACTCAATGTCACACGCTTTTAGACATCTCCAACTCTTGTACAAAGCATACAGCACGGCTGTTTCAGCCTTGACTCTACAGCGCACTGTAACATGCTCTATGACTGATGAATAATCACACTTACACAAGAAAACTGTTAAAAAGTGATGATATCCTCAGGAACTACAGTGCACAAGAAAGAGCGCCAATGCATATGAACATCAGCATGTATCCTTAAATCTTTGCATTGCACACAGTCTTTCCTTCCCACTTTTAATCATGTCTCTGGAGGATTTTGTGTACGGAATAGCTAAAATTCTACTGGCATCAATCAAAAAAACTGAATGACAGTATTCCTATCACATTTCGGGTCATGTCAGAAGTCATAATAAAAGACGCGCTCGTGTTTTAAACAACTAGGGGACGCAGATACAGAGGAGTGTATGTCCTTGGGTGAATGAGGACAGGTTCAAGAGGAAATGAATTCTCACTGACATAAAACAGTCGACAATAAAAGCGGCGCACTACAATGGTATGATGGTATTCTTCATCCTCAGGAGAGCCGGCGTGAAGGGAAAAAGGACAGGAATAAAGATGTTGGAACGGTTTCATACTCTTCGCAAATGTGTCAGTGATTTTATTTTATTTTATATTTTTTTGAATATGTCAGGATATTCCACTGCAACATATCATGTGCGAGGCCGCATGCATGATAAAACAGCCAAATGTTGACTTACCGGCATACTGTTTCATATTGAAATATTTTATGCAATGCAAGATTAAAAAAATGTCTTTGAAGAGAGGAATATAAATGCAGAACTCTCCTCTGTAGCTGCATCGGGAAATGTTAAAAGAGGCTTTAAATAAACAGTTTAGAAAGGATGTCTTTTAAAGGTAATACAGTTTGATTTAGAGCTGATGATTATCAAAACTGGGCTTCGTGATGTTTGGAAAAATTGTCTAAAGAGTCTGAAGAGATACTCCAGGTTGTATTGGCAGTTCGTACGGGACTAGAGGAAAAACACATCAACCAAATTAGATACTGGAACCAATCAACCACCGTCCCAGTTTTTTAAGTTTATCTTTGAGCAAATACTTGCATAGAAATACAGATTACTTATGCACTGGATCTGTGATCAGAAGAGTTTTAATGAGGGTATTTCTTATCAGGACAAAATAGCCTGTGATGATTTCTACCTACACTTAAATACTGACCTACATTGAGTACCACATCAATACCAGTCGCATGAAAGAACCCACAGTACTGGTAACCAAGAGCTCATTTTACTGTCTTTGGGCAACATCACACTCTCTGCTAGCACAAACTAGCTGGACTGTAGGAGTAAATCATGCATCACAAGCAAGGTGATCTTAAAAAAATCCAAGTCTATGTCACAGATGTGGTCATAAACATGGATATTGTGTCAATGATATCTCCTTTAGGAAACAGAGGAGGTGTTATGCATCCCAGCATTGCAGCTGCCATGTACGAATGAATACTTTTTATCAAGCGATGAGCAAAGAGGTGAAGTGGAAGCGGGTCTTAAGTATTCTGGAAAGTAGCTAGAGTTCTAACCTGTCAGTCAAATGATCAACACCATATGCAGCGCTCTCTAATGTCCCACAATCATAAAAAACAGATAACTGACATAAATTATTACTGTGATGTAAACAATGTTCATTCATTATTGTTTTTTGTTTATCTTTATTTTCAATTATAATAATCCACCCATTTTCAAATTGCAGTCTTTGCATTAAAACATTTTTTTCTGCACTGCTGTGAATTAAGGATAGATGGCTTCCTGTTTGCACAGAGACCTGCTTTTATTTTGAAAGAATATAAGAAATTTTAGGGGGATTGAAGATTATGACCTGAATTTAACCACAGAAAAATGAACTTGCCATGGACTGAAAAGTAAAATAAGGGAATGGTAAAAAGGCAATTTTTTTATAACAGAAGGTGGAGATGACGTTTGACTCGTCCACTGAGCCGTCAATGAGTTTCTTAGAATGAAATGAGAAAACAAGGAGCAGTGGTGGACTTAAGTCTGATTTATTCTTCTGCGTCGTGTCGACGGCATAGCTACGCATAGACCTCTGCGTCAATATGGACCCCTACGCCATAGCCTGACGCGCACCTCCAAAAAATCCTAACTACACGTTGCAGCGACGCGGACCACAAGGGCTGTGATTGGTCTGCTCAAAACGTTATCCGGGTCCCTCAGTGGGCGAACCAGTGCAGTGTGGTAAATCCACCCGTTCTCAGCCTCGACTCATTTAGTGGTCATACAGACCACCTCCGCAAACGTCTTCCCTGTTGCCTGTGCTTCAACATTTGCAACAAAAGAATGTGATCGTTGATATCGATGAGCTCAAACTCCAAATACACCCGCTCCACCTCAGTCGCCATTGTTTACTGTGACCCGAAGATAAACAAGGATTTGAATGTGACCCCTCTGAAACCACACACACATACACACAGCCACACCCCCCTAGCGGCATGGTGAGAATGCAGAGAAACACGTTCCCTTGACGCAGAACTTCGAATGGTCAACGACGGCGTCGGGTCAACGGCACAGAAGCATAAATCAGGCTTTAATCTACATCACAGAGGCTACAGGAACAGGCAGCTTAACTGAAGAGTGGTGAAAGGGACAATAAAGCAGACAATTCATGCAATTAAAAAAATCCTCTGGGGTCCCATGAACCTCAAGGTGCAGGATCCTCCAGAGGCTTGCAGTTGTGCATAAACCTACTATTCTGCCACCTCTAACCAATGCTCACAAGCAGAAACAGTTGCAGTGGGCCCAGAAATACATGAAGACTCATTTTCAAGCAGTGCAACCTTGGATAGTCTAAATGGATGGAGTAGTGGATGGTTTGTGGATGGCCACCATGTCCCAACAAGGCTGCAACATCAGCAAGGAGGTGGCAGAGTCATATTTTGGGCCGGAATCATGGGGAGAGAGCTGGTAGGCCCCTTTAGGGTCCCTGAAGGTGTCAAAATGACCTCAGCAAAGTATACAGAGTTTCTGTCAGACCACTTTCTTCCATGGTACAAAAAGAAGAACCGTGCCTTCTATAGCAAAAAAAAAATTTTAAAAATTATCTTCATGCATGACAATGCACCATCTCATGCTGCAAAGTATCCCTCTGTGTCATTGGCTGCTATGGGCATAAAGGGAGAGAAACTCATGGTGTGGCCCCCATCCTCCCCTGACTTCAACCCTATTGAGAACCTTTGGAGCATCCTCAAGCAGAAGATCTATGAGTGTGGAAGGCAGTTCACATGAAAACAGCAGCTCTGGGAGGCTATTCTGACATCTTGCAAAGAAATTCAAGCAAAAACTCTCCAAAAACTCACAAGTTCAATGGATGCAAGAATAGTGAAGGTGATATCAAAGAAGGGGTCCTATACTAACATGTAACTTGGCCTGTTAAGATGGTTTTGATTGAAATGTTTTGATTTCAGTAAATATGACCTCCTAATGCTGCAAATTCAACAAATGACCATTTTCATTTCTCTACCTCCTATAAAATGTTTTGAAACTCTGCATTTTGAGTTTTTTATTTTTGCAAAAAGTTAGGTTATCATTAGAAGGTTTGAACAATCGAATTTGAAATAATGGTTGAGGACTTGAAAATTACACTGACTGTCATTTGCATTGAATATTTAGGAAAGTCAGAGAAGAACATTATTTGCATAATAATTTGGAACGCAGTGTATATCTGACATCAAAATGTCTCTGTCATTAGTTACATAAAAGCATGGAAAACATTTCCTGTCTCCAGCTTGTTGATGAGATTTGTTGCTTTTTTGTTCTCCTTTTGACGCTTGAATATTTTGCAGTTTTATATTGTAATCAGATTGAACAAAATTGTGAATATTCACAAAAGGCTCTAGAAATAGTGAAAGACATTTTTAAGCCCAAACATTAAAAAGAACTATATCCCTTTGATTTGCTCAGCCTCATACTGCATGTATAGTTTCAGAAACCCCTACACCTAAGAACACAAAGAATAGTCCTGTCCTGTTATAAATCTTTGCCAACAAGATAAATATATGACCAGCAGGTACAAAACATTTGACCTCAAGGGTAATAGCTGTGGAATATTCATGCACCTCTATTGCCATTCACACACCCCTCTACAGTGTGCACCAGTAGCACCACAGAAGAGATTAATGTATAGCTTTTCCTAACACCATGTGCAGCACATTTTGGAATGACAAGCAGCACATAATCCGCACATGTAGCACTATGTCTGCCTTTGATATTTATTGGAGGAGCATGTAATAAAAAGGCTGAGTGAAGGCATGAAGGGACTAGTGTGGATATTCGATCCACACGGGCAGCACGCCTGGAAGCCCCGGAGACCAAGACGAGAGCAGCGAGCCACTCTCCTCTGCGACAAGTTGCTAAGTGGAGCATGGCAGAGGCAGCACTACAGGTAGCAGCTGGTGACTGTTTGGAGACCTGGAAGAGCCTGGAGACCTGCACTGATCATTACCTTTCAGTCAGCATTTACAGTTTAGTTTACCGGCACGGGCCATTATTAGCACTGATCTCCTCTTCACAGTGTGAGTGTCCTCTATCGGCTCCTCGCACCACACTGAACCGTCCTGTGTGAAGGCAAACATCCTCTCCGGTTGCACATCATGTCTAGTCAGACGTTGTCAACAAGACAGGAGAGTTGCAGACGTGCAGCTAAAGATAGATCCAACGACAGCAGAGAAGCATTCGAGGGGGGGGCTTTGTTTCACGATGGGCTGAGTTTTGACAGGCAGATGAGGAGGTCGGGGGAAAAGAACCAGATATGCATCGCAGCCAAAAGCCACAATGGTGAACCTGGTGTTCGATGAAGAAAAGCACATTTACCCTGAGGATTGTTTGCTTGAAAGTCAGTGATGATAGCTTGAAAGAGGGATCTAAAATACTGTCAAATACTGGAAAATGTTTCAACAATGCTGGTAAATGCAACCAGATAAAATCAGACAGATGTGAAGTAATAGACATGTGCCAGACTGTCAGGATCTGATCAGTTCAAACACAAAGAAAAACAGAACTCTGGTGGCTTTCTATAATCTGGGATTTATAGGCTAGATAAAAGATGACAGCCCTAAACTTTATCCAAAGTAACAACTTTAAACTACTTTCCAGTGAGATTAGATGGAATAAAAGTTCCCTTTTAAACTTGATAGCAAACAAAACAGCAATTCCTGCACTGACTTTGGCTGTAAGAGTTTATATGTAAAGAAAGCAGGGTGCCAGAGCAGAAAGGAACCACAACAAGGTGATGTCAGACTCCCAATGACAAATATTTTGACTTGCAAATATGGATATTGATTAAAGTGGATTATATTCTTTGCCTAACAGAATGCTCCCTCATGTTCTATAGTTGCATGGCAACAGTGAACTCTAAAGCCTCCAAAACTGAACATATCTGTTGAACTGAGACAAGGTGAACTGGACCGCACAAATCACAGCTGCAGTGGATCAGCTGTCAGTCTTATCACTGTCTCTTTTGCATTAAGAAGTCTCAAAACAATGTAGTCTCCAGTACAGGAATGCTCCTTGGTGACTATTTTAAAAGCAAATTAAATACAAATTTAACATTCAGACTAAAAGACTACGCTAAAAGTATACAAGTCTGAGGGAACAGTTAAAATCAAGCACAGAATCATCCTAATTTTCTTAATCAAAACACAGTGTATAAGACTTTTTTCCTACTAGCACAAAACTCTAGGATTTACCTGGGTCTGGGTGAGACAAAAGTGTGGACACTGACAGCTGAGATTTGCACTCTGATTTCCCCCTAAAATTTCATTTTAACATCTTAGCCAATATATACTTCTTTTGGGTTTTGTGATTTCTATGCCATACCGTCACTTTATGCTATCACTGGAGCAATCTACAGGCACCTCATGCCCTTTCCCTAGCCTGATCCAACACTAGCTTTTGCTGCTGCAGACAGTTATCCTCCTCATTTGCTCAGATTAGCTGTTTAAAGTACTCCCAAACTTTGTAGTAACTCCTGTTAGTTAAAGAATACTAATTTAATCTTTATATCTGTGTTGGGTGATTGGATGAACGTTCTGTCTGTCACATCCTCTGGAGCCAATCAGCGCAACAAAACATGTGACGTCGTAACCGCTACTGAGGAGTAAACTTCATTGAAAACTGCAGAATGCGAACCATGGCCACTGTAGACTTTTGGCATTTGTTGTTCTTTGTTCTTCTTTGAACGAAGAAAAGCTGTCAAGTTCTGAAAAAAAAATGGCGCTTTAGCAGCATCCACGCTAAGCTCTTCCACCATAATTGCACCGGCCCCTTGTCGCTGCCTTCTTACATCACGGCTCCGCCACGCCTGAAAGTACTGCCCCTCGGCGCTGATTGTTCCTGTCACTTTCTAACCATACCCAAATTGTTCAGAGCTTTGCCAGATGAATTCGCCAGTGAGAAACACAGAAACGGGCAAATCCATCAGCTTTGCAAGGTAAAGAAACTTCAGTTTTGGACAAGAAACTTCAATAAATACAGTTGTGAGTGCAAGAGGTTTTTACAGCATTATAAAAAAAACTAAACAGATGGAATGATAACCTTTTATATCTTTTAAACTCAAGCTCTCCTTGTCTTGTACCACTTAAATCTTCTAGCCTGTTAATTATTTTGTCTCACCAGACTTATTATCTAAAAACTTGTAAAACATTAACCCTGTGGTGCACAGTCAAGCTCTACACATCCTTTTTTCAGGTCAACCTGGGCTTAAAGAATATGTGTGCTGCAGTAATGTCACTTGAGTTTTAAAAAAGAACTATAAGGACAAAAGAGAAAAAAAAACAGAAACAGCAAACAATCATGATGAAGATTTTTTTTTGCAAAAACTTATTCTCCAATCCCATGGGAACAAAAAGTAAGAAAATAATCATTCTGTGACAAGAAGTCTTCAAAATATTGCAAATTCACAAAACAGTCCTTGCATTTGTTTGTATTGGTTTTTTGAGCCATTTCTCAAATCAGTTCCTGTCTGCAGTGGCATAGAGGGCCATATCAGAGGCTCTCTGTCTCTCTTTCTCTTAATTATGAGCTATTCAGACTGTCTCGGTCATAATCTGTGCAGATATAGCTGCATAGTTTGACAAAGCATGATGGGAAACATGGTTGTCAGCCAGTACCAGTATTGTTGGATAGAATATGGGGGGTTAGCATTCAAAGTTAGCAGCAGAAACAATGAAAAATAAATTTAAAAAATGATGAAAAGACTTTCAATATCAGATTTACTGGTGTGCACTTGATCTTTAAAGGTCACATATTATGCAAAATACACTTTTTCATGCTTTTCTAACAGCAATATGTGCCCCTGGCCTGTCCACAATCCCCCCGAGAATCAGACCCCCCCCTTCAGAAAATGTGTGCTGAAATAAGCCGTTCTCAGATTTTCCCCCTCGTGATGTCATGTGGGAAGTTAGCACCACCCCCAAGTTCAGTCAGCCCTCTGCCCTCCTCTCCTGATCCTCCTCTCAGCTGAGAGGAGGATCAGGGGAGTTGCACCCATTAAGCCACATCAGTTTCCTGAGAGGGGCGGAGTCAGACAGCTCCTTAACATTTAAAGTTACAGACGCAGCTCGTTCTGAGCAGGCCTGAAACAGAGGGTGTTTATAGACATACAAAAATCCAATACTAGAGTGTTTTTTCAGCAACAAACTTCTCAGGCATGTTTTGGGGACCTCGGAGACGAATATATACACTTGTCTTAAAGGGGTAAAATATGTGAACCTTTAAATCACCTGCAAAGTCACCTAAGTTCCAGGAAGTTTCTGTAAGGGATTCAAAGAAATGGATAGCATCACTGGAACCACACAAAAATTAGCTTCTAGAGAAACAGAAAAAGTAAGAGGCTTTTACCTATGGTTTAAAATGTATTTAACTACTAATGAACACTGTCACTTTCATCATACATGACAACGCCAGTATCAGAGGGTTAAAACTGTATTGTCGTTTTGTCTTTCCATCAAACGATAGAAAAGTATAGATGGTTGGACCAATAAGTACTCATATGAATACGGAGTAAACATAAGGGTATCACTATCAATAAAAATGAATGATTTCCATCCCTGGCCTTTCTATTTTGTATTTATTTTTATTCTACCCTCCCCAGTTCCTCCATAGATTGAAATGGCAAACTGTGAAAGAACATCCTGCTGTGAAGGACAAGTCTGAGCAAACAAGTCTGGAAATTTCCTGTATAGATGAGCCTCATGTTGGAAAACGAATGACATGCTAAAGTTACTGTACTTGTTTACATCCACGCAGCAGAACCAAAGGAAAAGGCTCATGAAGCCCTGGCTAATGTCAGGCATCACAGCTTTGTCATGCTATTTGTCCAGCATTCAGGGCCAACATAGGAAAATATTGGTGATACCTTTAACCAACTAGTAATTCATCCTACGTACTGTTTGGTATAGACTTTATACCTTCTTTTATGGTGATGGTTTCCCTTTGAGGCTACAGCTTTGTTTCTTTGATCCTCTTTGTTTTATCTCTTCTGCTTTCATCTCCCTTTTCTTTCCAACAGTTGACGAATTGAAATTAAACTGACTGGACTTCTTTTTACTGATTGATATAACTCCCCCTGAGTCTGTGACAAGGAATGTGTTCCAACAGTCTGTGACGAACAGAAGAGCTTAGAAAAATTCAACTGACCAATCAGAACTGAGTTCTTAACACTGAAGAGTAATGATATGATATAATGTATGATGTTTCCTTTTTCATTCTAATAAATCAGGGATGTATGCAGGTAGGGATGCCAAGAAAAGTTAGCGTGAATCCAAGGGCCCACAAACTCTAAGGGCCCTAATGAATTAAAGACTGGCATTCTTTAATTCTTTTCAATAAGTTGTTTTTTTTTTTTCAAAGTGTTCAAAACTCCTTGTGGTGCGCCTATATGCAGCAAACAGCCCAAAGGCTTCAAAAGAAATTTAAGAAATGTGTCAATGCAGCTTCTTACATGAGGAATAAAAAAGGCTGTTTACTCAAAAGCTCCAGGTTGAAATTTAATGGGACAGTCGCTGACAGAAACTAATAGATCAAAATAACATCTATTCAATCTCTTGTTGACAGCAGAAGTGCTCGTGCTTTGACATTCAAATTTCTCTTCAACCATTAAACAGCTACTGCCATGTGGTCTCAGGGGGATCTCTTCAATCCATTTCCTTGTTTTTAACAGGAGATTTATCTCAAATGAGTTTGACAAACATTCATTCTTCATGGCTGTGTCTACACCCCGGTTCCTTCACTAACCTGTATGACAGCTGCTGCTGATGAACTGTGTAATTAAAGGCGCGTCAGGCTAACTTCATTTGGTCATGCTTCAATAAACCTGAGGCACTTTCATGTGTTGTGTTTCAGGTTATAATGTATTCAGAATTGAGTCTAAGGAGCAGGCTTTTAAGTGTAAATAAAGGAAATTGAACTGAAAATAGCTGAATAATGATTGGCTTATTCACATTACATGCTGTGTGAATTAGCAAAACAAACAGCATTGCTAATAGCAGCTTTACTGCCAACTCAAATCCCTGCAGGTTTTAAATTGTTCAGGCTGTATTCACATTTCAGCAACCGGGGCTTATGAGCAACAGAGAGCTGGACATAAGCCCTGCTGAAGGCCACAAACAGAATAAATAGAAAGTTTGGGTCACAGACAGGATTATGGTTTAGAAAATATTATCCAGAAGCCACTTGTGGTGTTTGAAAAAACCTTAAACCCTAAAGGCATTTCTCTGTGTTTCTAAAGAAACTCAAACATTATCGTCCTATTGGGAGCAATGCTGCAGTGACAGACATACTGCGGTCAATGCTTATGATGAGATAAACCATTTCATGACAACGGATCAGGTACTGTGTTCAATAAAAAACAGAGAAAAAAGTCAGAAAAAATACACCAAGCACTTATAAAAGTCCCTGTAAAGTGAAATCCAAACTTTGTCTAAAAACACTAAATATGTTAGAATAAGGTTGATGTAAGAATGTGAAAAATTTAAGATCTATGTGTGACTGATTTTTTAATTTAGACCGTTAAAAAGTTGTCCACCTCTTTCCTGGCTTGGTTTAATCTAAATAGGGCAAATATAGGAGCCCATGACATCACCAGTCTTGATGGGGAACGACCCTGCCCACCTAACCATACAAGGATATAAAATCAGAGCAGTTCATCTCTGTTCAGTCTGTAGTTAAAAGCTACATGCTGTGATTTTGTTCACTGTGAGTTAAATTATCTAAATCAATCAGCTATGGTTGCCTTAAAGTCATTTAAAGTTTGATAACAGAGAGATTTGTACCAGAAAACAGTAAATTTAATCCCCAACTTCTGCCTCTTTGCTCCTACACAGAGCAAGGGAGCTCTGCTCTGATTAAAAACATATTTTTAACTGGGAGGATTGTATTTCTCATGAGTGGTTGTGGCTTCAGCTCATTCAACCGACACACCCACACCATCCTAGAGCAGATTTTACTGCCCCATTTTCATGATTTTGAAGCTTAAAATTAGAGATGATTTTCATGAATGAAATTTGGCCTGATGGTTCATAACACTGTGGCCTGTCATACAAAAACCTAAAATAAAGATTTTCTTATGACTTTACAGGGACTTTAAATAAACTTCCTCCAGCTCTCCAACATAAAAAATGTAAATATAACAAAGTTTAAAGGCACTAAACTCTGACCAAGTTTAAATATTCATGACTGCATACTGAAAGTGAAGTTAAAGTTAGTAATTGATAATATAGAGCTCAAAACTAAGCCCTGTCCACTTCCAAGATGTGGAAAAATACAGTGATTACACATGCACTGGCAGTACGCTCTGAGCTAAGTGAGGTTTCACTTTGACTTTGCTACAAAGGAAAACCCAAGTAAGAAAAGATATTTGAATTTTACAGAAACAGGATCTGTGTGTCCTTGGCTAGCTGCTTATGTAAAACAGACATGGTCCAAATGGGACTGTATAACTGGAAAACAAAAACACAAAAAAGAAAAGAAAACACAGCACTGATTAAAGAAATCCTTATAAAACAAGAAATTGAAAATGTAATGATAATGCCAAATGCCTGCAGGACACTCAGTAGAAAAAACACAATAATGTGATCTTCAGGGTGCTCTTGAAATGAAGAAAAACAAAAAAAAAAGAGATGGTTCAGTGTGGTGCTTGTCAATATAAAGTGTATTAGCCACCAGAGATGTCAGCCCAGGTCCTTTATTGAGAGACTGACTGGCATGAAGTACCACTATGTGAGCGAGAAAACGCTGCAGACAGGGTCAGTTTCACCATCTTCGTGTCAATTTTTTAAGCAAACCTTATTTAAATCTAGAAGCGGATCATAATTTTGTGATATTCAAATAGTTGTTTAACCTTGCAAAGCAGATGGATACGCTTGTTTTCTTGTTTTTCACTGGCGAATCCATCTTGCAAAGCTGAGTGTGGGCCCGGTTAGAAAGTAACAGAACCAATCAGGGATGAGGGGCAGTACTTTCAGGCGCGGCGGAGTCATGACATATGCAAGCAGCAACAAGAGGCCAGTCCAATTATGGCGGAAAAGCTTAGCATGGATGCTGCTAAAGCGCCAGTTTTATCAGAACTTGATGACATTTCTTCGTTAAAAGAAGAACAAAGAACAGCAGTGAGTTGTTTTCTTTTCAAAAACGAAAAAGTCATGTACTGACATGTCTACAGTCGCCATGGTTCGCGTTATTCCTCGGTAGCTGCGCACGCACACCTTTATAGTGGCTACATCACGTGTTTTGTTTCTCCGATTGGCCCGTAACGATGTGGCAGACAGAACGTTCATCCAATCACACTCCCGAGTGTTTTTTTTTCAAAGCCTCTGCCCTTTCCCAAACGCTTAGTACTGAAGGTTGTGGCATGTCAGGTTAATAGTTATTAGTTTATCACTTTTTGGTCTCTGAGAGATTGGAGGACAATTCTTTGCTAAAAAGTCTTAGTCATTATAGTTTATTGTGTGTCACAAAAAAATTGAGTTTTAATTTGTCTAGTTTTTTTATTCACTCTTAATAGTCCCAAAACCTTTTAAAAATTCAAGTGACATTACTGCAACTCACATTCTAAAAGCCAAGGTTGTCCCTGGGTTGATGCTTTACAAACTTTTAAAAGAAAAAATCCAGGTGAGACAAAATGGTGAAAAATAACTTCAGGCTCTGAGGTTAAGATATAATCAGCATAATCCAAGGCTAAATGTGTTAGCCCCTTTTATCATAATGTGTTAGCATCATGCCATTGATCATATGTATCGTTTCACTTTAGCATTTCAACACTTCATACTATCACCATCTCTTGCACTGTGTGAAAACTGCAAACTGTGCGTCATTCTTGGTCAAGTCTTCTTTGAAAAGCTTGTGCATGTAAGTGCATTTCTTCTGCATCACTCTGTTTTAGTCATTCAGTGTTTAAAAGAGCGAATGATGGTGAAAAGGGCTACATGTGCTGCAATTGTTCAGTTTTTTGAGTTTTGAAAAGTAACTTGGCTTGGAATCCCCACCCTGCTAAAAATCATACATCAGGATGTATGTAAGTGGAAGAAGTATGTGCAGCTTTGTAAAAGACGCTTAAGCAAGGTGGATTGCTAAAGGCATAGTGATGTGCGGAAATTATTCTGAACACCAAATAATAATACCCTGTATTTATTACGTTTGTTTTTATGCTTTATTTTAAACATACCAATCTGCAGAGCTTCTGTGCCAACACTCTGACTCATTTCTCAAGGGGGTAAAGTTAACCAACATCTCCCGCAGAACTACAAGGTCCTGAAACGACCCTACTTTGAAAACAAACGGACTGTACCTTTAAAAGAGACAAGTAGGAATGAATCAAGTGGACAAAACAAAATGGAGCGCAATAAAGGCTGTGCCACAGGCTGCCTTACATCTCCACCCTAGATAAAGTTCTGTGGGCGGGTGCCACACTGCATGCAGCTGGTGCTCTTTTTCACTTTTTTTATTCGCCTCTGCCCCTCAGTCAGTCTCAGTCTGCAACTATTTCTCATATAGAGAAAAAAATGTTAAAAGTTCAGCAGAAAGTTTGTGTTAAAGCTCACAGTAAAGTTTGCCAATGGAAGTTTCAAGGGCCTTTAATGCTGAACTAATCTATTTAAAGGCATTATTTAAAACATATCTACCCCTCCTCTTAAGGTTGCAGTATAAAAGTGGATCTAATAGTATGGCAAAAATGTACAGAAAGAAAATATGGTTGAATGATTTGATCCATCATTTCTTTGTCTTTCTAATTTGCTTTCAGCGTCGTCTTTCTCTGCTTTCGATACAGACCTGGAACTATTTGCAGGACACCATGACTCCTGCAGCTCTCAGAGGGACCACCCGCTGAGAGGAGCCATCACGAGGCCATTTTGGCATTCATGAGCATGATTGATGACACAGAGATGGAGGCGGCGTTTTGAGAAATCCCCTCTGCAGCGAGAGAAGACGATGATTGTTTGGATGATTCTCCCCTGATAGTGCCCCCCTCAGCTTCTCAGTGGGGTGCATTCCCATTACATTATATAGCAGACTGCAGCCTAAAATACATGTGCTAACATATAGCAGGAAATAAATCCCAAAAGTGCAATTTTTAGATGCTTCATTACAAATAATTTGATGATATGTTAACAGCAGAAGCACCATTAATTCACCATCATACCTCCATTTTTAAATCTCTCTCTGCATGTGACTGACAAGAAGGTCACAATAATCTGACGATGCATCACAGTAATACAGGCGTATGCTGCAGGGGCTAACAACCAGCCTTTCCCTCTGAATGCACTCCCATTTAGCTACTTTTAATCCTCTCCATCCTGTTACATGACAGTAAAGAACCTGTGCACATCACACGCTTCAGCAGAGATCATTTGCCTTTGCCTGTGCAAGATCACATAAAATATCAGCGCCGTTATTTCTGTCCCGTCTCCACCTCCACCTCCCGGTGCGGCGTAAACAGAGCCGGACGTCAAACGCTAGCACGGAGTGTGGCATGCTAAGAAGTTTCATTGAATCCAACAGTGTGCTCTGTGACTCACTTTCCATATCTTTCCATCTTGTCTCAGGCGTTTGGTAATCCGGAGTGAAACTGAGACGGCGGGGGGGCAAGGCTGAGTGAAGGTTTGATCTTTAAACAGAGCAACAAATAAGGATAAAATTACATGAATTCGTTAGCAGGTTATTAAATATAAATCATCTAGGGAAGAAAAGATTCTCCGGGTGTTTTTAGATGGGCAAAGACTTACAGAGCAATCCACAGGTTCATGCTCCCATGCTCTAAATGCCTCCACCTTGTAGCTGCTGACAGCTTCAAGCACGGCCTGGTCAGCAGGCAGAAGCATCGGCTTAGTCTTGTGGAATTACTGCACCCACTGAGCCTTTAGGCTTTCGGATCATAACAACATTTCTGTCATAACCCTGCAGTCGTTTCACCTGGCCTGGTTGCTTCTGTTTGACCAAACAAAGGGAACAACAAAACACTGAGATACTGAGCTTTTAATGAAACACTCTAGCTGCGGTTTAGCAGCTATGTTGAGCACAAAACTACATGTTACTTCTCTATCTGTAATCTTTCTATTGTGTTCTTAAACTTGCCTCAAATGACATGAAGGAAACCAAACATGCAGCCAAAAACAGTTTTGCTGTATGGATTGACTGTAAACAGATAAACACAAGTCAGTGGCATGTATGGAACATCATGATCTAACATGTTTTCTGTCTAATCTGATGTCTAACATTCCTTTCTAAGGCATGTGACATTAAGAAAATGAAGCACATACATGTTTGTTACTGCAACATGGTTCAGCGTATCCCAGATTCTAAGAAATCACTCTGCAAACAGTGCTAATCTAACGTGAACATATCATTTGTAGAAGCGGCTTCTTTGTTGACTCTGATCGGAAACATGAGGTTGACCTTTCTTTCCAATCGTCAGAGTTAATAGAGTGATGGCAGCTGTATGGCTGACAGAAACAATAAACTACACGAAAAGCTTAAGAGCCACTCAACACGCAGTCCCACAAGGAACAGCTAATCCACCAAGTAGAGGAATATTAACTGCTAAGTAATGTCATCTCTGGAGAGCTTCCAGGCTGCCACACGGATGCTATTAACCCCTTCATTGCCAGCACATAAACAGCTTACACTACAGACCTGCTGCATTGTAAATAATGAATATAAAGTCTGAAAAAGGCTTTAACTGTACAGTTAATCTGCTTTGCTTGAGTACTTAACTGAGTGCACTTTAATAAAGGGAAAACACACACATGCTTTAATGCTCTGTTTGATTAAAGCTCCTGTGAGGAGGTTTTAGCTGTTAATGAAAAAGACTGATATTAATACTGATGCCACTTTATGAGCTAAATGAGCAAACAAAAAAATCAGACTAAAACACAGGTCAACTCGGAAAGGGGGCAAGGGGATCATCAAGGTGCCCAAATATTGGAAAAGCGCTGCAGAGGTGCCCTTTTGGATGCCCCTATGGAAGATAAACATGGAAAAAGTATCCTCCAGGGGGCCTTTTAGGTGAACACAATTCATCACAGTGACCTCCAGGGTACCCTAAAAGTGGGCAAAATTTGACAGAGTGCCCACCAAGGTGCTCTCTAAGTGGGCAAAATTTGACAGAGTGCCCCTAAATGAGCAAAATTTGACAAAGTGCCCTCTAGGGTATGTTTTAGGTGGCCAAAATTCATCACAGTGCCCTGTAAGTGAGCAAAATTTGACAAGAGCCCTTCAGAGTGCCATCTTAGTGGGTACAATTTGACAAATTGCTCTCAAAGTTCCCCTTTAATTGGACAAAGTTCGTCAAAGTGCCCTCTAGGGTACACTCTAAATGGGCATAATTTGACAAAGAGCCCTTCAGGGTACCATCTTAGTGGGCAATATTTGACCATTTTCACTGAGTACCAGTTTAAGTGGACAAAATTCATCAAAGTGCCCTCTGGGTGCCCTCTAAGTAGACAATATTTGCCAAAGTGCCCTGCCTTTTAAGTGGAAAAAATACACTCCAGGGTGCCCTCTAAACAGGCAAAATTTGACAAAGTGGGATGCCCTCAAACCAGGCTGCCCTCAAGGGCAGGGCTTCTCAAACTTTTCAAGCTGCAACCCCCAAAATAGATGTGCCAGAGACCGGAGACCCCCCTACAGTACCTGAGGGTGGTTGAAGCATAGTTGAACAAAGCTGTGCACATTTAAGAATAGCCATATGCAGATTTATATTTCAAGTTTTCCCTAAACATTACTTTAATTTCAGCTTAAATCTAACCAAATCACCATGTTTTTCTTTTACATTTAACTAATTTTATGCAGATATCTTAATAAAAATAAGCTGTCATTTTAAAATATTCAGTTTTTTGGAAGGCATCTGGTAACCCCCTCTCAGTGTCTTGCACCCACCAAGGGGGTCCCAACCCCAACGTCGAGAACCACTGCTCTAGGGTGCCATCTTATTGGGCAAGATTTGACAAATTGCTCTCTGAGTTCTCCTTTAAGTGTGGAAAATTAATCAAATTGCCCTCTGGTGACATTGAAGTGGGACACATTTAACAGGGTGCTTTCCATGGTGTCCACCAAGTGGACAAAATTTGATAAAGTACCCTCTCAGTTGTCAAGACCTGACAAAACCATAAAATGCCCTCTCGAGGACATATGTGCAGTAGTGGGGAAATTAAAAGTGATGTTAATAATAATGATATGATTCATATAGCACTTATCAAAACCAGTGATGTAAAGTACTTCAAAAAAACATAAAAATCCATCAATGAAAACACAAAAAAAAGAGTAAATCAGGGATTTAAAAGATACCACATATTATATCAACTAATTAAAAGCTGACTACTTTCAAAAAATAAAAAAGGAATGATAATTACATAAAAGATTGAAAGATAAAACCCTAAATTAGTGGTTGAATGAAAGAGATGATTCAGTTAAATATGCAATCAAGTGTCATGAAATTTATTTTCACTAACATCCTCACTCGTGTAGCTTATATTTGTGAAATAGATGGTTCATTAGCTTGTATTATCTAGTCAGTCTTTTTATAGAGGTGTTAATCATGATTTAAAAAAACAATCTTAACCACTATGTGTCATGAAAAATGACATTAAAATAAATGACAACTTATTTCAGGTGCCCCTTTTGTCAGGTGCCCCTTTAATTATTTTTGCCCCTGCCCCTCAAACACCCTGAGTCCGCCACTTGCTTAAAACTTAATTTTCACTATTTTATATATATACACACACACATATATATATATATATATATATATATATATATATATATATATATATATATATATATATATATATATATAATTGCAGCTACAGGGTAGCTGTCATATTAAGTTAACTGTGCTTTTGTTTGACAAAATAAAAGCTAAGCCTGCCAAATGACAGTCAAAGAATCTATGCAAATTGAGGTGTAACCTCTGTTGAGGTTACACCTCAATTTGGGGGTTTGGGGTTCAATTCTACAGGAAAAAAAAAAAAAAAAAACAAGTCCCAGATCCATAAATCAAGGAAACTACTCATTTTTTGAGCTGGCAGCAACAGTTCCTGTTTTTTTTTTCATCTTGGGTTGTTTGAAACTACTTGTGATAGTTGCTACTGCCTCTAGTGTGTTTAACATTACACAAAAAAGAGTAAAATAAAAGGATGCTAGATAAAAACACAGAAATGAAAGAAGTCTCTTGAGTTGGTATCATAGAATAAATACAAAAAACCCACATCCTGAATTACTGAATCATATTTATGATTTACAAAGTGTGGTGTCATGGTGAACTGGTTTATGCTGACACAGGACAGGATGTTGTGACATGGCTCGAACACTAATAATAGACCATTGAAGCTGGGCTCCTCTACAACTGTATATCCACATGTTGCATTTAAAGTGCGTTAGCATCTGTGATGCCTTCAACCCTCTCTGCCTTCATATCCAGAAGTTCTTTAAATAGCATGGAAAAGATGAGAGATGTAGGGATGCTAGATAGCCTAGAATTTTTGACGATATTTGATATGATGATATACAAATTTATGTTAGCCAAATGGATATTGATACCAATATTTAAATTATGTTCAGACCTGGAACTTCAGTCATTAAAACACACGATTTAAGGGTTCATTATGAATAAATTTAAGTCTTTAAAACACTCTTTGAAGTCCCATGTTCCAATATTTCCAAATCAATGTAAGGGATATCAATAGCAATATGCAAATGTCCTCCGGACCTTAAACTGCAGTCCTTAGAATACACTGTTTAAAGTTACAGGATGACCAAAGAAACCAACTCCATTCTTCAAAACACATTGGAATGTGTAAAATGTAATTATGAATAAAGAAAAGACATAAAATGACGTTGGTCAGTTGGTCCAACCTAAAACAACATTCACTTATTTGCTCGTACAGCCAATATTTACAGCTGATATAGGATGATTTTTACAGCCAATAATTGCTCGTTAATATCGGCAGAAATTTTCATATCCGATAATTCACTTTTTAAGCTAATATCTGCTGATACATTATCCCCTGGAAGGATAAGAAGCCACAGGGTCGTGTAACTCCTCCAAATCTTCTAGCTGGATCCTATTGCATGTATATCTTGTTTTCGTGTCATCTGTTGTGCCTGCTTCTTTGTTTCTTGCTTACTAGTAGTTAGCAAATGGTTTTGAGCATTCCTCATCTGCACTGTTTTCATTGAAAGTCTGAACTTTGTAACCTTGCAAAGCAGATGGATACGCCCATTTCCGTGTTTTTCCTTGGCAAATCTATCTTGCAAAGCTCCCATCTGAACCGTTTGGGCCCGGTTAGAAGGTGACAGGACCAATCAGCGACGAGGGGCAGTGCTTTCAGGCGCGGCAGAGTCGTGACATAAACAAGCAGCAACAAGAGGCTGGTGCAGTTATGGAGGAAGAGATTAGCGTGGATGCAGCTAAAGCGCCAGTTTTATCAGAACTTGACATTTCTTTGTTAAAAGAAGATCAAAGAATAGCAGTGAGTTATTTTCTTTTCAAAAACGACAAAAGTTGAGTATTTACATGTCTATAGTCGCCATGTTTCGCGTTATTCCACAGTAGCTGGGCATGCGCAGCTTGATAGTGGCTACATCACGTGTTTTATCGCTCTGATTGGCCTGTAATGATGTGACAGACAGAACAATCACCCAATCATACTCCGAGTTTTTTTCAAAGCCTCTGCCTTTTCCCAAACGTTTCCTATTGAAGCTTTCCTAGATGGATGTGTGAAACAAATCCATCCATCTCAGCTTATGAACTTTGAAGGTTTGGAACAAATACAGATAAAGATCAACAGTGTGGTTCTGGAAGTAAAAATCCCATTCACTTTCTCCATAGCAGATTTAATTATTACCCATATTACCAGAAATATCCAAAATTAGTCTTACAATGAGCTACCTGAATGCAACACGATGGTCTACACTCCTGTGCAACTCAAAATTCTGTACGATTTTAACCTCTATTGAAGGAAAACCGTTTATTCACAATCTCTGCCAAGAATACTACAGTACCCACAATCCTAGAGTGTGATAATGACATCTATGATTAGTCCCTGGTAACCATGGAAATGTCTACTGTGCCCTCGAACAATGACTGTCAGCTGGTGATGACATCCATTCATGTCACCTTAGTACAAAGCAATAAATAGGATCTATTAAATATAAAATGGATGGTTTCAAAGCTTGAAAAACTGTCCTGAACATATATAAAATGAATCGCAAAGGATTATGTGGAACTTAGTTCCTTCCGCTTTGAGGACAAAAATGTGAACAGTCTTGAACCTTAGCCTTTTTCTCAGTTTTTGAAGACCATTTTTGTGCTTAATTGAACGTTTTAGTCATGAGTATACAGGTTCATACATTTAATAAGGATCTTATGAAGTGTCTATGGGGGTTTAAAATGTGGAATTTCACTTCTCAAGCCAGCCCCGCCAAAAAAAGTGGGCTGGCAATGTTGCGAGGAGGGTCCAAACAAATGCTCTAAAGACAATGTAATTAATTTCAATTAATTGAAAAGGCTGTGATAAATTAGACTAATTTTAAATCAACTGACAGCATGGAAAAAAACAGGACTTGTACTGCAGAATAAAACTGGCTTTGAATATGACCAATCCAGAGATAGAACATTTAAAAAGTGTCGCGAAAAAGCAGCTATACCAGAAATATTCTTACATACCTGCTCAAAATGATATCATTTATTTTAGATATATTTTTAAAACAAATGTCCATTTCTGCTTCTATTAGCTGTAACTTGTCATTTGAAATGAGACTGAAAGAATAATACAAAATATTGAAAAATAAATGCTAATTCATCGATGCAAATGAGAATCTTATGCCAGTTTGGATTAGCTTGATTATTGTTTGCATGAGTGAAGGCCAATAAGTGCCGAAGCCTTGAAGGGCACGTCCATCAGCGTCTGAATTTGCTGAGCTGTTGATAATGCCTCATCTATCCTGCAGACATGTAAGGTTATGACTCATTCAAAGAGCAGATCAAAAGACGATCATTCAGGGTGACATCACTCGGAGATGAGAGAGATTGAATTCTGCACTCATTTGGCAGATTAGTTGTGATGTCAGGGACCTGGATCCAAAGGATTTAATCAGGTAGTTATTCAACCCGGCTCGGAACAGGTGCGCCTGTTATCAAATATGCAGCCTTTTACTTGTGCCAGATTCATGGCTTTATGGGGAGAACTGCTGGCCCTGGAGCATAACAATGACAACCTGGAGAGAGGAATCAGCTGGGATAAAACACCTTTTATTCCTGTTTACTTTGGGCAGATGTGCAAATAGTCGCATTATGTAGAAATGCCAAGACATGACTGGAAGATCAAGTCACCCTGATGTAAAACTAGAGGAACACAGACGTGAAAAATCATATCAGATTATCGATATGTACGTTTTTTTTAGAGGGACTTTACAGTAGACCTCCATATGGTTGTTATATGTTATACTCCTTAGGTTGCTGCTATGAGAGTAACATGAAAAATGTAGTGGTCAAAGAAGAGAGAGGTAGCAGTATCACACAGTCAGCTGTGATAAGAAGAATAAAGAAGCACTGAAACGGGGAAACTGACACCAAATTACAGCAAATCAATACATTAACCTTTACCTTTTTAGGGACTTTTGGTAGCTAGATATCATAATTGACTTATAACAGATTAACAGTGAATTGCTGTGTCAGGATTTTATCATTATTATGGGATTATATTGTATATCCTGTTCCTTATCACATCACATACTGAACCATGTCCTTTCACAAGTTATCCTGTGATTCCTAAAGTCATTTTTAACTTCAGTTTCTAAGTCAGGGAGTAGATAATTCATCTGAGCATTAATAAACCTATTATCTATAAACTCTCTTCACAGGCTTAAATCCCATGACCTTAATAGATGAAGCATGAATCCCCTTCTAAGTTATTAAAAGGTATTTAAAATAATTGCTCCAAAGGGAAGTGGTTGTAATTATGCAGAATAAGTGACTCATCCTACTTATAGACTGCTGGTGAAGCACTTCACCTTATCACTCTCTCTTTTTTTTTCTCAGGCCAGCAGGAGATAACCTGCAGAGCTGACCATTCATTATCTCTGCTTGGTTAGCACAGTCAGAGACCTCTACTGGACACGTTCAGACACATCTCACCACAGCTGCTGCTGCTGCCTGAGGGGAGTCTTTGCACAATCACTGAGTTATTGATGCTGGCTGATGGGATATATTGTTATCACAGCATGAATGTAGGCTCTTATAAACTGATAGCCTCAGGATTGTGTGCTTTTGGTGTTTTAAATGAGGGAGAGGGCTGCCACTTCTCTGAGGCAGGCTGCAGAAAGCAGGAGGCTGCACACCCAGTCAGGTCATCTAGGACTTTTCTGGTAATTGAGTAAATCCCCTGTGTGTAAACTTTGCCCAGTTAAACTTGAAGCAGCAGACAGGTGGCTGAGCAACTCTATATCTCACTAGAAATGTAGAAACATGCTCCTCTGCAGCATGCAAGTTCTTCAAGACCTACACCAATGATTTTGCATCCTAATAGAGCTGCAACTTGATATACTGGGATGTTTTACTCGTCCTCTGAGTGTTTCACATTAAACCCTGGCTTGTTTCCTTCTAAAAGCTCCTGCATATTTCACGAGTTAAATCTTAATGTTAGTGAGTTTGGCTGACAGGTGTCATTCAGTCCAGCCTTACCTGGGATCTCCTGTAGAGGAACATGTGTGAAGCTGAAGCCTCTCCCAGTACAAGCCTCCCTCACCTCGCTGCAATTCCGCGCTTTAAAATCAGCTCTGGCTGCAACAGACAGCACAGAAAAAGTGCAAATGATAGTCTGTAATCTGAGCATTGTTCACGTGTGAGAAATATCCTGATTCTCTGCAGGATCCTGCGTGCCGCTGAAACTCCCCTGCAGCAGATCTGCAGGTATTTAATGACCGGGCGGTTAATGGTTGCAACTCAACTCTTAAGTGGCTACAAACACATTTCTAAAAGAGCAGAATGAAGGTCTACGGCAAACGGCAGTGATACAGAAAAGTCCTCCGGCGCAGCAGAAAAGACGACAGTGTTTATGGAGGTGCCACATAAATCCAGGCGGTGCGTTTCCCAGCGTGTTGACTCAACTTGTGTCAGCCAGACGAAGCCTCTGGTCGCTGTGTTGGAGTAGAAATGCCGTATGGAGAGGAGCGCGCCGTGTTCAGATCAGATATACTGGTGGTGAGGCAGAGCGGGAAACAAAATATGGAGTGGAGTGAAGCCTCGTCCGCATCGGTGGGGGCTGCCGCTTTACCCCTCGAACATAATTTAGCTGCCTATGTCAAAAAATACTTACAAAAACAATACGTGTTATGGTATATCCAAAAACTGTCCTGTTTTAAAGTGCCTGAAGTAATTCCTGCGACGTTTAAACTCCTTAATACATACTGAATAGCAGCAGCCCACACTTAAAGTCCTTGAAACTGGAGAAAAGTTGATGACGTAATACGGATACCGTGAACTATGTACGGCTAGCTTAAAACATTTAAGCTAGGGTGTATGTAGAAAATAATATAAAGGTTGATGTTTTTTAATAGATTTAAACATGAAATTTCAATTGTCCCACCAAAGTCATTGAGTATAAAAGTCTTAAAAGCCTTAATTTATCATTTGTGCGGCCCAAATTGCGTCCAGTGATGAAAAAGACAATCAGAAGTGATATGCTATTGCTAATAAAATTCCTTAAGGTTTTTTTAGTATTTCAAATAATTGGCTAGTATTTTGGCTAGGGTGACAAAAACAACTTGTTATGATGACATACCAATTCGGGAAACTAAAAGTTTCTTATATTTTGACAAATTTTTGCAGGGGGAATCAAACACTGCCTTTTGGCTTTATTTAGACACTAATTTACAACAATTCACCAATAATAAAAATACTGACACTTAAGTGAACTTAAGTTCACCACAATGTTTTAATAGTTTTGAATGTTTGTTAGTTTTCATTTCTATTTTGTTTTAACTTTGTGTTTTAAATTTCAGTTTAGTTTTTATTAGTTTTCACTGGCTGGTTGTTAGTTTGGTTCTTATTTTGGAAAAATGCTTTGTATTAGTTTTAGTGTTAGTTTGAGCTTTTTCAGATACTCATGGGGCAGACCCAAAAGGGCCTGAAAAAGATAACATCATAAATTCTAAAGAACTTACGAAATTTTCATTTGATTAATTCATTGTTGATGTTTGAATCCAACTCAAGACCTAAAACTACCATTGTGTGCCGTCTTCTTCAATCAAATCAGACCTGGACTTAGTTTTATTTAGTTTCAGTTGGTTAAAAAAGGTCTTTACATTTTCCCCAAAAATTCTGGATCAAGGAATTTTTGTTTTCCTTTATATTTATGAGAATGTTTTCCATTGAAGAGCTGCCACGACGCTGCGTCAGGCTATTGCTACTGAAAACCAAACATTTCCTGCAGTTTCAGCTTCCCAATGAAAACATTAAACTGGCAAAACACAAGTTGACTTTTATTTCAAAAGAACATTGGACCAGTGGTTCTGAACTGGTTGAGTCACGGGACCCACCATCAACTCCTCATGAAGAATCACGATCCAAATTTTGGAGCTCTTTTTGGTCAATCAGATGTGTTTGATAAAAAAAAAAATTGTAGTAATAAAACAATGAAACAGGACATAACATGCAAGCTTTAAAGTCTCATAGACAATTTGGTGCAATTTTTTTTCCCAGGCACACATCCATGACCCACTGAAAAGGACTTCGCGACCCATTTTTGGATCCCGACCCACCAGTTGAGAACCATTAGACTTATTCCCCTTACAGGGAATACCTGAGTTTAGCACTTAACTGCTCATCATAAAGCGCCTGAGCTCTGGATCAAACAGTAACATGTTATATATATAGCTAAAATAACTGAAGGAGCCACAGGTCAGACTTGAACCCAGGCCACCCATGTAGACGGGACATGATCTGACTGCAAGGCCATCAGAGGCCTGATATTTAAAATGATATTTAAATGTTTCTGAGGTATGTGAATTGCAAACTATGAATAATTCACCTCCATTTCCTATGTCTCAAAATAAAAAATAGCCATCCTTTTCTGGCCTACACTGTATCCGGTGATGAGGATTTCACTGAATCTGCATAATGTACAGGTTTTTTTTTTTTTTTTTTTTCAACATCCTGCGCAGTATTAAAGTGTATTAACTAGGGGATGTAAAGGATGTGATGAAGACCAGAAGGCCAGCTTTCATGGGCTTTATTGATTTTGGAACAGCTTGATCCAAGGGTAGATCAACAGTGGATTAACATGGCTGCCATCACCATTCAAAGGATTCCTATTGGTATGGGACACCACATTTTGAGAGGTTCTTTGAAGTGACATTGGCTTGTTTCAGAGGGAGACACTGCGCTGGAAAATTTGGATGAAATATTCAAATCCGGGAGAGCAGATTTAGGGATGGGAGGTAGTCAAATAGGTCCTTTTTTGTGTCTATGTTTAAGCATAAGGGCTTTTGCAAATACTAAAACGAATCAAGTTGATATTTTTCATGTAATCAATGGCATAACTAGACTTAGTGTGACAGTGGATGCTCTCAGACATCCTACTGCTCCCACCATGAATCCTCTTCTTCTTTAATAAGGAGCTTTTTTGACCTGGACATGGCACATTTAATTCATGTATCCAACTTTGAAACATGAGTGACGGTTTCAAATGGAAACTTTTGATACAATGAAAAATTAATTTCATGGGAAATTCTCTGCTAAGATAACTGTCAAGTCCCCTAACGAGACTGAGACACTGCAGGAAGGTTTTCTGTATATATATATATGTCTGTGTGCAGGGATATGGGCCGCCTTCACTGCTGCCTTTGCAGGCCTCTTGTGATGTATGTATTTTCTATTTTCAGATGCATTGGGTTGCCAAAACATGTTTTTCTCCAGCAACTTATTCCAGCTCTTTTAGAATTCCCAGACACTCCCAGACAGGCTAGATATGCTCTCTCCCCCTGTGTGACTTTATCTAAGGGTCTCATTCCAGCTGGTCATATATCCAATTCTGCTCCAAAGGAAGGTGTAAAAAATGACCAATCAGAAACTCAAGTGCAGTTTAAAGGCAGGAGACCGATGATGATTTGGAAATGGAGTGTTATTATCTGGCAAAAGCACAAACAGAAGTTGGCAGAGGAGTAAACTCTGCAGCCACTAAGATGACTAAACTATAACTTTGGCAGTCACTTGACAAAGAAAGAAGGAACAAACAGAATCTTTTCCTGTACCTCTAGAGAAGGTATCAGGTGTATCACAAACAGTCTCTCGAGACTTTGAAGCAAGAAAACAGAAGTTGTAAGCAGGTGATTGCAGCATTAGTTCAGTTAAAATCTGCCAGGTAGAAACTATCACACCTGATGTGTACCTGGGACACCTCCTAAGCAGATGGCAATTGCTAAATCAGCACCATGGAGAGCGGCAAAACAATACCAGATTACCTGAATCACATCATTTAGCGTTGGCAAATAAGGGAGTCAACAGTGCAGATTTAAGTTTATCTTAGACCAGTGATACTCAACATGTGGCTCTTTTGTGATGATTTGTGGCTCTTTTATGTCTTAATTTGAAATATTTTTCCCCAAGAAAACCTCAGAAATTATCAGTTGCAATTCACATTAATCAGTTTGTTTCCAAAACTTGAACTTTAGGCTTTAATTGTCAACCTTTATTTTTTGTCTGTGTATTTCCATTGCCCTTATTTGCAGTTTTTGCCCTTTTTTCCATTTTTTACCACTTTTAATCAGTTTTTCCACTTGTATCCCATTTTTTCCACTTTCATCCTGCTCTTTGCAAATCTTTCCTTTTGCCATTAAATGCCACCTTTCCCCACTTTATTCCCAATTTTGCCACTTTTTGCTGCTTTTTGCTCCTTTTCCCCACCTTGTTGCGGCTTTTTGCTATGTTTTTGCGATTTTGACAATTTTTATCAACTGTAACTCATTTGTTGTCATTTCTCCCCATTTCTGTCAGTTCTCATCCATTTTTGCCACTTTTCCCCTTTTTTTCCACTTGTCACTCCGTGTTTTTGCTTCTTTTTCCCACCTTTTTGCTGCTTTTTACTGTTTTTGCTACTTTTTGACCATTCTTGTTACCTGTAACTCATTTGTTGTCACTTCTCAACCATTTTTGTCAGTTCTCACCCATTTTTGCCACTTTCCCCCCATTTTTTGCCACTTTTCACTCCATTTTTAACATATTTGACCTATTTTGCCCATTCTCATCCATTTAATTTCCATTTTGACCACTGTTTTGATGCTTTTTAATCCTTTTTCCCTACATTTTTGCTGTTTTTGCTACTTTTTTTTTTTACCATTTTTGTCACCTGTAACTCATTTGTTGTCAGTTCTCACCCATTTTTGCCACTTTTCCCCCATTTTTTTTGCCACTTTTCTCCCCTACTTTGCCCATTTTACTCCCATTTTTACCACTTTTTGCTGCCTTTTGCTCCTTTTCCCCACTGTTTTGCTGCTTTTTGCTATGTTTTTGCTACTTTCTGATTATTTTTGCCACCTGTAATGCATTTGTTGTCAGTTCTCAACCATTTTTGCCACTTTTTCCCCATTTTTTGCCACTTTTCACCCCATTTTTAACATTTTATGCCTACTTTGGCCATTTTCACCCATTTTTGGCTATTTTTGCTACTTTTAACTTATTTTTAGTGCCACTTTTACTTTAATTTTGCCACTTTTCATTGCTTAGATTGTGGCTCTTGCAAAGGTATTTTTCAACAGTTTGGCTGTTTGGTTGAGCAGGGTTGAGTAACACTGTCTTAGACATTTATAGCCATGAAAGTTAATCATTTACATCCCTGCTTCTTTGGGAAATTGCCTATGATGGTAACAATCAAGACCAAATTTAATAAAGAGGGGTTAAGTCTTTGATGGTCATCACATTATTCAGCATGTAAAAGTCATTGCTCCCACAGAGTTAGCTGATGATGGAAAGTTTTTAAATGTTGCAGCAAAGTAAATTCCTGTAAACAATGGCTGACAAGTGCAAATTGTTTTCACTATGGCAGAAATACAGCAGAATTATGATGAGGTCTGGGTAAAAGTGCATCAAAGAATTTGCAGTGGATATATGGGTTTTGCAGTAATGGTTGAATTTAGTTTTCATGCATAGATTGAATAAAACATGGACAACATCTCAGTGACAGCATCTATTGGTGTCTGAAACATAGATGCCTAATTGGAAATGTCGTCTCACTCTAACTTTCAGTCAATCCAGAAACAGAAGTGGAGCTTAGGCGGGCCTTTAGCCTTCTGGCAAACAGTTACAATACCCTGACTTGTCAGTCAACTCAACCACAACCCTAATAATGCATTTATCATAGCTTAGCTTGGCTGTCCTTTTGACAAGTCTCATGTTATCCATCCATCCATTTTCCTCCGTTTATCCAGGGTCGGGTCGTGGTGACAGCAGGCTAAGCAAGTCAACCCAGACATCTCTCCCCAGCAACATTTTCCAACTGCTCCTGGGGGTTTCCAAGGCGTTCCCAGGCCAGATGAGACATAATCCCTCCAGCGAGTTCTGGGTCTACCCCAAGGTCTCCTCCAAGTTGGACGTGCCCGAAAGACCTCTTCAGGGAAGTGACCAGGAGGCATCTGATCAGATTATCTTTACAGTATAGTTGTTACTATAACATCTTTTCAGGGCCTTACTCAGTCATTTTGACCCATTAGATATGTGCCAACCCTTAGTTGGCTGTTGACCTTAGAATTGTGTGGTTAACAGAGAAAATCACAATAACTTCTGTCACTTTAAACTGTTGTTAATTAAAACTGTTTACCAAAGGGAAAGAGAAAAATGTGACTGCATGACAGAAAATTTAAGCACATGGAGGATACTGGATGTTGAGCTTCTAAAATATAGATGGCCTCATTTATAATCCTCCTTGGACACATTACAAGAGAATTATGAAAATTACAGAATATTAATTCAAAGTATTCTCTTTGTCTGGCGTTGAAAGAGCTTTGATATCACCTCGTACCTATGAAGTGCCTGGAGCTGTGGCAGCTCTGCTCTCCTCATATGAAGGAGGAATATTTCTTGTTTATTCACGGCAACGACAAAGGTGTCAGACATGGAGGTGATAAGATCCCAGAGCTGAAAGGATGATCTAATAAAACCAGACGTATATTGTCAACTGCTTAAACTGACTCCAAACCCCTGTAGTTGTTTTTTGACAGCTTGTTAATGAATGTCACATTATATGATTAATCTCCACACCAGGATGGCTGATAGCTCGAGTTCACCTTTTAACAGAATTGTCTTTGGGGGTCAGAGTAAAAACACTCTTTTTTCGACGAGAGGTTAGATCTTATTTTCTCCTTTATGCCCACACAACACCTGTCTAATTACTGTGATGCGTTGATGTGCCTACTTTTTTGCAGAACAACTATGTAGCCTATTAAATGAATGCACAGTAGGGGACTCAGACAGTGTCCTTGAGGAACACCAGACCTGCCATTATCCCACTATTTTAAAGTTTAAAGATAGAATAGTTAATTCTTTAGATATGGCTTTATTAAAGGAAAGGAATCTTCACAAGAGTCATGACATACATCAGTGGCTAATATTCTTTATATATTGAGGAAATTATGATCATAATCACAGCGAAGCATGAAAAGGTTATGTGCTTCACATTTATTAATATGCATAACTGTAAGATCCAACAGTTAAAGGCCATTAAAAATGTTTATTCTGTTAACTTAGAAAACCAAATAGCTATTTCTGCTCTATTTTTCTGACTTAATAGAAAACAGCACTCACTCACTTTAAATATTTTTTTTCGTTGTACTCAAATTATTTCAATTCAGTTCAATTGAACTTTATTTTTATAGCACATTTCATACAGGTGTAAACTCAATGTGCTTTACAGAAGATTAAAAACAGACAGAAAAGGCAATCAACAATTCAAGCAAATCCCCCACCCCCCCCACACAGACACACGTAAAGTGCAAGTCATGTGTACTCATGTGTACACAGGCAAAATGCTAATATATTGTATTTCATCTTACAGTCAAAGCCATAAGAGAAAAGCTGTGTTTTCAGACTACTCTTAAAAGAACTTTAAGTGTAGTCCGACCTCAGGTCAGCTTATTCCACAGAACTGCACCATAATGGCTAAATGCACATTCACCTGATTTGCATTTTACTTTAGGCACATATAGAAGGCCCATACCTGAAGATCTGAGCATCCTGGTTGGGTGATAGTGAGTGAGCATATCAGAAATGTACTTTAAAATCAATTCTATATTGGACGGGAAGACTATCATCCCTTAATCTGTAATTTTCCCGGGTTGACTTAGGCACAGACACGTTTGCACCATGAGTGTTTATTCAACTTTTCTTTGTTAATTTCATGCATCCATCACCCTTGAAATACATACTTTTATCACTAAGAATAGCTGTTTTACTTTTGATTAGATATGGAGAAGTTTTCTATCATTTCTACAAGGGGAGAAAACTATGCAAGGATTTGGGCCTTGGTTTTATGATGTCACGTTGCCTTTAGTTTCTAATTTATATAAAAAAAAACCCACTTATGTTAGACCTTGAACTGGAACTTAAAGCTTGGGAAAGAGCTTGATTTGGGGTAGGAGCTGAGCAGTAGATTACAGTGTCATCAGCATAAAAGGGGAAATTAGAAATTGTATATAGCTGTAAATCATGGAAAATTTAATACACACATTATTTACATTTTTCAATGTTTATTTATATCTGTAGTCATGAACGGTGAGTCAAAAACCAAGCATAATGAAGTTACAAAACTTGCTTCTTTGTTTTTAGATTTTATTTAGCGTACTTGCAGGATATTTATTTTCTAATTTGACCATATGGTCTGACTAACTGATACATTTGCAGCAGTCTTTTTGCAATTAAATTCACTACAGTATTTTCTCTATACCCCTCTGAGGCTATTGCATTAGCATTTATAATAGAATTACTCAGTTTCAATAGAAATTCATGTGCAAATAATGCATTAAAATGTCCAAAGAAAAAAACATATTTACGTTCAAACCAGTTTATGGGTAGGTCAAGTCTTATCAGTGAAGCACAGACTTTTGGGGCTTTTTTCATAATGTCCGGTCAAAAAAAAAAAAAAGGTTACAGTACTCTATCCTGTTGGAATAAGGCATAATTGAGTTTCTTTAATCATAAAACGATAATTTCTTAATGTCATTAGAGGGCTGTTACAGCTGGCTCCAATCACAGCCTATTTAAACAGCAGATTTTTATTCTTTTTATGGCTCCTGAATGAATATGAGCTTAAACTCTCAGTCTTTCCTCCATCTTGAAAAACACTCACTTATTACTTTCTTGTCTTAGTTTCATTTGAAATTAATTTTATTGTATTCAGTTATTCACTTGCACTAAGTAGTGCAGGGATCTAAGGGCTCTATTTGACCAAAGAAACAGAAAAGAAAATCTAAGTATCATGTATGTAGCTGTGATAAGAACCATAACTGTGTAGCATGATTTGACCTTGGGGGAGAGTGACCATGCAGGTTGATTAATAGTGGCACTAGAAGCGAACCCTGGGGGACTCCACATGTCAAGGTGATCCGTTGAGATTTATAGCCAACAGTGAAAACAATATAGCCTCCGCTTATGAGATGTAATCTGGACGAGTTGAAGACAGATAATCCCACCTTTTCTTTCAGTTCATCAGAAAGTATTTCACAGTATTAAAGGCTGCAGTCAAACAGAAACAAAAAGATGTTTTTATAGAGATAGAGGGAAACCGAGAGAATGCTCCCTGTAATGCACAGCCGTTGGTAATGACATAATCCAGCAGTGCATGCAACTTAACATGACAATGTACACACTGGGCACAGAAGGTGTGAAGTGGCCTCTTCCTCTGATCCAGAGGATGGAAACCATCTAATGTTTTCAACCTCATCAGAAAGGACTGGTGATGTTCTTTGGCATAAATGCAGGATTTGTGAAAATAATGATGCTCTTTAGTGCTTGCTGATTGCTGAAGAAAAGAGAAAAGATTATGCAGTCTCGACCTGATATTTACTAAGGGAAGACTGTCTTTGGGGCCCAATTGGTAAGCAGATGTGGATAAAAGCTTTTTCAGTGCTGTGCTGGGGAGAGAGGAATAAACCCATTGGTGATAGCCTTAGAGAGCGAAGCCCATATGGAAAGGAAGCAGGTAGCAACTGTTTCGACGAACACTCAACCGTCACTGAGTCACTCTGATGATCACTCAACAGTCACAGAGTTACTCTGACGAACACTAAACAGTCAAAGAGTCACTCTGATGACCACTCAACAGTCACAGAGTTACTCTGATGACCACTCAACAGTCACAGAGTTACTCTGACGAACACTCAACAGTCACAGAGTCACTCTGATGACCACTCAACAGTCACAAAGTTACTCTGATGACCACTCAACAGTCACAGAGTTACTCTGATGACCACTCTACAGTCACTGAGTCCCTCTGATGACCACTCAACAGTCACAGAGTCACTCTGATGACCACTCAACAGTCACTGTTACTCTGAAGACCACTCAACAGACACAGAGTCACTCTGATGAACACTCAGCAGTCACTGAGTTACTCTGATGACCACTCAACAGTCACTGAGTCACTCTGATGACCACTCAACAGTCACAGAGTTACTCTGATGACCACTCAACAGTCACTGAGTTACTCTGATTACCACTCAACAGTCACAGAGTTACTCTGACGAACACTCAACAGTCATAGAGTCACTCTGATGACCACTCAACAGTCACAGAGTTACTCTGATGACCACTCTACAGTCACTGAGTCCCTCTGATGACCACTCAACAGTCACAGAGTCACTCTGATGACCACTCAACAGTCACTGTTACTCTGATGACCACTCAACAGACACAGAGTCACTCTGATGAACACTCAGCAGTCACTGAGTTACTCTGATGACCACTCAACAGTCACTGAGTCACTCTGATGACCACTCAACAGTCACAGAGTTACTCTGATGACCACTCAACAGTCACTGAGTTACTCTGATTACCACTCAACAGTCACAGAGTCACTCTGATGACCACTCAACAGTCACAGAGTCACTCTGATGACCACTCAACAGTCACAGAGTCACTCTGATGACCACTCAACAGTCACAGAGTTACTCTGATTACCACTCAACAGTCACAGAGTCACTCTGATGACCATTCAACAGTCACAGTGCCTTGATTTGCCCCCTTGGATCAAATACTGGTTTTTGAATTGAAATGTAGTTTCACAAAGCTTTGTATGGGAGGTTTCCCGGATATATATGAAATATGCAGTAGATATATTAAGCAGACTTTCTGCCTTGTCAGGTAAAAAAAATTGTACCCTGATAGACAAACTAGACATCATACCCATTATACCCTCTTGGAGTGCAAATAACATGACAATTTATGCAAAAATACATTTAAAAGTCAAATTTTTTTTTTGTTTTCCCACTATGGAGAACTTCAGGTAAACAAAAGAGTCTTTTTAACTACCGTATACAGTGAACTTGTAAACCTGCCAAACCAATCCAGACTTCATTGGGGGGACTCTGAACATTTACAAACTGGAAAATAAGTGCATATGAAAAAAGTTTGGGTGTTTTTCTGTTGATCTTTTTTTTTTATTTGATGTCTATTTTTAGTTGTATTTTCTGGCATTGTGATATTGAAATGCTTCCTGGGAGATAGTGTCTGTTTGGGCTGCTGTATAAGTTTATTTCTTCTGTGACTGTGTCCCCATTCAGGTTTTCTCTGAGATGTAAAAAAAAAAAGGCTCCAGCATGAAGCGTGTGGAGCTGTGTGGAGACGGTGAACAGATGCTCAGAGGACAGGGACACTTAATACGCTTCCAATGAAATGAGCTGCTGTGTTTCAGAAGAGATACAGAGGACCCGCTGAGACAGGAGTAAACAAACACCCGCTGCCTCCCACAAAGCTAAATTAGTCATCAGAACAATTAGGCAGTCCTTCGGTATAATGAGTTAAACCCTTCACTGTGTGCAACACCTGGTGAGGTCTGCTCACTTCTATCAAATAGCTTGTAGAGTTCATCTTGAATTGATACCACGTACACCTCCGACTCAGACTACTTCACCACTGTGCTCAACACAACCTTGTGGTTACTGAGGTTCACAAACCACACGTCTGCAACTGAAAGCTTTAAACATCACCAGGAATCTGTTTCACTCAATTTTTTCATTATTCAGATTATTCATATTCCTTCTAAAATAAAACCCTGTTTCCAAATGAAGTCGGGACATCACCCATCCATATATTTTCTACTGGGCCTATCCCATCTGTCATTGGGCGAGAGGCGTGGTACACCCCGGACTGGTCACCAGTCAATCACAAGTCTGACATATAGAGGCAGACAACCTGGCATGGTCACACCTATGGGCAATTTAGAGTCACCAATTAACTTAATGAGCATGGCTGTGTCTGAAATCACTCCCTATTCACGATATAGTGCACTTTATCATGAATACGCCATTTTGTTGTTGTGTCCGAATTCTGAGTGAGCATTGTTATTCGCTATATAGTGCACTCATTCTATCCAACAATGCATTGTGAAAAGCAGTGAACAACTGATGATCACTAGCCCGGCAATATTTACCATAATGCATTGCGGTTGCTGCTCTCAGACATGACGAACAAACGAGAGGAGCACAGGAACACATACAAAACTTTTTTATAGATTTTTTTGTTTATACATTAGTAGGTTATAACACACACAAAAATGTATACTATTTTACCACTCCATGAAGATAATTTTGCTACATAAGGCACGGTTCTTCTTTTTGTACCACGGAAGAAACTCTATATCCTTTGCCGAGGTCATTTTTTACCACTTCAGGGATCCTAAAGGGGCCTACCAGGTCTCTCTCCATGATTCTGGCCCAAAACATGACTCCGCCACCTCCTTGCTGTTGCTGCAGCCTTTAATTGGGCTCACCTGGCAAACTAATTATCACAGGTGTCTGAGATAGATTTCAGTGATCCAAAGAACCCTGAGACACAATACCATCCTTGAGTTTCATTGAAAAACAAAAATTTGAATGTTTATGACAGAAAAAAATCAAATTTACATAATAATTTGGAGCACATTGTAGTTGACAAGGTGTAGGGAATGAGTTTGTGGTTTCGGACACAGCCCATTTCTTTGGTATAGGTAGGAGGCTGGAGTACCTGAAGAGAACCCATGCATGCACCAAGAGAACATGCAAACTCCACACAGAAAGGTGTAAGATCCATGTAAGATCCACAAGCTGAGGCCCAAATTTATTAAGCAGTGAAATGTTATTGTTTGTAAGTTTACAGAGTGGCTCGGTTATATTAGTACGAATGTTTAGATCGGTAAGTTGGTAACGAAATATATTGGTTTTCGTCTTCATGTGGACAAGGCCTCAGAGGGTTAAAGTGGTGACTCAACAATGCTTTGAGGGAATTGCTTTAACTCAGCATAACTATCCTCCCTGGGTGAGTCTTGGTTAAGCAGATACTGTCAGAACATTACCTGCCTGACTACATGGTGCCAACTGTGAAGTCTGGTGGAGGGGGATAATGGCATGGGGCTGTTTTTCAGGGTTTGGCTTAGGCCCCTTATCTCCAGTGAAGGCCGATCTTAATGCCTCAGCATACCAAGACATTTTGGACGATGCTATGCTTCCAACTTCGTGACAACAGTTTGGGGAAGGCACCTTTCCTATTCCAACATGACTGTGCCCAAGTGACCAAAGAAAGGACTATAAAGACACAGTTTGAAGAGTTTGGTCTGGAAGAACTTGACTGGCCTGACCTCAACCTTTTAAAGCACCTTTGGGATGAACGGGAATGGAGACTGCAAGCCAGGCTTTTTCATCCAAAATCAGTGCCTGACCTCATAAATGCTATACAGAATGAACAGGCACAAATTCCCACTCCAAAATCTTGTGGAGAGCCTTCCAAGAAGGGTGGAGGCTGTTATAGAAATCCAAAAAGATGTTGTGCATTTGCTCCCACTTATTTTAGTGCCAGACAATGAAAGAAATTTGCAGTTTAAAATTTGCAGAAAAGCAAATGTAGAGGATTAAACTGTATAAGTAAAGAGACCGTGAAGCTTCTTTAACCATAAATGACAGATCACTGACATCATAACTACTACACAAAATTATATAAGCACTTTTATTACCCCCTTATCATATATATTTATGTTCCATGAGTCTCATTTAGATATGGAAGTTATCATTACATCCTAATTAGACGTGATTCTAATGGTATATCATAAATTATGTAGCTTATGTTTTATAGCAATATCACTCTATTCCTGCATGGCTAACATAATATTAAAATTAGAAACACTTCACTTGCACACTCTGTCTTTAGCAGCAGACCATAATTATGTTTAGAAAAAAACTAATCACATTCAACAAACGAAACAAAACTAATTGCAGCCACCTGAAATCACATCAAGTGATTCTAATTAAATTAACATGCTCGACAGCTTCACTGAGAGTTTCCTTGTTGAATATTTTACCATTTAGTCTCAAGAAAGAGAAATAATAAGCTATTATCATACATAAACACTGCAGCGTTAGTGATATACTCTCAAAAAAGTCACAATTAGGCAAAAGAAATGAAAGTTCTGTGTTGTGTTTAATCAAAGAAGAAATGATCCCTAATTATTTACATAAATTGGGTTAAATATTGATGTCCTAGATGAGGGAGGCTTTACAATAAGGAACAACAGCAACAATCTTAGTGTTGAGTCATCATCTATAAGAAGTAACAGCATGTTTTACACTCTGCAGAAAGGAAGAATCTCTGAAACTGACAAAACTCTACCATCAGTTCTAGATCCTTCTTTAGTCTTAGTAGTATTGTCCACTTGCATTTCAGTGGACGTTGACCATTTGAGGACCTGGGATGTTTAAACAGTTTAAAAAAAAAAAAGGCACCTGCTGTATGTGATGGAACACCAGCACACTTTAGTTGTAATACAGTTGTACTACAGTTAACTAATATTTACTTAATGCCTGGAAACGTTTGGCAGTTTATTGTTTTCTCCACTTTAGACATTACAGAAAGAAATTTATATAATTTTGTCCATTTAAAAAACACCAAAAAAAAGGGTTATTTAGCAAATTTTGTCAATTAAGAAGGCCCTGAAGATGAAATTGAGTCTATTTTGGTTTATTTAGCGGGAACAGTAGAGGGTAAACCATCAAATTTTGTCCTTTCAGAGAGCATAAAAGAGGGATAATCGCCACGTTGTCAAATTTGTCCATTTCAAGTACACTAAAGAGGGTACATGGTCAAACCATGTCCATTGAGAGTGCTGAATATAGGGCAATTTCTCAAATATGTTTGTTTCAGAGGGTGCCAAAGAGGGCAAATTTTAAAACTTTGTACACTTAGAGGGCACCAAAAAGGCATCAAAGAGGGCATTCAGAACAAACAAACATACAAACAAACAAGCAAGCAAACAAACAACAAAAACTTTTCATCATGGGGGCAGTTGCCCTCTTGCCCCCCTCTGAGTCCACCACTGGCTTTGGCTGTAAACAGTCGAACAGTCCATTTAAGAGGAGAGTGGGCAGAGCACATTCACCTTAAGCACTTCCAAAAGACCCAACCCAATTTAAATGAATGCATTATTACATACACTATGTACTATGTAAAACATTCACTTTAAAAACTATAAATCAAGCATCAAATCAGTTTCCCCCTCTGTCAAAGAAAGCAAAGTCATAGAGGGGTCTGGCTGCAGACCACAGCTCTCAGACGCCCCCTCTAGAAGACCATTACTGTCAGACACTACTATTGTTGGGACACAAGTTGCAGAGTTTGCTGATACACGTTTCCCATTTAAGACTTTTTTTTAAATTTGACTTTATTCTCAAAAACGTCTGGGCATTTCATTCCTAAAAACCTTCTGCAAACATTAGCAGACTAAGCAATTACTTCTAAACAAGACATAAAAAAGGTTAGAGGTCTGATCCAGGATTAAACTATGTATAGACCCATTTAAGAAGTGGTTACGCAAAAAAGTGGCTCGCTTTAGCTTCAGAAGATTTAACTAAAGCTAACATAGCTACACTAGCTACGTAGATAACATTAAAACATAAGCTAATGTAGCTACGTTAGCTTTAACTCGAGCAATGTGAGCTCAAACATATGAAGCTAATGCTAATGTAGTTTAATGTAGCTTTGTTAGCTACATTAGCTTTAGCTATCTTAGATAGGTAGCTATTGTTCCCATAATTCTTATAGCTCATGTAACTTTCATAGCTTGCATAGCTAACGTAGCTAGCATAGCTTTGCTAGCTTCACCCTTAGCTATGTTAGCTGCGTTAGTACCAAAACGTACTTGTTGTCCAGCAAAACAGAGTAAAATGAAATAGGGACATATGTCAACCAAAAACTTGTAGATATTTTGATGTTTTTAATTTCCAGGAACCAGTTCGCAACCCACTAAAAACAGCCCACGACCCACTTTTGGGTCCTGAATCCACCAGTTGAGAACCACTGCTGTAGGCCATGTCTAACTATGATTTTGGAGTGATATCCAGTCTTTAAGATTATGACTCTGTTTCATGAACGTTATCATGTCATTAACACATTACTGCTCTCCACTCTCTATGGGAACAAGAGTGTTTGATGTAAAAAATTGTTTGACAGGAAAAAATAAGATACCATCTGGATGAAGTGTATCATGACACACACTCATAGCTGCTAAATTTAACATGCAACTGAAGCAGCACATGCTTTAGAAAGTTGCATCCATGTATTTGTTTTTTTCTATTACCTTTATTTATTATATAAAACTTAAGTACAAAATCTTGCTCATTCCCCCTTTGTTAGCCATGTTTTAATGCCCACAAGTTTAAAAGAGTTTGATAAAGGCAGACACCATCTGGTGTCAGAATGACATGTGTGAACTGTGAAGTGTTGATTAATTCCCATTAGATCACTTAAATTGGGTTTTTTTAGACATTAATTAAATGTCGGGCTTGAACCAGAAGCTTCTAGGAATGTTAAAAAGCGTGAAAAATGAGGCATGTGTGATAAAGCTGTGCATCTCATACAGCGTCAGCACACCTCTGATGCAGTTCACCAACCAAGTTTCCATGGCCAGAAAGGTCCCACACATTCTGCACCAGCCGGGGGGCAAAGAAAGCCTGAATTTTCATTACTCAGTCTTCATCACCTCAGCAATTTTTCATTGCATTCGAAAACAAACATGACTTTGGGGCATGTCTTCGGCTGACTATGAGAAATGGATCCATTATATAATGAAGAACGATAAACAGTTACATTATGCAAATGCAGCAAACAACACAACAGATTTTCTCCATGATGAATCCTGTGTTTGCTAGAATTGACAGTAGCAATGGCCTGGAGAGAAAGTTCCCCCGGAACCAACATCATAAATGTGAAAACCTTGAAAGTGAAAGTTTAAACATCTGAAAATCACAGCTATCCTTTCAGATCTTGTAATGAGTGAAGCGCAAGCTTCTTCATCTCCTTAGGATCTGCTGATTTAGAGAAGGGATTAGCTTTTCATAACATTGGAATGCAATCTGAATCTGGAGCACCACAGTGAGAGGACTCCCACCTAACAGAACCTGCTAACGCTAGCAAACAGCGGGGCCGGAGCAATAAACGCAGGCAGATTAGCACATAAAGATAAGTGTCTTGTCATTAAACCAGACCATTTCAATGATTTATCCTCAGTCTAATGGCCTCGGCTGCCCCGGTCTAGTCTGGACTCTTTTATGGGTGAGATGTTTTGAGAGCGTGGTTTATTTCAAGTGCAAATAATTCGCTGGTTGCAATCAAGATTTTTTTTTTCAACATGTTTCTGCTAAATGTGTGAATATTAGAACATTTATTGCTTAAACACATGTGCATAATTGGATTTATTCATATGTAAATACATTTATTCTCTGCAATTAGTCTCTAATTACTTCCACGTGAAAGACACTGACTCACTCACTTAAAATCCCTCCATTCATGCAAACATGTGACATTCTTAACCTGCTTTTCTGTCTTTCATATCAGTGCCTGTGATGTACATCCCTGGAATGCATGCGAGTTAAAAGTCATTCTCTTCCAACCGGAGCCTTGTTGTTTAACATCTGCATTGGGATCTTCATGGGAATGCTTCATTCGACTGATGTTCAGCGAGACAGATTTAATATGCTGTGCAATCCTTCAAGCTTTGCCCCTTCTCTCCTCCTGGGGCATCTAATGCAGCATAATGAATCAGTGGCACACGCTCTCAGACGGAGCCTGTGTCAGAGTCAATGCTTTGGATCCATGCAACTTTCAGTGAGGATTCCAAACATGTCGTGCATGTATGAACAACAGGGGCTCTTGTTTCAAATGTCAGATCAGTTTTCAAAGACATGCACCGAGCTGCGTTATTGGTTAATGTCAATTGCTTCTAGCAACAAAGAATTTACGACACACAATACATTAAAAAAGGGGTTGTGTTACTCTATAGGCACACAAATGTCAAATAATAAATGTCATGTAGAATCAATAAGCTTCGGGCCAGATTAGGTTATTATTTACCTTTAATTCACATGCACTCATATAGACATGTGTTATTATTAAGCTTTACATAATGAGCATATAACCTGACATGCCAGATGGATTTATGTCACACAACCATCTGGAAAACTTTCCATATACAGCAATTGGGAAAGGGCAGAGCCTTTGAAAAAAAAACTCGGAGGGTGATTGGATGAACGTTCTGTCACATCAGACAAAGACATCAACAAAACACGTGATGTAACTGCTACCAAGGAGCGCCCCTACCGAGGAGTAAGTGAACCATGGTGACTGTAGACATGTCAGTACATGACTTTTGTTGTTTCTGAAAGAACTTAATGCTGTTCTTTGTTCTTCTTTTAACAAAGAAATTTCAACTTCTGATAAAACTGGCCTTTTTGCAGCATCCATGCTAATGTCTTCTGCCACATTTGCACCAACCTCTTGTTGCCGCTTGCTTACTTCACGACTCCACCGCGCCTTAAAGTACTGCCCCTCGTCGCTGATTGGTCCTGTCACTTTCTAATCGGGCCCAAACAGCTCAGACGGGAGCTTTGCAAAATAGATTTGCCAGTGAGAAACACGGAACCGGGCGTATCCATCTGCTTTGCAAGGTTACTCTAAGTGTACAAAATTTGAAAATTTGCCCTCTTTGGCACCCTCTGAAACAAACATACTTGAGAAATTGCCCTATATTCTGGCCTCTAAATGGACACGGTTTGACCATTTACCCTCTTCAGTGTACTTGAATGGACAAATTTGACGACTTGATGATTTGCACTCATTGATGCCCCCTGAAAGAACACAATTTGATGGTTTACCCTCTACTGTCCCCGCTAAATAAACCAAAATAGACTAAAATCTGTCTTCAGGGCCTTCTTAATTGCTACATAGGCTTTTTTGGTGTTTTCTAAATGGAAAAAATTATATAAATTGCTTTCTGTAATTTCTAAAAGCGGAGAAAATTTTAGACCTCCTAACGTTTCCTGGCGTAAAGAAAATATTAGTTAACTGTATTACAACTAAAGTGTGCTGGTGTTCCACCACATACAGCAGGCGCCTTGTTAACTATTTTCACCCCTGACCCTCAAACATCCCAGGTCTTCCACTGACCAAAGCCCACTGAAATGCAAGTGGACAAAATTAAGACCAAAGAAGGATCTAGAACTGATGGTAAAGAAATGTCAAAGAAATGTTGTCAAGTTCTGATAAAACTGACACTTTAGCAGCATGCATGCTAATCTCTTCTGCCAAAACTGCAACGGCCTCTTGTTGTTGCTTGCTTACGTCACCACGCCACTGTGCCTGAAAGTGATGCCCCTCAATGCTGATTGGTCCATTTTCTAACTGGGCCAAAACGGATCAGATGGGAGCTTTGCAAGACGGATTCGCCAGTGAGAAACAAGGAAACGGGCAAATCCATCTGCTTTGCAAGGTAACTGACATTTAGCCTGGCTAAACAAAGCAAAATAGAAAGCTAAACCAAATGGTATCGGATCAGTGCATAAACTCGTGTACTGGCTAATATCGTTACCTTTTTTTTTTTTTTTTTTTTATACCTCAAAACACTGATGACAGTTAAACAATGAATTTTGTTCTCTTAGGGTTTCTGTCTGTTATTGGATCAGCAACAGTAGCTAATAATGGTTAACCAAGATTTGTATCTGTTTAGAGGATGTTTTTTTTCTGGCTTTTCAAAATTGGGTCGGGGTCTGCTTGCAGTTTCTGTCTGGTTTTTGGTTGGCAGTACCGGCAAATGGCCGTTCACCAATGAATCTCTTCCTGCTTGAAGTTTCTGCCCATGAAATGTTATATTTTCTCCTTTTATTGCTCCAAAGGCTACACGCTATACATTAAGAAATTTGGTTTTGCTTAATGTTTGTTCAGATTTTCTTTCTTGGCCTTCCAATAATGGCTGGTAGATCACTACTAAAAGTCTGGTTCTGATCAAAGTTTCTTAGGTTTTTTTGTTGTTGTTGGCAGCAGTGACAGTGAATCTGGTTCTGCTCAGAGAAAAGGTTACCTTGATGTTGTATCAGAATGCTGACTGGATGTTTCATGAATGTCAGGGCTCTCTTTGGAAAAGAGCATAGACTAGACCTACTCCCCTTGTAATGTGTCCTGGAATTGCTTTTATTGTAATTTAGTGCTATGAGGATAAAAAAAACAGCATGATGCATCTGATTTCTTATGAAAACACCTACTGTAAGGTGTTTGTAAGAGTTCTGTAGTCTATTTTTTGTCGATTACCCTTTGTAGTTGGAAAAACATTGTAATAGTTTTTCCCATTAGGTCATTCTGGATCCTGAAGTTGTATAAAATAAAATATTCTAGCGCCAGTATTCTGAATCTCACACCAGATTCAGACTGGCATCTTTTTTGCCACTTAGGTTTAATTCTTATCAAAATGTCTTGTACCTGGCATCACTTAACAACCAGAAAAGCATGCTGAAGTGGATTCTTTAGTTTTCCATTCAGCACTGCAGACTGACATTCATCATGACTGCACAGTCATGAGTCTGAGCAGGAGCGATCAATACAACCCAATTAGAAACACAGTATCTCTGGGATCAAAGGCCTAGTCTGATCTTAGGGATCTGACTAGCAGACAATACGTTAATATAGAACCCAGTTGTTCACGGTGACAGCAGCATCCCATCCTGTGACACTCCTGCACTGCCGCCACCAGAATATCAACACTCTTTCATTGTTACGGCCCTTATGCAATCAATTTCAATCTAAGGCTAGTGGTCAATCACTCTCACTGTCGGACACACACAGCCTGCAAATAAGCGTGAGGGGAGACAGGCTTGACAAAGCTGCCGGACCCCGACTTGCCTTTGCTGTCTGCAGACTATAGCACCAAGGCCTGTAAACAACACAGCTGGGACAAACAAACCAAATCCTGACACTCCTTGGCTCCTCTCTGGTTTAATCCTTCCGCTTGCGTTGCCAGAAAGTGTAATGATTTGGACTATTCTGGGCGCCTGGAAGATGTTCTGAAAATATATTGCAAGTCAAATTACCTGTGGGAATGGGCGAGACACAACGCACCTGATGGCTTATAAACACAGATAAGACAAGATGGATAGGAGCGGAGGAAAAGCAGGGAGATCGGAGCTGTGCTGCGTTCGAAATGTCCCTGTTAGTGCGCTCACAGCAGGTTTGTGAGTTTGTGCACAGGCATGTTTTTGAGGGTGTGTGTGTGAACATGTTTTAGAGTTTAGGGTTCTTTTTCGTCATCATTGTCCAAGAAGCTGACTCCAAAACAGGCCCGCCCATAGAATTGGCTGGGCCCCTGAAAACCCCAGAGAATGGGCCATCCCCAGTTGTGATTTATTGGTGATATCATTGCATGCATGTTGGATTAGTAGCACTGGTGCTAGCATCCTGGCTAACAGTAACCTCATGTCTGAGCTGAAAAGTATGTCAAGCTACTATTGGGTCCTGATATTTGAATTATGTATTCTTGCCTCGTTTTAACCCCATTTCATCATTGTTTCCCCACATTTTTTCACATTTGACCCATTTTGCCTCTCTCAACCACTTTTTGCTGCTTTTTAGCACCTTTTCACCACCTTAGCCACCCATTGTTGCCACATTTTTGCACATTTTCGTCAGATTTAACCCCTTTTTGCCTATTTAATCATTTTTTGCCACTTTAGCCAAATTTTTTCTACTTTTATCTAATTATTTTTATCACATTTTCTATTAATTGTTACCACTTTTAGCCCATTTTCAACACATTTAATCCATAATGGGCACTTTTTAACCGATTTTCACCATTTCCTGCAATTCTTTTGCCGTTTTTCCTTTCTTGACCAAATTTTTGCATCTTTTATCCCATCTTTGCTTCTTTTAACCCATTTTTTTGCACATTTTAAACATTTTTGCCACTGTGTTACCACTTTTTACCACTTTTTCTACAACTTTTTGCCACCCTTTAGCCTTTTTTTCCACTTTGAAAACATTTTTTTCTGCTCTTTGCCAGCTTTTCACAACATAAGCCACCTATTTCCCATTTTTGTGCCACTGTAACCCTTTATTGCCACTTTACCCCCATTTTTTGCTTCTTTGAACCTATTTTTGCCACTTTCTACAAATTATTGCCACTCTGTACCATTTTCACATTTTTTTCTGTATAACCCATTTTTCCTCTCTCAACCACTTTTTGCTGCTTTTTTAGCACCTTTTCACGGACTAAGCAACCCATTTTGCCACATTTTTGCCCATTTTTCCACGCTATTTTTTTCTGCCTATTTTGGACCCTTTCTGCTGATTACATCATTTTTTGCCACCTTAGTCAAATTTTTGCTCCTTTTATGCCATTGTTGCTTCCTTGAACCCATCATTGGCATATTTTACCAGATTTTGCCACTGTGTTACCATTTTTTAAACCATCTTTTCTATTCATTTTTGCCATTTCTAGCCAATTTTCAACACATCTTATCCATATTTGCCACTTTTTAAGCAATTTTCACCATTTCCTGCAGTACTTTTACCCTTTTTGCCTTTCTGAACCAATTTTTGCCAACTTTGGTCCATCTTTGCTTCTTTGAACCCAATTTTCACACATTTTAAATTTTTTTTTGCTACTGTGCTACCACTTTTTGCCACCTTTAGCCTTTTTCCACTTTGAGACCATTTTTTTCTGCTTCTTGCCACCTTTTCACTAGCCACCTTTTGCCACTTGTTTTTTCTCTGTAACCCTTTATTGCCACTTTCTCCCCCCTTTTTTTGCTGCTTTAAACCTATTTTTGCCACTTTCTACAAATTATTGCCACTCTGTACCATTTTCACATTTTTTTCTGTACAACCCATTTTTCCTCTCTCAACCACTTTTTGCTGCTTTTTTAGCACCTTTTCACGGACTAAGCAACCCATTTCGCCACATTTTTGCCCATTTCTGCCCATTTATCCAACAACTTACACCTTTTTGCCATTTCTAACAGTTTTTCACAATTTTTTCTGCCTATTTTGGACCCTTTTTGCTTTTTACATCATTTTTTGCAACTTTAGTCAAATCTTTACTACTTTTATCCCATTGTTGCTTCCTTGAACCCATCATTAGCATATTTTACCAGATTTTGCCACTGTGTTACCATTTTTACCACCTTTTCTATTCATTTTTTCCACTTCATAGCAATTTTCAACACATTTAATCCATATTTGCCACTTTTTAACCGATTTTCACCATTTCCTGCAGTTCTTTTACCCTTTTTGCCTTTCTTGACCAATTTTTGCAAGTTTTATCCATCTTTACTTCTTTGAACCCAATTTTCCCATATTTAACAAAATTTTGCCATCGTGCTTCCACTTTTCACCATTTCCACATTTTTTTTGCCAGTTTAAGCCGTTTTGCACTTTGAAAACTTTTTTTTATGCCTTTTTAGCACCTTTTCACAACTTGAGCCACCTATTTTTGCCACTTTTTTCCCCTTCTGTAACCCTTTATTGCCACTTCCCCCCTTTTTTTGCTTCTTTGAACCTATTTTTGCCACTTTCTACAAATTATTGCCACTCTTTTACCATTTTCACAGTTTTTTTCTGTACAACCCATTTTGCCACCTTTTTGGCCTCTGTATGCATTTATTCAATTAAAGTCTGACATTACTTTCTAAGAGGTTTAGTAAATGTGCCGATCCACAATTTAAACATTAACCAAAAAGGTAATTTTGATTTTAAAAAAGAGGTTTTCATTTTGAAGAATGTTGTATTTTACTATAGCATACAGTTATACATTTAATTTATTTTATTTTTTGGAGTGGGTATTATTCAGGTTCAATATGAAATATGGCTACCAGAGATTAACTTTACAATGGACCATGATTTTTCTGACATCTATAGCCCCCCCTGTTTGGCTGAGGCCCAGACAGCTCTCCCATTTATCCCCCCCTTATGGGTGGCCATGCTCCAAAACAGAAATCACCTTACTGCAATAAAAACTTGAAAGTAAGCCTGGATTGGTTATTTCAAATTGGCATAAATTGGACAGTTGTTTCCGCGGCTTCTTTTCTGAGCAGTCAATCAAAAACTAAAAATCTCAGAGTTCGTGTTTCTTGAATTCTATATTTAAATCCAATGCGTATCCAATCAGCTCTAAAGATGTATTTACATTCTCCCAGCCTTCTTACTTTCATTGCATTGTCTCAGATGAGAGCTTTCCCTTTTCTTTGCAGGAAAAAAACATGCCTTCCTTTCTGTGTTAGGCCACCACGGAAAACTCGATTGTATATTTAACAGATTTACCAGCAGCAGAATTTTGCACACACATCTCTACCAGAGGCACTGCACCTAATTGTTTTGGCACACCACTTAAGATAAACACAATTAAATCGAATCAGTTTCAATGCCCAGTGAAGCCAGCCACACATTTTGGATGTAGTGTTCCCAAACCATGCAGCATGAGAAGTCTCCATTGCTGTATGAATTACATTCATTTTCATAGAAATGCAGATTTACATTCATGCAGTTATCTGTGATTCCACGTTTTCAATGTTTTTGATCTTAATTCAAATTTTCTGACATGCTCTTGGTTTGTGTTGCAACATCAAAGTATTGCCACTTGTCAGGGTTGCATTCATGTGTTATTTGGTGTGATAGCTTAATAATTTTTGCAAGCCTGCACCAGATTAATAACCAGTCAAAACGTCACTGGGTATTTAATTGATACACTAGAGCATTTCTCAGATTCAGGTGGAGAAAAAACGTGATATCTGACATGGCCTGAAAACAAATCAAAAGGGCTGTGAACAAGTCCAGAGGGGGGCATGAATCTTTCTCAGATTAAAGTGAATTTCCATCAAGGAAGTGACACGCTCTGAGAATTCAACACAGCCAGTATGCAAGGGTCCAGGCACCTCGGGGACCCCAAGTCTAATTTGCTTCAAACCTAAAAGGCAGATAATGGTGCTGATCTGACAGCCAGCCAATTCCCAGTTCCCCTCATCAAGAATACATTCAATTTCAAACATCAAACTGCTTGCAACAAAAATGGAAAACCCTTTGAATGAGGGAAAGTTGGATGTATGAGGGAAGAAACTTTAAGGAACCCTTGATATAATTGACAAGTTTGGAACACTATCAGCGTCACTGTTCAGAGCAGAGGGTCCCCATTTTTAATCAGATGACTTATTTGAAAGTCGCAGAGTTATTCAAGCAGAAAGTTTGTTATCCCGACTCCTCATTTCAGTGTTCAAAACTTGAGCTTTCATTCAAAAGACAGCTGTCCTCGTGTGCTGCAGTACTTCACATGTGCTTCTCTTGCTTCACCATCAAAGTTTCACTTAAACTTTCCATTTAAAAACATTTTATTTATGTCATGTTTCTTTGACCAGCATGTCTAGAGACGTTATTTGACTGGATTTGATATGATATTAGATGCTACTGTATGATTGGGTCAGTACAGTATCATACATCCATTTAATGAGAAAAAAACAGTATGAAATATAAATATATTTAAGAATATAATATGAAATGATAATTTTCTCCCATACCATATCTGTTGAGTTCACAGGCAGATGTTATGCCAGCTTGACCCAAGGCTAGCTGCACCTCCACCAGTGCCTGTACCCCATCAGCTGGGGACCACCATTCACTGTTGTTTCACCCCTTGTCCCAGAACATGTCCTGGTGGCGGGGCAGTGAACAAGGATGTCTTCCTGACAATCCCTGCAGCCAGCCCTCTTCAGGAGTTTGCAGCTCCCCATGCCTTGTCCCGTCTCTCTAACCAGAGCTAAAAGCTTGCCCTTTCTGCCTCTTCTGCCACCTCCCTTGTAGCCCTGCTCAGAGCTCGTCCACGTGGTCCAAGGACTTTGAACAGGTGAGATGCTGAGCCTTTGCCCCAACTTCCACCAGGTAGATGCTTGTGCTCCAGCCATGTTCCCTGCACTCTGCAAACAGGTCAGTGTATTTCAGCCTCTTCCTTTCATTTGCAGCTGAAAGCCCCTCCTCCCATAGCACTGTGAGCTCAATCAGCAGTGCACGTCTTCTGGATAGGGCCCACAGCATCATGTCTGATTGCAGTGTGGTGCAGCAGATCTCGGCTGAGAAATGTAGCTGCTGTCCTGGGCTCACCTCCATTCTCCACTGTCCCGGTGACAGGAGCCTGAGTACTGGTCTGCTGTTGATGGACTCTACAAGAGTTGATATGATACGATGCAATGCGATGGGAAACAATACGATACAATACGATACGATGCAATGCAATGCGATGCGATACAATGCAATTTGATGCGATATGATACGATGCTATGTGATGTGATACGATATGATGCCAATATGATAGAATACGATGCGATGCGATATGAAACAATGCAATGCGATACAGTGCGATGGGATATGATATGATGTGATGGGATACGATAAGATACGATACGATACAATGCGATGCGATGCAATGTTATGTGATACAATGCGATACGATGCCAATATGATACAATATATGATATGATACGATACAATGCGATATGATACATTACGTTACGTTATGTTACGTTATGATACTATACGATATGCAATGCGATGCAATGTGATACAATATGATATGATACAGTACTGACAGCCACTGCTCTAAATACCTCAGATTTAGCTTTAGCATTGCGTCTGTTTTACCAAAATTGGGCCACATTTCTGTTTGTCATTGAGAATTAAAACAACCGTTAGATCTTTCATGTTGGGAAAGATGTTTTCACTCTGCTGCTGACCTGCTTTGGCATGAGTGGCTGATTCAGAGCTAATTGCTTGAATATAAGTGATTAGCTATGAATTAGCCACAGTAGTACTTTTGTCAAAACTGGACATTTCTTCATTAAAGCAAGCGCAGAGAGCAACACGGAAAGCTTTCTGCGACAGAAAACGATGTTGTCGCTCTTCTGCCAACCTGCTCCAGCATGAGTATGCAATAGTTCGATAGTTAAGGGGAAAGGGTTAGTTGTTTTGAGAAGTTGTATACAAAGCTTGCTAGTGGAGTGATTAGCTCGGACCACTCAGACTCATACTGCAGCGGCAGTTTTGTCTGAACTGGACAATTTGTCTTTAGTTAAACAAAGGCACAAAGCAACATTGAAAGCTTTTCAACAGGCATCCTAGATCGTTGCGGTCAGCCATATACCAGGTTTTAACCTAGTCTTGTTCATTTATTTAAACACCATTTTTATTGACCTTCAATGATGACAAAGTATGAACATTAATCGTCACATATTTTACCCTTTTAAGGCAAGTCTATGTTGGTCTAAAGGGTGAAGTTTGTTGCTGAAAAAACATTTCAGTATAGGATTTTTGCATGTCTAAAAACCCCTCTGTTTCAGCCCTGCTCAGAACAAGCTGTTTGTGTGTCTGTAGCTTTAAACGTTAATGAGCTGTCTGACTCCGCCCCTCTCAGGAACCTTATGTGGCTCTCCACATCCTAGCTGAGAGGAGGATCAGTAGAAGAGGGTGGAACTTTCTTCCAAGTAGGGAGGGACAACTGAACCTGGGGGCGGGGCTAACTCCCCACATGACATCATGAGGGAAAAATCTGAGAATGGCTTGTTTCAGCACACATTTTCTGAAGGGGGGGGGGTTCTTATTCTTGGGGGTATTGTAGACAGGCCAGGGGGACATATTTTTGTAAGAAAAGCCCAAAAAGGTATATTTTGCATGATATGTCCCATTTAAGTGTCTGATAATGTGTGAGTAGAATAAAAAGGTGAATTTATTATGGTTAGTAAGCTGCCTCTGACATTGTGTTTTACCTCAGTTCATCCCTATTCACCAAGGCCAAAGTCAGCAGATATTCAGGTACAATAACAAACTCTTTGTGAGTGTTTCCAACAATGCCATTGTGCTCACACTAACCAAGTAAAGAGGAGGCAACTCTGCTTAATTTCATTTCGTGTCTTGTGACCTCCTGGTTTTGTTTTGGCATCTTTATGCAATGTTGAACATCTTGGTAATAAAAGCAAGCACACTAAAATGAATATTAGGCTACTAAACAGACAGGGCTGTGACTTTCACTGACATCCACATGAGCTAACTGTCATCACAGATCAGCTGGAAGAGAATCTAACCTGCAGAAGAAGTGGATCTTTCTATTCTGTGGATGAATCAATGCTGCCGTAGCCCAGGACAACAAATGATGTAACTCAGGGGCAAGAAGAAAATGAAATTAGAAAATAAACAGTCCGTTAATTAAGTTCTGCTTGTAGCCAGGGAAGTTTCGTCAGCAATCGACAGGTTTCTGGCATTTTCCATTGGCCTGTAATTAAAATAAATAAGCCAGTCGGTAAACCAGCTAATTAAAGTAGAGGATCAATGGATCAGAGAGGAGATCTAATGAAGAAGCCATGAAAATTTCGAACAATACTTGGCTTGGCAATTTGGGAAATTGAGGCATTAACTTATACTTATGGGTATATGGCTAGATTTATACTTTAACTGTGCAAGAAGCATATCAGACAGTGAGTTAAGTTATAGAATTTAGGTCAAACAGCTCCTATGAAATACAATTATCTCTAAGTTACAGCATAGGCATGAGCTTATGTGTTATTTTACAGCATTAAATCAGGTCATTTGACAGATCTGCCTTATCTCAGCCTCTCTCGTCTCCATTGTGGCCTTGGTATCTCACACAAACCCTCTGAGAAATACTAATAATGTTTTTTGCTGTATTTTACATCTATTATTGCAGTGAAAAAATCAGCTCCTTTCAACAGGCTGTCACACAAAATATATGGGCGCTATCTTAGGTCTTTATTAAAAGCTTTTTGTGTAACTGTGTGAGGGCAGGGAGTCACTCTATAAACACTAATCTTTTCTGCAAGTGGATTAAAAAATGAGTGGGTCTTTTTGTTGGAGCATTTTTGACCTCCATTTAACTTAATCTCTCTTCTTATTAAGGGACTCAGACACAGCAGCATGTCTCTAAGCCTTTTTATATTTAAATGTTTTATTTTGAATATTTATCTCCGTCTCATTTTGGATTTTCCTACTTGATTGTGTTCATTGAATCAGCAAAATTCGATTGAATTCCTGCCACCATCTTAAAAAAAGAAACAGTTTTCATTCTAGTGTGCTTTTGGTGGATGTCACTGAGTTCACAGAAGTGTGGTTCATCTCCCTCCGAGCGCTATGAGATGGTTGAGTTCAGTGTGCAGTGACTGCGGGCGTGTGTGTATCTAGTCCATGTCTGGTGTGTGCATGTAGGTTGTGTTTGCATGAGTGTGGACGTGTCGTGGTCTTCCAGCTTCCATTTTCCTGGCCTGAGGTAGCCACAAGGTCCATCTGGTGAATACCAGTTTTTTTAGTTCATGTCAGGATTTTTATACTTTTTTTATGTAATACGTGCAGCGGCCACAAGTAATTTGTTGGCTTTCTGTTGTAGGATTTTGGTAATGCTTCAGATAACAGCCTGCAGATTAAAGTCAAATTATTTAGTATAAAGACAGATTTAACAGCCCCAGCACTGAGTCAAATATGTTTCAGCAAGATAGAGGAACATGTTTGGTCAAAACAGAAATGTGCTGATTTACCCTTTCAGTTATCATATTAGCTGAAATATAAAGCTGGATTCCCAATTTGCATTGCAGTATCTTTAAAGCAGTGTTACTTAACCATGCTCAACCAAAGAGCCAAATTGTTGAAAAATACCTTTGCAAGAGCCACAATCTAAGGGGTGAAAAGTGGTAAAATGGCTTGAAGTAGCGATGAAATAAGTTAAAGTTGGCAAAAATGGTCAAATGACAGCAAAAATGAATGAAAATGGGGGAAGAAGTGGTCAGATAGTAGCAAAACTGGGTGAGAAATGACAAAAAATGAGTTACAGGTGGCAAAAAATGGTCCAGAAGTGGCAAAAATGTGGCAAAAAAGGAGAGAAAGGTGACTAAAATGGGAACAATAGTAGCAAAAATAGGAAACAAGTGATATTCAACGGCAAAAGGTAGCTTAAATGGGCAAAAAAATGATGGAAAAGGGCAAAAATTGGATAAAAGTGGCAAAAAGAAGTGAGTAAAATGGGCAAAAAAGGAAACAAGTGGTATTTAATGGCAAGAGGTAGCTTAAATGGGCAAAAAGTGGCAATAAAATTGTGAAAAGGGGCAAAAATGGGGGAATAAAATTCCAAATTAAGACATAAAAGAGCCACAAATAATCACAAAAGAGCCACACATTGAGTATCACTGCTGTAAAGTATTCACCCCCTTGGATGTTTAACCTTTTTATTGATTTGTAAATTAATCATGGTCAATTATTTTTAAAAACTAATGTCAGTTAAATAAATATATATGTAATGTAAAATTAGTGACTGCATAAATATTCACCCCCTTTAAAGAGACTGGCCTATTTCAACTGCCAATTGGTGCTAGTAGTCTTACAACTGGTGAAATGGGGATCACCTGGGTGCGGTCAATGTGTTTCAAGTGATTATAGCATGAAGACACCTGTGTCTGGAAGGTCCAGTCACCAGTATTCCTGGCTACCATTACACCATGAAGACAAAAGAACACTCCATGCAACTCAGAGAAAGTTTATTGGAAAGGAAAAATCAGGGCATGAATACAGAATAATTTCCAAAGCATCAATCTGCCATCAAGAAAGGAAGGAATATGGCACATGTGTCCAGATCAGGCCGTCCTCACAAACTGAGAGCAAGCAGGAGACTAGTGAAAGAGGCCACCGCGACACCTATGACTACTCTGAAGGAGTTACAGCTTCAGCAGTTGAGGTGGGAGAGACTCTGCAAATGTTGCCTGGGTTCTTCACCAGCCAAAGCTTTAAAGGAGAGTGGCAAAGAGAAAGCCACTTTTTTTTTTCAAAGGTTTATTTTGGGCATTTTTGTGCCTTTATTTGATACAGGAGAATACCGCACCCCATGTACGCCGTTCGCGTACATGGGGCACGCCTTAAACCACTTGTCCACCTGCACCCCAGAAAGCCAGAAATACAGTATGTGGCTTAAATATCTCAATCGCCCCCTTGTGGCTAGCTGCAGTATTGGGATTTAACTGTGTGAAGGGAGACTGAGTTCACTGCTAAATGCATAAAATAAGTACATTTCAAAGAAAATACAATTATTTAGATCAAAATGTGTCTTCTATTTAGTAAATCTGAGCTGCTGGCGCTCACAGTGTCTGCATAGACATAAGCTGGTCCTTGTACAAGGATAGTTGATGACCCCTGCCTTAGATGGTCCATGAACATGCCACACTGTATTCCACCTTACGACCAAAACAGTCATGATAACTCTCAAATCAAATTATTTATGGTCTTAACCTGGATGTTTTTCTATGAGCAGAGCTAACAGCTAGCTAGCTAGCATAGTTGACATTACACTTACTTCAGTTTGTGATATTATGGTTAATTGAGTTAGCAATAGTCCACTCACAGCAATAATCCACTTCCACAATAGTCCAAAATGATCAACAAAAGGTCTAATCTTTATTAATCACTTGATAAATAACAAGTGTTATTTATAAAGCAGTAGCATATTTCTAATTGGAGGCCTATAAGATACACACTAAACTTAACAAATTAATCATAAGTAATTTGTTCTTTGATGCCATAATTATGCTGTTTACCATCCATATTCTCACCATAGGTACCTGTCAATTATTCCCATTCTGTCGGCAGACATAACTCACTGCATGGCATTGGAGTTTAACAATTTTGACTTAATTATGAGTCAAAAACACAAGCCACAGCTTATCATTACAGCTTATTTTATTCCTGTATCGTACATTTATTTTTAAGCGTATAAGGGATGAAGACAGGTCATTTTATTTCTTTTCAGATGAGGTTGAACATTCAGCTTTGGGACCCACTAGTGGCTTCTAGGGTCCCATGCATTTGCACAGTCCACATATAGCTAAAAAAAGGCTCTGATCCCCACTGTGAAACACGGTGGTGGCAGCATCATGCTGTGGAGATGCTTCTCAGCAGCCGGCCCTGGAAGGCTTGTAAAGGTAGAGGGTAAAATGAATGCAGAAAAATATAGGAAAATCCTGTAGGACAGTCTTATTCAGTCTGCAAGGGAACTACAGCTTTAGAGAAGTTTTCTTTTCCAGCAAGACAATGACTTCCCAAGCATACAGTGAAAGCTACACAGAAATGGTTTAAAAACAACAAGTTGAATGTTCTGGAGTCAAAGCCCAGACCTCAGTCTAATGGAGAATTTGTGGTTGGATGAAAAGTGCTGTTCACCCACCATCTAATGCAACCTGACAGAGCTGGAGCAGTTTTGCAAAGAAGAATGGAGTAAAATTGCAGTGTCCAGATGTTTGAGTCTGGTTGAGACCTATCCACACAGACTCAGTGCTGTGATTGCAGCCAAAAGTGCATCTACTAAATACTAAGTCACTTGTTTTACATACAGATTTTCATTTAAACATGACTGATTAAGGGTAAAACATCCAAGGGGGTGAATACTTTTGATAGCCATCGTATACTGAAAACTCACCACTCTATCAATGCATATACTTGAATAAGCTAGATATATATACCTTCTTATCCTGTTTTTAGAGTAGCTAAGATGTTAATGAATGTAACCATGTGTCATATTAAAAATCCAGGCGTATCAATGCAACTGTTCATCATAAACTAAAATCCACATCAGCCTCACCCTGGTTTCTCTAGGCCTTTTGAGATGATGTGATCTTGCTCCGCCTATGCTCCATTACCACGATGGTGCTGCTGCAGAGGTTACGCCTCATTAATTCAAAGCTTGAATTACTTCACTGCAGACGATGAAGGTTAAGATAGGGGCTCTTCATTTGCTGAACAACAGAAAGGCCTCATTAAAGATGCTCTACTCTTAAGGCACAGGCTGTTATCATTCCTATTGGTTAATTCACACTCACTGACAAGGAGCCATAAGTAATATTTAAAATCTTCTCTAACATAGTAAAATCTTTTTGTTTTCTTGCAACAGAACATTATAGATGCACCTCAGGTTCAGATATGCCTGGAATACAATCCACCCACTAATTCATCAATAAGCTCCTCAAGCCTCCTGTTTTCATGTAATCCCACGCATGCCTATTGTTGGAATTCTTTGATTTACCTCTCTTCTTCTACAATGAAATGCATGCACAAAGCATTTTAAATCCCCTCGCTGGCAGGCTATATATCTAGCAGCAAATTGCATAAAAGCTGAAGTATATTTTGTGGTGTGTCGTGAAAAGGGCGCCGATTTTTGGACGGGGAGGTAAGCCATCATAAACTTTACTGTCTGCACAATGTCTGGCCTGATGCACAGTGATGGCTGTCTCGCTCTCTGGTGTGCAAACCACTTAGGACTTTTTCTGAATTTAGCCTTGCAGCATTGCTGGGTTTCTTGTGAAAACGCCTGCAAATGCTAAATCTCAACCTGAATCTATGAGCTCTCTTTGGATCACATTAGCAGAAATGCTGGTTCTTATATCTAGGACAAAGGGCATGTCAGTACCAAGGAGATCCTCCCAATCCAGCATACATTCCCCTCTGCCTCGCAGCCATTATGAAATGTAGTGGAACTGAGTGCTGTTTCTGAGAGGAAATATTAGTTTATTTCCAACAAATGGTACATCTTTAGCAGCTGTCAGTGATGCGTGTCAGCCACAGTCGGCCCCAGCTGTCTCATTTGACATTGCCTGCAGGAGTACAAGTGTCAAGTGTGATTTTCAGACAAGTGGGGTCAAAGCGTCAATCCTCCAGACGGAAGATGGTGACAGATAATCGCTCGCAGCTTTACTTTGTAAAACTTTCAGAGGATGGAGCGGAAATAATATGCTAATTCAGGCTGAGTAATTAGGAAACACAGTAATCTAATAGTTGCTCAGAGGGGAATTGCTGTGTGATGACAAAATATATAATTCATGGGCCGCAGTGGATCTGTAAACATCCTTCACTAGGAGAGATGGGAGGAGGATAGCACATGCATATGTGTTAACAGAAATATGCATGCAGAATTAACATGGACAGATTTGATTTAGAGGTTTGTTGACGGTGATGGAATCTGTTGAAAGCTCTAGATAGGAAACAGGAGAAAGTAGCTGTGTTTACCCGTTTCCACAATGCATTTGATACAAAAGATCATTGCTTCTGCAGAAATATGAAAGTACAAGACGATGGCTCTCAACTGGTTGAGCCTCAGGACCCAAGATCAACTGCTCCATGAGAAATCGGCTCCCAAATTTCAGGTATTTCCAACCAACTGTTTATTGTAAAAATAGCCCTGTTTGGACATCATGTAGTAGAAAATGACAAATAGAAACATGACAAAAACATGAATCTTTTAGAATAGGTTCATGGACGTTTTGGTGCCGCTTTTGTTCCCTGGAACACATTTGCAACCCATTGAAAGGGCTGTGTGACCCACTTTTGAGTCCTAATCCACCTGTTAAAAAAACCACTGGTATAAAAGGAGCTTTCATTGGGCGATAGATGGTATATCCTGGACTGGTCACCAGTCAATCGCAGGGCTGACATAGAGACAGACAACCAGGCATGCTCACACCCACACCTACAGCCAATTTAGAGTAAACAATTAACCTGATGAGCATGTTTTTGGCGGTGGGAGGAAGCCAGAGAGAACTTATGCATGCACACTGAGAACATGCAAACTCTACAGAAAAATGGAAAAAAAGACATGGAGAAAAGGCTGCTGATGAACATTTTTAGTCATATTTAAATTAACACTGCTTTAAAAGCATTTTTTCTAAGTCTGAGGATTAAAACCCACTGAAAAAGTGCAAGATTCAATGGTTGAAGAGGAGCCAGGTCACCTAACTGGAAGCTGGAATATATGGGTCAATGATGTGACGCATGTTTTAAAGTAGCCAAAAGTTTTAATACCTAAATATCTAAAAGGAGTGAATATTATTAAGATCCATACTAATCCCTTTCACCTATGTCCCTTTTACTGCCCTAGTCTAAATTTTCAGGTTTCAATCAACTTTTTTTTTTTTTTAAAGATTTATTTTTGGGCCTTTTCATGCCTTTATTTGATAGAGGAAGGACAGTGGATAGACTCGGAAACAGGGAAGAGAGTGGGGAGAGACATGGGGCAAAGGGCCACAGGCCAGATTTGAACCCAAGCCGCCCGTGTACATGGGTAGCGCCTTAAACCACTCGACCACCTGCACTCCTCAGGTTTCAATCAGCTTTGAGAGAATAATAGGGCAATTTAGGCAAAAATGTCAATGTGGTGTAACCAAAAAAAATTGGTACAAAAAAATTAAACTATTTTTTTTTAAAGGTGAAAATCCCAACTAAACACTCTGTAAACTAGTCTGGCATAATTTTACACTAGTACTGTTGAATATTAGATAAATGTCTTGAACAATTATTGTTTTATGTATTTTTGATAGTTTGTGGAATTTTTGGAGTCCAGTTGACTTCCTAAAACATCAACGTGGTGTAACCACCGTTCAAGGGGCCATTTTGCTAATATTTTTCAAAAAGACATTTTCAAAGGAAATGATGTCACAGAGATGAACATCTGATGATCATAACTGGTACACCTCAAGGTTGGTCTCTTATTAAAATCTGATATAATCAGACATTTCTAGGGCTTCCTAAGAAATGTCAATGATCATATGTCAAATGGTATGACCCAAGAAAAGCGTCTATATTGCATGATCTTTGTAAAAAAAACATTATTTACATTTAAAGTACTCTTTGACATCTTTATACCAAGACCATGAGCTACCATGAGTGTCTGTGATAATGGCTGTTAAATTTGATTTTAGAGTGAAATGTCCAATGGTGTAACCGGTTACACCATTTACACAGGCAAAAATAAAGGAAACAATGATATTTAATGGCAAAAGGTAGCTGAAAGGGGCAAAAAATGGTGAAAAAAACTGAAAAGGGGCCAAAGTGGTCCAAAAGTGGCAAAAATGTGGCAATTAAAAAATATGAGAAAAGTGACTTAAATGGGCAAAAAGCAGTCAAGAGTGGCAAAATAGAGTGAAAAATAGGAAACAAGTGGTATTTAATGGCAAAAGGTAGGCTAAAGGGGCAAAAACTGGAAAAAAAAAATTGTGAAAAAGGGCAAAAATTGGGAAAAGTGGCAAAAAGAAGTGGCAAAAACGAGCAAAAAACAAGGAGAAAAGTGGTATTTAATGGCAAAGATAGCTTAATTTGGTGAAAAGTGGCAAAAAAATGTTGAAAAAGGGCAAAAATGGGATAAATGGGACAGTTAAGATTGGGTGTGGTTAAAGTACACTCAAAAAGACTAAATCTGACTATTATGGAGTAAAATATTTGTTACTATGGAAATATTGATCCCAGATTTTCCAATGTGAAGATTTAATGATGAATGGAAATTGTTTAACCCTTTGTTGGGGTTAAAAAAACTTAACATGTAAAATGAATAAATCTTAGAATTCAAACCAGTGAATTTGTAAAACAGATGAGGATTATAATTTAAAGTATAATGCCATGTTTATTTTTCTGTCTCTTGCTGACCTTCTCAATTATTCTGCCACAGAATATGCAAAAATAAGCCATGAGCTTCAGCCTATTCCTTTTTCTGTTACTGACTGGAAACCTGTGTGTGACATAATGCACCTACAGTGGATCGGTTTGCATTTAAAAGCCTGCCACAGATATGTTTCGATTATTATAATGTTGCTTAACTGTATTTGACAAATAGACTTGCATTATAAACCACTGAGAATTACTGCTTTGCACCCACATCACCCACAGCAGTCCATAAGAAGCAGTGTAACAAGACCACTCCCCTTTGAGACTAATTACTAATTAATGAGACACCACTAAGAGGCCTGTGTCGTTCTCCTCTTAGTTGGTTTCCTCAAAGAAAATCGATTTGAGCTGTCAATAAATCCTCGCTGCCACGAGGCTTGATTTCCTGCAGACCTCTGCACCACACATTTCATATTGTGTGCAGAAAAAACATCTGAACATGAGACGACATCACGGACACAGATGGTCCAGGAAAGGGGGCGCATGTGTCAAAGCGTTTTCAACCATCGTACACGCAGCTTTTAACTTTATCCCTTAATGGTACGGGCAACAATTAATGTGCACGGTGCAACATCTGTCAGGTCTCATTAAGGCAGACAAACCCCAGCCTGACAATGGGTCAATGCATGTTACCTCGGGTGACCTGGCTTCACAACATTCCTTCAAAGCCTCAGCATGCAGGAGGAGAGCCAGAGGAAGGGGAGGCTGGAATAATCATCTAGAAGCACTGTAAGCAAATATAATCTTCACAATTTGTCTATACAATAAAATCAGCCTAGCATTCTTCGTGGATCTAATGTCAGTGTGACATTCTCCTGGATAGATTATCATCCATGAATGCAGAAGTTAAAAGATTTAATACCTAAAGGAGTTTTCTTCCAGTGCGTGCTAGGAGAGAAGAAGCTCTTTGAGGGGAAATGAGTTATGCCCAGGACTAAAAAGAAAGCTTTGCCTTTCTTCGATTGAACATAACTCCCGCCGTGGAATGCCTTAAGTGAGATAAGGCTAAGCCAATGTTTCATGTTGCCATTATAAAACATAAGAATGGGCTGAAAAGGCTCCTTTCTCCTCTTCAGCTGGAAAATAAATACATATTTCACTAAGGATGTGCTGTATGTCTAACAGGCACTCTACCACAGCAGCACGTAATGTTCTGTCATTTTTTTCCCTCCCAACATTTCCATGTTGCTGTTGGCCATGACAAGTGGTGCAACTGAGGACAAAGCGTAAGGTGACAGAAACACGAGACAACACGCATGAGGCTGTGTCAGTATGTGTGCTATTCTTGTAAATGTGTGAAATAAGCCTTTAGCTCCCACTGAAAGTGGAATCACAGAATGTGGTATGTAATCATGTGTTAATGAAGCTGATGTTTTCACTGTGAACAGATAGAAAACACTGGCAGAGGTAGATGATCGCCTCAGTCCCATTATCATGTAGAAAAAGTCGATCAAATACAAGAGCGTGTTTACCGTAAAGCATTTCGCTTTAAGGTTTAATTAAGATCTTCACATCAAAGTGTTCTCTCTGTGCTCTAAAGAGGACATACATCAAAAGGATTTCTGTATTGATTCGCACTTGATCCACCATCTGCCATCCGTCTTCCTGTTTAGTGTTAGATAGTATCCAGCAGATTTCCCTCAGTCTTTAAGCTAAAATCTTTTCACTGAAAGTTGTCCACTACCAAAGATAATGCAGCAAAGCCATTTCATTTCACAGTGAGGTATGGCTGAATTTCCAAGTATTGGCTGGGATTCATTAAAAGCTGAATACTTACATGAAGGAGATCCACCATACCAAAGAGACTTCTGAATTTAATCACATAATAGGCTGCAATATTTGATCTAACAGAACAAAGTGTTTCACTTCCGTCTAAAGCGGCTGGAATGACTGGTGCAAAATGATTTAAAACTCTTGTAAGGAACTTTTAAATTAATGCTGGTGCCTTTATACCACTGGTTCACAACCTTTTTTCCTATGAGCCCCCCTTACTTGTATCATAGAGGAGCTGAGGACCCCTAACCTCACAAAGCAGATGGATTCGGCCTGTAAAAAAGTGACAGGACCATTTCGGATAAAAGGCAGTACTTCCAGGTGTGGCGGAGTCGTGACGTATGCAAGGTGGTGCAATAATGGCAGAAGAGATTAGCGTGAATGGTGCTAAAGCGCCAGTTTTATCAGAACTTGACATTTCTTTGTCAAAAGAAGAACAAAGAACAGCATTGAGTTGTTTTCTTTTCAAAAACGACAAAAGTCGTGTACCGACATGTCTACAGTCGCCATGGTTCACGCTATGAGTTTACTCTTCAGTAGCGACTTTGTTGCATGTTTTGTTGCTCTTATTGGCACGTAAAGATGTGACAGACAGAATGTTCATCCAGTCACCCTCTGAGTTTTTTTCAAAGGCTCTGCCCTTTCTCAAACACCGTCTATGGGAGGGTTTTCCAGATAAATGTGTGAAATAAATCCATCTGGCGTGTCAGGTTAGAGGAGCTGAGGACCCCCAGGACCCACACAAACTAAAGGTGACACATTAATGTAAAAAAAAAAACAAGAAATTTAAATGTTTTCATTGTTCAAATATATAAAATACAAATTCATAAGGGTTTTATCATGATTTTAGTGAGTATGAGTGAATCTAATTTAGTCAGTCTCAAACAGACTGAGCCCAGCTACCACCCCTGAAATCTAGTTTCATTATTAAAACTCCAAAAAAGGTCTATACATACTTTTCTTATCAAAAGAGATTTATATAAACTACTTAATAAATGTATTATCATGGGTTTAGTCCAGTGGTCCCCAAAGTCCCCCCCCCCCCACCCACGGGGGCGTGAGGTCACGGCAAGGCCAGGCTAAGCAGCACCAGCTGATGACTGCAGCCCTGTAGAAGAGGAGGAGTTTACTGAAGTATCCTCAGATTCTACCATGTTTTTGCAGATCAAGTCCAAATCATTGTCAGCATTTTGGATTGGAGCAGGGTTGCCAGGTGGAATTGGGCTACTTTCAATGTACTCACGTGGGTAGATTTTTTTTTGTCCGTGGTTTGAGCAGACCCATTTTTAATGTCTTGTGTATGAGAATTTAATTTCTGTAGCAACAAACTACTCTATTTACACTCTTATTTCTTATGCACGAGAGCCTTCACCACACTTTTTCCTTTTGCATCATTGTACCTGAATGGGGATGTTGCAAAAAGCTGCTGCATCTACAATACAAAATCACGTCATAGCTAGACATTGAAAATGAACTGAGAGTGGCAGTCTCACAGCTGCACCCAAGATGCAAAAAGATCTGTAGCACCAAATAAGCCAACAGTTGTCACGGCAACTTATTGCAGAACTGGGTGAATAAACCTGAAAAATGTTTGTTAAGTTTTTATTTTCAGGGAGTTGTCCATCTTCAGGGAGTTAGATTTTTAAAACTCAACATTTAGGAAACAGTGTGGATCTCTGTCGAGTCCAAATATCCCCGATTGAAGCAGATACTAGTCCATTTTTCTCCCGTTTTTTCACAGAGACTTCTGTGTTTTGCAGCCTGGAGCCAAGCGTGCTGAAGTGACGTCAGTGCAAACCCCTATTGTTGTGTGTGTAGCTCCACCTTTTTGGGACGGATAGGTAAGATTGGTACCCCTACAGAAGGGTGCCAAAAGACTTGGAAACAAGGAAGATAGTGGGGAGAGACATGCAGTTAAGAGCCACAGGCCGGAATTGAACTCGTGCCACCCACGTACATGGGTAGCGCCTTAAACCACTCAACCATTCGCACGCTCAGTATAGGTAGTTTTTTTTTAGACTCTTTCCGACTTTTGCTCTATGGAAACGCAAAAAAATGTGTACCATGTTGTACCGAACTGGAGTTGCCCCCAATTTTGCAGCTTCTTCTTGGAAGGCTTTCCACAAGACTTTCTGAGGGAGTTTGTGTCCATTCATTCTGTAAATCAATTATGAGGTCAAGCACTGATGTTGGACGAGAAAGCCTGGCTCGCAATCTCTGATACAGTTTATCCAAACGATGCTTGACGGGGTGCTTGATGGGGTTGAGGTTGGGGCTCCGTGTGGGCCAGTCCAGTCAAGTTGCCATGTCTTTAAAGTCCTTGCTTTGTGCACTGGGGCACTGTTATGTTGGAGTAGAAGGGGCCTTCCCCAAACTGTTGCCACAAAGTTGGCAGCATAGCATTGTACAAGCCGAGGCATTAAGATTGTGTGAGATAAGGCCTAGCCCAAACTCTGCAAAACAGCCCCATACCATTGTCCCTCCTCCACCAAACACTGCAGTCAGGCGGGTAACGTTCTCCTGAAATCCACCAGAGAGAAGCGTGATATATCCACTGCTCCACAGTCCGGTGTCGGTGTGCTTTACACCACTCCATGTGGTACAAGTGGACTGTATTGTACGAAATACCACCATGTATACGTGTACATACTATGCAGCCTTTAAATTTTATATTCTAACTTTATATTTCACTGGAAATAGGGGAAGGGGGATAGGCGCTATCCTGCAATTACTGAGTAGGCTAATGACCCCACTACAACCTCAGTCAGTTCTGATTAACACTCAAAAATTGAGATATTTTACTTATAAGGGTCTTTGCATATTGAAAAAACATTAGGTTAACAGAAGAGTGTTGAGTCACTGGCCATGAATAGGACAAAAAGTCAATTTTAAATCAATTATTCTATCTAATATTGTTGAAATCGTCACTGATGTTTCACCACCTTCTGCTCTGTGTGGCCTTTAAAAAAAAACTGAACCAAAGAGGTAACTGCCAATTTCCTTCTACTCCTGTATCATTGTGCTCCTCTATAATGTAATTTAGACAGAAATCGGAAGGAGAAAAGGCAGATGCTACACTGAAGAAATAACCCAAGCATTGTAATTTGATTTGTATGATAAAACACTACAGAGCTACAAGCACAGTAAAACCCTTGACTAGAATCTGTTCTTATCTCAGTTACAACCCTGAAACAGTCTCTTAAACTGCAGGGCCAGGAAACAGTGGAGCAGTCAGCGCTTCAGCATCTGTGCCGCTGAAACCTCTGCCAGAGTCATCTCACTGCCCGGCCTACTGGAAATGAGACGAGCCGATGAAAAGAGATTGGAGAGGTTTTTAAGCCAAAGGGTACTCTGACTCCCCAAGGAGGGGGAATGAGAGACAGGTGACAGTAGGGCTGAGAGAAAATAGGACACAGATTGGTAAGCAGGGGGAAAAAAGTGTGGTTAAAGACATTTTATGTGATTTAGTGGAGCAGTATATCAGCACAGCAGTGTTGTCTCTTGTGCACAGGGCCCCATATTTCAAGGACAATTTAGGTAGCCCCAAACAAAACACACAGTACCTGTAAAAAAATATTCACCCCCTTGGATGTTTTACCCTTTTATTGATTTTATAAATCAATCATGGGGCTTCATAAATATTCATCCCCTTTATAGTGACTGACCTAATTCAACAGAGCTGCAGCCAATTGGTGCCAGTAGTCTCACAATTAGTGAAATGAGGATTACCTGAGTGCAGTGAATGTGTCTCAAGTGACTGTAGCATAAAGACATCTGTGTCTGAAATATCCAATCAGTATTCCTGGGTACCATTACACCATGAAGACAAAAGAACAGTTCAAGCAACTCAGAGAAAATGTTATTGAAAAGTTTAAATCAGGGGATGGATATAAAAAAAATCCAAACACTGAACATCCCCAAGGATTCAGATAAATCCATCATCAATAAATGTAAGGAATATGGCACATGTGTAAATCTGTCTAGATCAGGCCGTCCTCAAAAACTGAGTGACCGTGCAAAAAGGAGACAAGTGAGAGAAGCCACCAACACACCTATGACTACTCTGAAGGAGTTACAAGCTTCAGCAGAAGGGATGGGAGAAACTCTACAACAACCGTTGCAGGGTTTCTTCACCACTCAAAGCCCTATGGGAGGCTAGCACACAGAAAGCTTGTCCTGCCTCTGGCAGTGAAGTACTGTGAGCAGTGTTTTAGCACCTCCTAGTGGTTGTTAAATGAAAACAGGAAGTAAGTTAGTAAACAGAAAGTTGCTATGCAAGGCGGCTGCCATTTTCTCTACATGGGGAATGAGGAGCAGACGCATGTCTCATCTGCTGCCATCCTTTTGTTTAGGCTTGTGAGAGCATCATCTGTAAGTTTTTACACAATGTTATTTCATATTCTGATGATATTTGATGACATTTGTAAGGAAATGCTTGTTTAAATTGTTCGGACATGTTACTGTTAAAAATGTGACATGCATGTGGAAGATTTGTTGGTTATAGATGACAGAATACTGTGAGAGCAATATTTGATTTAAAGTGTGAGTTCATTGCAATTTTAAAAGGAATTCATTGAAGTGAAAGACATATTAGTTTAAGATTCATTTTGTATGAAGCAGTAAGCTACAGCAACTTTGTCATTCGTTTTCTTATTTCATGTCTTTACAGTTTCACTCTTGCTACATAAATGCATCAACAACAGCATCTTATTAAAGGGCAAAACTAAGATGAATCCTGACTCTACTGCATTTATTGAGCGGAGTTTGGCTTGCTGTTAATTTGTGTCGCCACACAATGAGAACAGTACAAAGCTGTTAAAGAAAAGTCGTTCGATCTCAACTAGAATTCACCATAAGGCATGTGGGAGACTCCGTGGTCAAGTGGAAGACAGTTCTTTGGTCTGACGAGACCAAAATGGGGTACTGCACATCACCACAAACGCACAATTTCCACTGTGGAGCACGGCAGTGGCAGCATCATGTTGTGGGGATGCTTCTTGTCAGCCGGGTCAAAGACCAGACCTCGATCAAAGAGAATTTGTGGCTAGACTTGAAAAGGGCTGTGTTGATTCCTGTGCAACCTGACAGAGCTTGAGCAGTTCTGCAGAAAAGAATGGAGTAAAATCGCAGTTTCCAGATGTGCAAGCCTAATTGAGACCTATCTGCACAGACTCGGTGCTGTAATTAGAGCCAAAGGTGCACCCCTTAAATACTGACATAAAAGGGGTGAGTATGCAGCTACTTTTTTTACATTACATTTTCTTATTCAATTTACATTCCTTTGTAGAAATCTGTGTTCACTTTGACATTAAGGAGTTTTTGTAGATTTTTTTGTCCAAAATGCCAAATTTTATTGACCTCAATTGATTTATAAAACTAATAAAAGGAAAAAAACATCCAAGGGGGTGACACTTTTTATAAGCACTGTCTTCTGAGCATGAACCAATCATGAGTGATCAAGCATCTGAGTTAAACTGAAATATTAAACCATGAATACTACATCAGCTCAGACAAGGTCTAAAAAGTTGGATGTGTTTCTTGTGGCGCAGCTGTCAAATATTGTTACTGATAAAAGATCCTTTACAATGAAGCATGTTTAGGTCTTTATAACCATCCAGAATGAGCTACTTAGAATAACTGATATGATTATTACTAAGGCAAATAAATCACAAGGGTCCTGCTTGACATCACAACACATCCAGCGTGTGAGCAGTATATTAAACAGGCGAGAGATTGTTTCCTAATCTCGAGTGGACATTCTTTGAATTCTGTGCGTGTCTCGCTCCACAAGCCACACAGTCAGCAAGTGCTGGAGCACAAAAGATTGCGATTAAGCTCCTTGTGAAAACTCCTCATCAACCTGCTCAGGAAATTAATTGTTTTTCGTGGCTAATTCAAAAAGTGCATTAGCATAAATTGACAGCCGCGGCGTGCCGTATGCATACGTAAAACCCAGAGTTCACCCCGCGGTCGGGCACCATCCTGGAGATGGAGGCGGGGTTAACTCGCAGAGGTCGGCTGAAGGATCAGACCCCCCATCAGAGTGAATGCCAGCAGTGAAATGCAGCTTCAGCAGCATGGCTGACACAGGCCTTTTTGTGTCTGTTAGCAGAATTAAACAACCCCCTAAGACATAACATCAACACACACAAGGTCCCCTCTGAATATTTAATCAGGCCTATAAAAGCTAAGAGGAGCTAACTAGGTTTGTCTTACATCAGTCACACCCTGTTAACCATGGAAATACCTGTACTGATTAAGCTTTCTGAGTTTATACACTACAAGTGGAGGAAACAAATCAGTAGCAGCTTAATTAGAACCGTCATGAGTGAGCTTCAAATTAATCTGCAGATTTAAGCAGACACGCTTAGCAGTGGAAATTTATTGTCATAACACGTGTTTGTTCAGGACTTATGCTAATCAAGTGTTTGAGGACAACTAAGGAGAATCATCGCTAATGAATGTGACTCAAAACTCCCTTCAATATTGAAATAACTAACTCTCCTTCTGTGCAATCTTTGATAAATTCACAACACTTAATAAACCAGAAAACACAAGAAACATGCATGGATTCCCATTAGTGTGATCACTGAGTAATGACCCTAAATCACTTTCTTTTTAGGCATACTTATTATTCAGGAAAAAAGAGAGCACATTGCAGCAGTAAGTGGATGAACAGCCTTGTTTATTTGGTGAGTGAGCACTATATTATCTCCTCTAATCCACAGAGAGTGAGGGCAATAACTGTTCAAAATAAAAGGTCAGTTTTGCATAAACCTAAGCTGAAAAATACCAGCCATGGGTGAGGGGGCTAGTAAAAAATTCTATCATTTCTGTCTGTGGATAAAAAGAGAAAAAGCCAGAGAGAAGGAGAGAGCAAAAGAGAGAGGAGGTGAACTCTGAATACAGATTAGGGAGGAATACGACCACGAGATGAGGAGCACAAGCAGGCACAAGGCAGGAAGCCCAACACGTTGAGCAAAGAGCGCTTTTGTGCTGAGAGGATTGTGTCTTAATTAGAGTCTGCCTTTGAATGACTTGAGACAACTGGCATCTGCAAAGAGACAGGTGTTCATTTCCCATGGCTACAACTAATAGCCCATCACATATCCTCTTATTGCCATCTGAGAGACACTGTAATACGATGACGTGCCCCGAACAACACTGAAATATTTGATAACCTACACATGTTATCATCTGCTCAGCAGGATTCACTACTGGCAGGGTAATCACATATGATTTATATTGTAATGAAGGGGATCATTTTAGACTATTCATTACTATAAATAGGCTATTTCACTGCTGATATACATTTTAAACCAAATGAAATCATTCCCAGGTACAACCTCGATACCAAAAAGTTGAGTCATACGGTAAAGATTTGCAAATCTCATAACCCATAATCTATTCACAATAGAATATAAGCTAAGCATCTGGAAGTGCTCCTGGGCCAATGCAGGGATTTCCAGTCCAGGATCATGTAAGTTAAAGCACTGTCTGTCAACACAGCTCACAATGCCATCCACAAATGCAGGTCTAAGCTGTATTATCAGAAGAAGTCATATGTGAACATAATTCAGACACTCACATTCCTGAGGAAAAAAAGAGAGAGACCATTAGTGCACAGCCTGCATTTCTTATGGTGTGGGGTTACATCACTAACTATGACATGACTAGTTTTCCCATCTAGAAAGGCACTATCCATGCTAAAAAGTACACAGAGGTTGCAATGCAACATCTGCTCCCATCCAGATGACATCTCTTTCAGGGGAGGCCTTGCATATTTCAGCAAGACAATGCTAAACCACAACAGCATGGCTTCACAGTCGAAGAGTTGTGGTGCTGAACTGGCCTTCATGCAGTCCAGACCTTACACCAATAGGAAACATTTGGTGCATCTTAAACAGAAAAATCTGGCAAAGAAGACTCAGGACATCAGACAAGAATGGGACAACATCCTTCTCCCAAAACTCCAGCAACCCGTCTCCTCACTTCCCAGAGGTTTTTCAGACACAATGCTACACAATGATCAACATGGCCCTGTCCCTACATTTTCGAGATGTGTTGCTGCATTCAAATTCAAAATGAGCTAACACTCATCAGGAAGTGGTAAGACATCTCAGTTTCAACATCTGCTATGCTGTTTATGTTTTTATTGTGAATCAAATATGGGTTTATGCAATTTGAAAATGACTGCACTCTGTTTTTACCTGCATTTTACATGGTGTCCCAACTTTTTTGGAACAGGGAAAAAAATATAGTTTTAAACAAAACCATGAATTAAAAAATTTTGAAATATATTGATTTAAAATATTCCAAAAATGTACAAGAAAAACTGGGTGATAAATGTATGCTACTGTATATTCAGGGTAACATGCTAGCAATGACACGGCAACATAATACCAACATGTTTGTAAGTTATCCCACCTTTACTACTGAGGGAGATATTGCTGTCAACCTGCTAACCAACTCAAGATTAAAGTTCTAATGCAATGAAGTTAAAAGATTTTATTTTGCACCGTCACAATTTTAGATGAGTGTGCTAGCATGCTAACATTTCTTTGTACCAACACAAAGAAACCTTCAGCTGAGGCTTATTAGAAGAAACAGAAACTAAATTCTAGTTTATTTCATTTATTAAAATTGTACATTGAAGGTAAAGTCAGCTAACATGACTTGCCTGCCTTTACTTTGTGAGTTAGCATGCTAACGTTTTTGCACACAGCAGTAGCACAGAGCAAGTTTTTGGTCGTACACCTGAAAAGTGAAAGGTTAGCATGCTATTAGTGACTTAGCTAACATTATTTATTTATTTATTTAAATTTGGATGATTTGAGATCAAAATTCCCATTTCCAAGAAAAGAAACACCAAACTTAAGCCAAAATTTAAGCCCTAGAAAAATACTGGTGGACATCCCTTTACTTTCCATTACTTTAGTCACTTATATTTTTTAAATTATTGTGAAAATCAAGGTCAGCGGAGCAACCATTTATGTTTTTTTGCCCATTTATGATAAAAAAAAAAAATCCATTTAGTGTATTCATATTAAATTTTTACAACAGAAACTAAATACAAGTGAAGTCTTATGAGTATCTACTTAAACATTAAAAACACAAAATATTCATTTTTCAAGACATGACTCTGTCAGAGGCAAGACAAGACTGGCTTCAGGAAACTTAAGTAATGGTGGTATCACCAGTTTTATCAATGATTCCAACAAGTTACTGATGATAATCGCTGATTTTAAACAACTAAGTTTATTTTAGTAGTGATGAGACTCACAATAAAAAAGGTTTATGCAATTGAAGTGTAATAAAACTGTTTTAAAACTGACTGAAATCACATATAAACCATTTATTTTTACTCTTAAATCCCACCAGAAACATGAGAAAAACTACAAATATTAAATGCCTGAATTTTTTAAGTAGATATAAGGCTTACAGTAAATTTAATAACTTAAATAAACCACGTAAATATTACAAAACTGTTGTAAAGTTATACAACTAATAAAAAAACACACTGAATTCCACATATACCCTAAAAATTCCTATTGATTAGAAAAATATACCACTGGATCGCTCTTTAATATTCTATAAACGTGGCAACATTTAACTACACTACAGAGTACTGTTTTTCTACATTATAATGATTTATATATCAGTAAAATATACTTTGTATGGCTTGCTAGATGTCTTGATACAGACGTTTTGCACTCCTCTATTTTTCACACTAAAATTTCAGTAATTGTGTTAAATCCTACACAGACAAAAATGATCATGACATTGTCATAATGTCTGAGTTTCATCGATTTACTGTGGTTAGTTAGGATGTTAGAGCTGTTTGGATTCAAAAGAAGTAAAACTGCATTTTTCGAGTTCTGATGGTGACAGGAAGTTTAAGACGCTCAGGGCCGTTTCTGATTGGTCAGATGGTGTGATGCCACTTTCCATGACGTAGACTGATCTCCAGTGATTGGCTGTCTTGTTCCAGAGCTTTCAATTCACTTTTTAAGCAATTTATAGAAATCAGCTACCAAAAACACATTTTGCACCATATTCTGGACTATAGGAGCAGCAGTCCTGAAAAGGTATGTTTTCAAGTTAACCAGCTTAGATAAGTAAGTTTGTATGCTGTGCTAACTAGCACTAAACACAAGTAGGCCACAGTGGTAGCTGGTGGAAATAAAACATTTTTTAAGTAGCATAATCATGAAAGGCAGTAGGCCTATTAGCCAAATCTAAAATACAATTCACTCTATTTTTATGGAAATTCTTCCAACCATGCTATCAACCAAAGGGTAGCATTTGGGCAAAGGCTGAATGATTAGCCAAGTCAATACAATTCATCCTTGGAGTCGCCATCCGAAGAGAGTGATGATGGCTATCTATCCTGTTGGCATACAAAATACAATAAAGTTTAATTAGCAAATGTAAAAGTTAAGTTGTTTAGTTGGAGCTTTCCCCTGACTGGTTATGTTTTAGGTGTTTGGAGTACAGGGAATCATGCCACATTCGTTGACAGCTGAGTTTGTTAAGTTAGCTAATAAAACCTAAATCACCAGGTGCCAGCTTCCTCTTACCCCACAATCATGCAGCACTCTGCTTCATAAAGGCAGAGGCTTTTTTCCTGGACATCAGGGTAAATAGGGGCTGCTAGAGCAATCAGCACCAGCTGACACACAGAAATGCATCTTTGAGTTCATGTCCTTTCTGGATGCTTCCCATTTATCTTGACTGTCAAGTCAAGAGAACATGATAATGAAAGGTGAACACTTCAGTGAACGCTCCCTCTCTGCCAGCCCACCATACAATGCAAAATAATGAAAACTCTGCTCAGTGACCATAGGGAGGCTGGATGAGGGAAACATAAGCCCAGAATGTATGTGGAAGGTAAATCTGCCTGGCTGTATCTGGTATATTTGTGCTTGGAAGAAGGACATTCAGAAAGTACTATCTGAAAATAGATAACATTGATTACTGGAGCTGTTAAAAACACAGTTAATCTAAAACTAAGAATCAGTGAAAAACATGAGTGTGTTAATTTGATTTGGTAATGAAAAGGTGCAACATCATAAATACAACTCAGTTGATTCTTTTTTACTTTCTTCTAAAAATTTCTCTCCCAAGATACAAAACTCCAGCAGCAGGTCTGAGTTAAAATTATATTTAAAAAAAAAAAAAAAAGTATGCAAATCCTTTCAAAATGTGTCCCAACATTATTTCATTCACCTTAATAGCCCTTACACTGTAATAAGCAGATAGATGGCTCCCTCTGCTGGGCGATGATGCTAGTACAGTCTGCAAACTGCTTTCATAAAGTGAAATAAGGAAAAAAGGGAGGGGAAGGGGGCCAAAATACATAATTCAAGTCATTTTTATCAACTGAGGTTACTAAATGTATTTTTACACTGCAGTGCAAATGAAAGCTAATCCTGACTATTAGATTAGACTTCTACTAGTTTGATAAAAGACATAATAATACTTTCTATGCATATGATCTAACATTTTATTATTTTCCCCTCATAACTAAGATATTTGGTTATAGAGGTTCTGACAACTTTGACACGTTTTTCATTGAGCATTCCTGTTCTAACTTTAACCCAATATTAAAACAGTTATTGAAAATGTAAATCAGGTGTATGGAATAATGCAAACAAGTTTTAGTACCTGTTACATGCAGTATTTCTTCAGATTAGTGTTGTGCTTTGATTCAGATTTAAATACTGTCAATGTGTCTGCTTTACACCAAACTTAGGAATTCCACAAGCGACTGTCCCTCGGGCCTGTCCTTCCCAGTGCATACAGTATTTTAATGACTTGCTAGATATATGTCAGTGATCACCACCTGGCGGCCCGGGAGCCAAATCAGGCCCCCCCAAAGCTCCAAATCTGGCCCCCAAAAGATAATTAAAGTCAGAAAATGTGAGGAGAAAAAAAATGTGTTTGGTTTTTAGGGATTATTTATTAAATCAACCCCAAAAGATCAATCCTGCAACAGTTTTATCAGGAATTACTTAATGCTTGAACTGTTAGTGGTTTTCTTTTTTTTTTTTTAATGACTTTTCTAAAAGAAATCCACCATTATTACTAAATATGATACATAAGTAATCCATATTTCTCAGTCAGTCCTGATTAAATCTGCAGTTTTCTGTCAACTTTCCACTTCAGGCTCTCAGAGTGTGCAATTTTCCTGCCTGAAAATCAAAACAGCAGACCTGTTTCCTGCACATTTCTAATCAATCATATTATTTCCAACATTATCCAGTCCTGGTGATGGACAACATGGCAGCCTCAGAAATCTGTAGATGAAAATTTTCAAACATCCCACTCACTGCTAATGCCTTAAAATGACTTTTTGTTGTTGTTGTTGTTGTTGTTGTTGATTTGAAAGTCCAGCCCCCAAAGCATCTGCTAAGATAAAAAGCTGGCCCTTGTAGAAATGTGGTTGATGACCACTGATATATGCCTACATAAAATCTTTAAATGTATGCTGATGATGCAGTTGTATATTTGAACAGGTGGTAAATAATACGTGTTTATGATTTTAAATTCTTAGCTGAATTTTAAAAACCATGGTAGAGATCTACTGGAACATTAAGGATGATCTTTGCTGATTTAGGATGGTAAAAAACAATTGGTCACAGCTGCTCCTTTGTTTTAAATGATACATCTGTTTTATGGTTTCACTGCTGGGGCTCAGATCAGATCAGTTAGTCGACTAATCAAGTCCTCAAGAGGGCCTCTAAAATCCCGGATAAAAACAAAATAGACATCAAGCATTTTTCCCTTCTATGCAAAGTTTGTGTTCTAATGTTTATAACAGTGGTTCTCAACTGGTGGGTCAGCACCCAAAAGTGGGTCACGAACTGATTGCAAAAAAAAAAAGGGCAAAATACCTGATATTGAAGCCCCAGGTAGACATCTATCCATATACTTTATTTTGATGGAAAATTAGTAAATTCTTATTGTTTTCTAGAGATTTTCACTTATTTATCCTGGTATCTTGGATGGAAATATTTCTAAGTGAGTTAGTTTTCATAATAATTTGAAAATGTCTCATCACCTTTCAAAAATCAAAACAAAACAAAAAACAACCAAACAACTAAAATGTGTTATAACAGTAAAACAGTGAAATCAAATGTTTGCATGCACGTCCTCCCAAAGTGTTAGCCTGTCTCTTTGTTCAGTCTTTTGTTGTGTTCCTTCCATGATCCAAATTTCAGCATTTTTTTTTTAATTGAATTTCATAAAAATCTGAGATTAGGGTCCCTACCTTACAGTCAGTGTTGGGTCCTATATTTCAGTGGTTCCCAAAGTGGGCCATGGCAATGCAAGGCTGAACACCAGCAAGAGGTGCAGTTCATTAATGTCATGTCAGATTCAACCATTCAGTTGTAGTTTAAGCCCAAGACAGTGTCTAGTTTGGACTGGAGTACTTTGCTATGCAGGAAAGCCCTGGCGACACTCCTTCCTTTTGTGCAACATCCAACCAGTGTTTTTCTGCTTTTGTCTCAATTAAGACAAAAAAATCAAAGCTGGGCATCGAAAATTTACTGAGACTTGCACCCAGGACTCAAGAAGATCTGCACCAAATAAGCTCACAGGACTGAGAGTATAAAGATGTTCATTGAGTTTTTTTTCATATAATTGTTCATCTCTGGAGAGTCAGATGTTTAAAACTGTATATAAACTGATGGTTGCTGTTATTTCGACAAAGTTTAGAGGTTTTATGCTAAGTAAACTGTTTTTAAATGGTATTTGTTAGCAAAAATCATGACTGTGTGTACATTTACATATTTTTACATGATGATGTTGAGGGTTGGGGGGGCAAAAGGGGGCCCAACAGAAAAAGTTTGTGAACCACTCATGTAAAAGGACTTCCATACATTTATGAGAACTACCAAATCCTCATTGATTCAACAACAAAGCTGAACTTATTTCTGATTTTCTGTAATGCTACTTTGTGTTTTTACTGGTTCAATGTTGTACGGAGTTCAATCTTTTTGTTTTTTTACTAAAGGCTTTAACCTTTTCTCATTAAAATCCTCAGGACAAGTGCAAATTCACTATAAACACCATTACACATGCACGAGTGACTGTTCCACGTTTGTGTATGGATATTGTATCTATCCCTTAAAAACAACCCATGGATAAATAGCTCACTGAAATGTTTATTTACAAGTAAATCACAGAATAACTTGACTATAAATCTAATGACACAGTACAGAAAATTAGACAAATGTAAGCTGAAATACGGGCAATTTAAGAGAACAGTCTAATTCAAAACACCGCTCAAGGAAATGTTGAAGCAAGGAGTTATCTTTTAGATCTGGCTAAAAAAAAAGAATGGAAAAAATAGTTAGTCAATGCACTATTTATTTTCAAAATGAATTAGACTTACTACATTATTTATAGTCTTGTTATATCAAGGATGAATTAAGCCCAAAATCATTCAATTTTCAGATGTATAAGATAGCTTCATCCTATAGTAATACAACATTTAGTGCTTAGGTTGTTCACCATTACAAGCAAGCACAACTAGCCATAGGGTAGTAATTTATACAGTTATTCATGTCAATATTTCTGACATATTTGCACCATGGATGCTCCAATCCTAGATGTACTGGATGGCTATTTGACTGGAGAGTTCTGTGCAGACCAATTCCCTGTTTCCTCAACAGGCCGGGACAAGTGCAATACCACCCAAGTACAGAGCATTGCAACCTCTCCCAACCTGCACAGAAAGGGACCAGCTCTGATGGCTCGATTTCAGTTCTATGATCAGTTTTGCATGGATTTGCACAGCAGTACAGAGAAAAGCTGAAAGCAAACCAGCAAAACTAACCAGAGACCCATGTGCATGCGCTGCAGTTTTCAGGGAAGAACACACGTCTAGGAGTACTTTAAGTGCTCACATTGCAGTAGAATTTTAGAAAACTACCTGCACTATAAGCACTTTAATACTACTGAAACCTTTTTAAACATCTGGATTAGAACTAGATTGAAGAAAACACAGGCCACCGTCAGTTTTGCATAGATTTGCACAACTTATCGTTTCTCGCAGCGCAACTATGCAAAACTAACAGAGAACTGCTACATTTTCAGACTGTCCTCATGCTCAGCATAAACACCCTGCAGATGAGAGTCCCAGCTCCTTATGCCAGAAGGAGCACTTAGGGCAGTAGGTGCTAGTCTACTTCACTATCTGCACTAGATGCACCTTAGCATAAGCACTAGCAAAGCTGAAAAGTGATTTTTCAGAACAGAAATGTGCACAAAAATGTTAAAAACTTGACTTTTGCTGGATTAAAGGCTAGTAAAAGGAACTTAACATTCATTGGCAACACAGCGTCCCTGCACAGACTTATAATGAAATGACATTTTCAACAGTCACACGATGCATGATGCCTCACAAACATCATGCACATTTGATAAGAGGGGCCGCACTCCAGACCTTTTTTTTGCCCCAGGAACCGCAATACGCCGAATCAGACAGCAGCATGGAGGCCATGTCCTCAAAGATGTGTATTCTGATTCAGTCAATCCCGGATAAGCCAGTCATGTCTGTGAATAAACCTGCTCCTTTAGTTACCTTTATCAAAATAGTGCTGAAAGTGCCTTCACTGCAGTAGATTTATAAAACTACCTGCACTGTAAGCACTTTGACACTACAGTGACTTCAAGCTGTTCACAGGCGGGTTTGCATTCAGGGGGTAAAGGATGCCTTTAAATCTACAATGAGGGGCTTTCCAGAGGAGAAACAGCTGTGCACAGGGGTCTGCAAGGAAAGAGGAGACACAGAATTAACAGTATGTCAGCAGTTTAAGCTCTAGGTCTAAATCTATTGTATTGACTTTCTTTATTAGCTAAAGCTGGCACTTGATACAGAAATGGTCATGTAGCCTGCAAAGTCACAAGACATTGAAAGCAAAATTGCAGATTTGGGTTCTCACTTTTGCTTTTGGACACATTTTCAAATTAAACATGAGACTCCAAACAATCCTATCAAATATATATGATTGAATAAATGGGAAATAATGCGCATCTGTTAATTAAATGTGAAATTTCTGCTGCAGTGTTAATTTTGTCGACTTAAACTACAAATGTTCGTTGACAGCCTTTTTTTCCATGACAAAAACTAGACTAACAAAAATAGATCTGTGATGACTAAACTGACAAAAACTAAGTTTAGTTTTCATCGACTAAAACTAGACTATAATGCACATAGTTTTCGTCGTACATTTAAAATCTGTGATATTTCTCCACTGTGGGTAAATCTGTCAAAAACAATGCAGCTGTATCTATTCTGTCTCTCCGCTGTAGAAAGCAGGGACCCCAGGATTGACAGGATGCAGAAAGCACACTACCATGATTTGGTACCAAATTTAGGCAAGAAAATAAATGCTTGGACTAAAAGTAAAGTCTAAAATGTGAGGATTTTTTATGGACTAATATTAGACTAAAAGGTTTTGAGTTTTCGTCGACTAAAACTAGACTAAAACTAAAAAGGATAGAAATTACTAAAATGTGACTAAGACTGAAAAGCATTTCATTTAAAGACTAAAATGAAGATTAAAATTAAAAATAGCTGCCAAAATTAAGACTGTTCTGCTGATATTTACAACCGGTGTATAGGCTGTATAATCGAGGCGGGAGAAAGAAAAAAGATTTTTAGATGTGGAGGTGGAAGATTCTAAATTGGTTTATAAAGATCAGATAATTTAAATGTTTAATACTGTGGAATAGCAGGGACAAAAAGATGGACCTCTGACATGCAGTACATAACGGCAAGATTTGAATTACCAGTTGTTCATCTGGGAAAAATTGCATTTTTATGTTTATAATTTCAGAAATGTTATAGGGAAAGGATGCTGCTACCTGTGGTTCAGTGCAATTGTAAATTTCCAGTTTTCACACATCATCCAGAAGAGAGGATTGTAAATTTATCTCTTTTTTCCAAACACAGATATGTTTATTATATCTGACACTGTGAGAACATAAATGGGAAAAAAAATAAGTGCATCAAAATGCATCAATAATCGATTAAGGATCAAATCGTAGCCCTATGAATTGTAATCGTATTGGATCATGAGGTGCCTAAAGTTTTCCAGCTCTAATCATAAGTTTGTGGAGTTTAAAGCAGAACAAACAGTCCTTCATCAGAAGTCTCTATTCAGGGCGTGAGATGGCCTAGCGGTCTAAGGTGCGAACCATGAACGTGGTTGGCCCGGGTTTGAATCCGGCCTATGGCCTTTTGCAGCATGTCTCCCCACTCTCGTCCCATTTCTAACTCTATCCACTGCCCTCCTCTGTCAAAAAAAGGCACTAGCATAATAATAATAATAAAATTAGTCTCTATGCACGCTTCTTAGACTCAGGACCCACCAATCTTTTTAATCACAAACGGTGACCCAAACTTAAAAAAAGAAAAATAAACAACCCATACTTAGTTAATTGATAATTTTGCAATTTTTTTTTATCTTGGATGGGAAAAAATATATGACAACTGACTTTACACCCACTTTCCCTGTAACAATGTGTACATTTTTTGCAGATATCATGAGAAATCACTGAATTATCATGGGGAAAGTAGCTAGTGATAAATAAGTTAGAAATACAGACTGAAAACAAAATTACCCATCATCAATGTAAAATAAAATGTATGGACACATGTCCTCTAGAGACTTGACACAGACCCACTTTTGGGTCCCAAGCCACCAGTTGAGAACCACTGCCTGAAATTTTTAAGTGTCTTCCAAGAACTTCAGCTCATTTTTCTCATCCTTTAACTTTGAAGTATGCTTCAGGGACTTTAGTTAACTACTTTTATAGAACGTGTGTACATCACTTAATCTTGCATCCCCTAAATAACACTCCACTTTAAACTGGCCCTTATTCATCCACCAGTGTTACATCACTTGGCAGTTCATTCAACTCAGACTGACCCCTACCATGTTAAACTTGGTTTGGAAACAAGAAAGGAGGTTAAGTTAACAGTTTTGTTTTTCTCTGTTAGATAACAAGCAGCCCCCAATACAAAACATAACTCCAAAATAAGTTACATAACAGGACTACAAACGCTGACAAAGGTATATGCTCACCAATATTTGGTTTGAATAAAGCGGTGTCTTCAAAGATTTGCATCATTACACAAGCAAAATGTAGATGCCACTCCAAATGCTTTAAGTTTAAACACCTGATGTGACTTACAGTGGGTGCTGAAGCATGTCTAAGTTTTCCCCCAACTTTTGTTTGCAATTTTGCTCTTGTTAGTTTGGACAAAACCGAACATACTCATGATCGTAGCATCTTTAGACCCGCCAAACTGATCCGTGTATTTTGATGAAAGGAGAAAAATATCTACTGGTAACAGCTCAGAAGCTTTTTTTGGTTAAAAGCTGGTATTTGTGTGATAAAACAGGAACAACATGTCTCGGTGTGTTGACAAAGTTCAATGCAAAACCTGTGTGAACAAGGAGTAGTAAGGTTGGGGATGGCAACACTTGCGCACCAGTCACATTGCTTCACCCCTCCCCCACGCACTAACATGGCGCCCAGAAGTCCGCATTTTTAGCGTTTTATAAATCTACTTCGTCTGACTAGAAAATGACACACAATAGTAACTGAATTCGAAACTTAACGACGTGTGCAATCAACGATTTAAAATGCACGTCGAGCGTACGCTTCCTTTGCCCAGGCGCTCCACGCGTATGATAGGAGCTACTGCAAACTTAAGTGACAATCCAGCACACAACAAGCTAGTAGTATCCGAGGGCTCCATCAAAACAGTCCAATGCAAACATGTGCTAGCATAAGAGGCTAGCGCGTGTAACCTGTGAGTACGGTTAGCTTTCAAAAGCAGATGTATCTCATAAGTTGGACAAGCTCCCACCAACCAGTCGTATTTAAAACGTGCCGTATTTGCAAAATACTTTGAACACACAAAGTCAGCAGGCTAAAACACCCGGTTTACTTAGGAGCATTCCCTTATTCAGCTAAGTTAGCTGCTTTGCTAAAGCTCTCGTACGGACTGTTCCCTAAAACACATTGTGTGTGTTTCCAGGTGTACGTAAACAATAATGTATCATCTTAACTTAGGCACACTTTATGAAGAAACAGGTCAATGCTCATCGTTTTAATATTATTAATCTAACCGTATGGATTGTTAGCGTTAGCAGCGAGCTTACTCAGCAGCTCGCGGGATAGCAAATGCGCGCGGCCTGCTTCAACCCCATGTGCTGCTGCTTTGTTCTGGAGGCACTTTTAAGTGTACACCGCAGCGAACAAACCGACAGCAAGCTTAAAATCACCCCAAATATGCGGCGGACAACATTAACACAGGGGTCGTTAACTTGAGACTGCCATCAAAGTTTGTACTGAGTAATTTCACTTCCCGAGGTACCGACTTGAGGTGCAGCAGCAACACATGCTTTTCAAATCTCCCTCATTCTCCAACCATGGAGGAGAGGTTGCCATGCGCCCCGTACAACATTGTTTTCAAATGCGGAAACTGACGATTTAAACGCTTTTCCCTTTAGAAAACGTGAAAGTGTGGCTATGGTGTTGCATTGAGTGGAGAACATTTTACTTTCCTTACGTTTAAGGCATCTCCCGAAAAGGCTAACAACAGGTTTCTTGCCAATAACATCCGCGTAATAAGACACTAGCTTCTAAAAAATCCACCATCTTCACTCACTTGAACGGACTTACCGTTTACTCACACTGTTGCAGAGGTATCTGCAAAACTGAGAAAAAAAAGAAAAAAGACACTACAAAATTGCTTAGCAGGTAGGACGCATAATCCAAAAAACACAACCATGTGCTCCTATTATGATTTGCAAGGAGTTTGGGAATCGTAGTAAGATTGCGAAAGTGGCGCGAGTGGAGTCTGGGTTCAACCATGTGGTGAATGAAGGGCGGCTCCCAGCCAGCGTAGCTAAACCCCAACTCCTTCATTAGCATAAATCAACTACTTCCTCTCCAAGTCAGACTCTCAAGTTTCACTTGATTTAGGCTGTTGATAAATAGGCGGAAATAGTGATCTATATAAAGTAGGTGTCAACATTTATCCGTAACAGCCTCATGATAAAATGAAGAAAAAAACCAAAACCGGAAATACAACTCAAGAAGAACACAGACAAGTTAGTTTTTTAATCCTTAACACAAGAGATGCGCAATTTGACAACCTTTTAGTTTTATAACTCGTTTTTAAAAAATGTTTTTCTGTGTGAAGTTGTGTCTGGCATCTGTGAGAAGGAAAAAATAAAAATAAATGAAAAATAAAGTCAGCATAAAAAAAATCCTCCATAAAACCAACAAAAAAACATTAAAACGATTGAACACATTTTTCTAATTCATTATTTCTTAAGATTTTTTTTAAAACGTGAAGTTACATATTATTTACTTCTTTTCAAGCATTTCATGTAATTCTTTAAAGTTTGCATTTTTCATCATTTTTTTCCATTCCGTACTTCAGGCAAAATAAGGTTATAACTCACTCTGGTAAACACATAAGCATTCTGACATATGGGAAGTCTTGTAAGGAATGTTTATACATCCTAAAGAGAGAGCAACAGTTTAATGAATTCTTATTAAACAAATAAAAACAAGTAGAAAACATCAGCTTTAAATGCTCTTAATGCAAATATGTCCTCTTTGATTTTGGAAAGATACAAATATTAAGTTGATCAAAACTGAAAATATATCCTTGTCAATATGTATCTGATGGGTACAATTTTAAAAAAAGTATTTGCATATGATTTTGATTTTACACACACTAAAACTGCATTAAAACATTTCTCTAAAGGTGACAACAAACTGTTAAATGGTTTTGTTCCTGTCTTAACAATTCCCAACAAAAAACTTTTCAAATGTATTCAAAAAATCTAAATTGAAAACAAATCATCTTGTTCCAGACAGTTTTTTTTTTTATTGAAACGAAAACGTATTCCCTATTACTCCAGACCACAGTCTTGTTTTTAGACTTTATTCTTTAACAGAGCCATTAGTTTAAAACTGTATCAGCTTTGTAGATGCTTGTTTGGTTAGGTAAAGTTACTAACGGATCTAAGCAAGGATGAAAAATGTTACTGAAAAAACTGATCTGGCTCCCACTGAAGGGGTGTGAGGAAATTAAGCACAACAGTGGGGAATTATCTTTCTCTGGACCATGGCTCAGACGAGTTCAGCTTCTGCCTCATGATTCAGTCATGTGTCAAGTCAAAGAAAAGAGGCACAAGATTCAAAGTTTCCCTCCCTTTCAGATTTAAAAAGCAGAGAAATAAAATGTAATGCTAATTTAAATTACTACTAAAACTTCCTGTTTATTTTTGTTTTACCAAAAGAAAATTAAAATTGCCTGCCTAATCACAATGAATTGCATGAGATTACAACAGTTTATTAAAGTTAAAATCTTTTCTCAACCAACTGTGTTGCATGTCTAACCTTACATAGCCTACTAAGTTCAAAATAACTTAACCTTGAAGAAAAATCCATTCAGAGGATTCAGAAGGCAAAGATGGCATTTTCTGTTGCATGTATTTCCTCAAACATTTATGTTTTATTTAGTTTTGAACACTTGGAGTAAAAGTGCATTCACATTTAAATCAGTCAGTTGTGTGTTATTTGTTTCCTTAAACATGTATGTAACAGTTTAGATTGGAACAGTTAATGATGCTCTTTCTCTAACTTTAAGAATATATCTAATTGACTGAAAACTTCACATAAGTCAACACAGAGCCTGTTCCCATAAATAGGCCCTCAGGAAGAAACTCTATTAATAGCTAATTTCTGACTTTGCTTATCCTTCATTGAATGGCATTTTAATGTCTGACCAATAATTTTCCTCTCTTTTAAAAGAGGAAGAGATAAAATGACACGTAATGAAAGTCATATCAAAGACAGCTGTTTAACATTAATTTGGTTTCCTTTTTTTGAAAAACAAAGCCCAAAAATTACACCAAAATTTTCAAAAAAATTTCCAACTCACACCTTCACAAAATGAAAAACCTGTAAAGATTGCGTTAATAAGAGTGAGCTTGCTCTGCTGCGACATCTAACTGTGTCAGAAAACACACTGATAAAGAAAGGGATTTTTTTTCACAATACAAATTAAAGAAAACACTTCCTCTTTAAATGTTCACTTAAAGGTTAATTTACATTACCAGAGAACTGTAAAAAATGTCTTTAGTGTCATTAAAAATATCAGTGCTGTGTTATGGGAAAAACAACCAGTTGTATGCTTCTTTTATTAGTCTCTGCAGTGCATTCTTTATTCAGCAATAGACAAAAAGTGGTATACTGATATATCTGTGTGCTCTTATCAATTAACATCAAATAAATACATAGAACAATTACGGGCCTTTTACGCATAAACTAACAGTTATTATAAAAATGTTCAAACAATTAAATCCACATCATTGTTAACTTATTTCAAGGTTAAATCAGATATGTTAAAAATTTCCTCAAACCCTAATCCTTGCCACAACAGATAAATTAAGTGAATACATAGGAGTTGTGAAAACATGGGGGGCATCCACTGAGTCCCATAATAACTAAATCAATACAATACTTTGGTAATTCATGAAGTGTTGATCTGGAAAAAGAGATCAGTACTGATCTGTAATTTTGTTCAATTTTATAGAGACACAAGCAGCAAAGATAAATCTGGTCAAAATAAAACTGTGTCAGCTTATAAACTGACTGTTCTTTTTAAAATGTCTTCATTAACAGAATTTTACTTAAGAGTTGGCTATTCACTATTTTTAGCAACTTCTGGTAAGGTGTTGCAGTCTTACAAAAAAAGACTGAATGATAAAGTACTCTTTCTTTGTTTTCGTTGTATTTTGACAATTTTTAGGTTTCGAATTTTAAACGTTTTAAAAACATATTTTGGTTTTTTAGTTTAAAACACGCTAAAACGTGCTGCAAGGAAGTTTTCTCAACGTTCTTTTCATACCGGCGAAAAATGAAAGCCTTACTCCCTCAAGTAGCTGTATTTATCAACAACAATAAGGCTTCATTGTTTTATTTTGCCATACTGTTGCTGGGGATGATGTTATGCCGACTTTTTGTTACGGTAGTTTTGTAGTTAAATGAAGGTTTGCGTTCCGTCGGCATCCTTTTTGAGCCTACCCGGCAGCCATAGGTCATACCCTGTTCAGTTACTGCTTCACTTAACGGAAGCCTCGACAACCATCCAAAATAATACAAAAAGATATTGCCGACACATCTATTTGCAATTATATAGAACAGAAACATAATTTATTTCTAAAGTTTCAAATTCTTTTTTATATTTGCGCCGTTTTTTAACTTTATTCTAGTTATTGCTGGTGTTATTGTAGAGAAAAACAAAACATGGTCTTTTATTTTGAAGGTCGTAATGCCGAAGTTCCGGCATGATTTAACAGCATGCATGTTTGTCAGAAGCGAACTTACTGTTCAGTTCCATGTGGTTTATTTTTGCATTATGGACGTTTATTAAAGCCACATGTTGACTCGTGAGAATATAAGGTGAGTTAACCTATCAGGCTTCCGGATATTAACATTTTCAATGGGATTTATTACTTTTTAAGCTAACACTTACCTAGCAACTTAAGCCTGAGTTACGAAGTCTGCAGTATGAAACCACATTCACGCTCTTATATGTCTGTTACCTGTGTATTGTACATATCTGTTTTTATGTGACTGCTGAAGAGCACATCACTGAACAACGTTAAAGACTGGTGTAGCTTACATCTCGGTCAAAGTAAGTGGCGCATGTTAGCTTTGCTCAGGGAGACATTGCTCTCAAAATGAAAGTGAGCAGACTTTGGTCATAGTTCTTTAGCCACCGTTTTAAAGCAACGTTTAATATATAATTCATAGCGACTATTAGAAATTAAAATACGTTTATTTGGTCTGACTGAAGACGAGGTCAGGCTATTGCCAATTTAAACTCTTGTCAAACACAGAGGCATTGCCTAGTGCTTTGTAAAGACAGAAAAAAAGCTTCAATATGTTGGGAAGTCAACATTGATATTCAAAATAAAATAAGCAGTAAAGCCCAACAGTTGAACGTTAAGTATATGAAAAAATACACATAGAAGTTATGCTATACTACATAAAAGTTGACCTAACCTACCATTACAGCACAGATGTGAGATGCCAAATTGAAGTGCAAATGGGGGAAAAAACTTGATTTAATAATTAGCTGTTGCCCCCCCAAAATTAATTAATATTTTTAGAGTGATGACATGAAATTACAACAGTACCTCTGGTCATGTTTTAGATTAAACACAAGGCAAAAACACCTCAGTTAAGGAGCATTTGCCAAACACTTTAACATTCGTAATAATAATAGATTGTAAGACTGACATTAATAGATAGAAGCATGTGGAGCCATGCCCAGAGTCATGTTGACAACTCTGCCGAAGCTGTGCTTGGGTCAGAAAGGCCTAGAAAGAGGGGCAAGGGTGGAGAAAAGCAGGAATAAGTGAGGGACAACAGAAACAACCAAACTACAAGTGAAAGACAAATTTATGGCAGTTGTGACCATAAAAATATCACCCATTTTGTAGGAAATAACTTTATCAATGATGGTAACATAATGTGAAAAATTAGCAGTAACAGCTATGATTGATAGAAAACAGACATGATAGAAAACAGAACAATGCTGTAATAGCATTAGCAGCTAAGAAATCCAAATCCAAACATACAGCATAAAAATATGCCATAATCACATGTTTTTTCTTTGAACAACCCATGCTTTTGACATGCTCTTTTTTCCTTAGGGCATTTTGTTTTGTCACATAACCAATATAGAACCAGCTGACATAAAAGAATTTAAGAGAGGGGAATGGAGGGGGGGGGGGTCCTAGCCTAAAACATAATAATCAAGTATATTGGTGTAATTGTCCTTGATTGTATTAGATTAAGTCAGCGCTCTGCCAAATTATTGCATGGCAGAGGTGTTACAGGTGCCCATCTCTTGAAAGATTTTGGCTTCTGAAGTTGTAAGGCATAGGAGATTTTTCCCATTTCATGTTACTACACTGGATCCAGACATTAAATGATGTGGTTTCAACTTTAACCATCTAGCTGTGATACACTTGATGGCTGCTATGCATGGGATTTGGAGTGCAATATTTTTGTGAACATTTTCTGGGAGTACACCAAGGAGGACAACTGTTGGGTCTTTGTGTATCTCGCACTGAAAAACTTCTTTGATAGTAGGGCTTAACAATTTGGAAAAATCATCTAATTGAGCCTCCCCACAAAACAAAAGAGATTTAATATTCAATTATTTTTTAAGTTCTTCATCTTATGTATTTTACAATAAAACAAGCAACGATGCATTCTGTTTTATAACAGACAATATTTGGTAGGTTTTAATCTACGGCTGAACAATTCAGCAAAAATAAGTAATTGTGATTATTCTGACTCATTGCAAATTCAATATGCTGATATGCTGAAGGGAATGCTGATTTTATGTCATTCTCATTTTTAATAAGACAGACAAAAACAAGGAAAGTAGGATTTTTTTTGTCATGTATTCTTAAAAAATACACTTGAATGTTGCAAAAAAGTATTAAACTGGTATTTCACACATTGTATGAAAAAAATGCACCTTCTGCAATTAGAAAATTGCAGTAGAACATAGTTTAATCTAAGAATCAGTTAATTTCCCAGCCGTATTTGAAAGCATCAAATATATCCCTCCAGTATCCACTCAATTTAGGGCGTGACCACAGAATATAAATATAGTTGCCTACATTTTCTCCTGCACTTTTCTGACCCTGTTTGGTTCCATTTAAAGGTCACATATTATGTAAATTACACTATTTAGTCTTCTCTAACAAGAATGTGTGCCTGTGGCCTGTCCACAATCCCCTCAAGAATCAGAAAATCCCCCCTCTTTTTCTCCACCTTTCAGAAAATGTGTGCTAAAACAAGACGTTCTGAGATTTTCCCCTCATGATGTCATGTGCAGAGTTAGCACCGCCTCCAGGTTCGGTTGGCCCATCCCGCTTGGCAGAAAGTTCCGCTGAGCTGAAAAGAAGATCAGGAGAGCCGCATCCATTAAGCCAGACCAATTTCCTGAGAGGGGTGTGGTCAGGGGTGGAGTCAGACAGTTCATTAACATTTAAAGTCACAGCCATAGAAGCGGCTTTTTCTGAGTAAGGCTGAAACAGAGGGATTTTCAGACATGGGAAAATCCAATACTGGAGTGTTTTTTTCAGCAACAAACTTCCCAGGCATGTTTTGGAGACATCTGAGACCAATATAAACTTGTCTTAAAGGGGTAAAATATGTGACCTTTAACTGTGACTGTGGTGTTCTAAAATATCTGGTGTAGATTTTCCACCTAAGCTCTCTCCAAATATTAGAACTGGTTACTAAAAGTGCTTTCTCACATGCCTGTTCCTTGGTTTGGTTAATACCCTTAATAATTTTTGCATAATTTGCATCATATAACTGTTCTTAATGCTAGACAGTGATACCTGAGTATGCCATACTCTTATGCCATGTAAACTCACAGAAATTTGACCACTCAGGTTCACAGCTTGAGAAATTGAATGGATATTTGAAACAAGTATCACTATTGTCATGAAGGATATAATCTTGTATTGCGTACCTTTATTTCTCACATATCTGTCAGCATTTAGCTTGCATCTATGCCATCCAATTAAGGGCCTTGGGGCCGGGCCAGCCTCCCCAGTATCTTTTTTTTTTTTTTTTTTTTTTTAAGATGATCCAAAGATTTTTTTTTACATAGAATAATATAAGTTTATTATATTTGTATATTTATTGGTTACATTAATTTCCCCTTTTTCATCCCACCCCATGATGCTATAGTTATCCTTGTTTATTCATATCCTCTCATTCATGGCTTACACGTGCATTGCTTTCCACCTCAGCATCACAATGCACACATTTCAACACCTGTGGACATTAAAAGACACAAAAGCAGATGCAGATAACAGACAGTTCAACAGTGAGTGGACAGAGGAGTATGTGTTTTATTCTGTTTGTGCAAGGCCTTCCACAAATACATATTGCTGTACAAGAAATACAACTTGAGAAGGCATTTCAGGACAAAGTGCTAACACCGACACTTCCTGGCTCAGATTTTTTCCATGAGAAAATTTAGGGGCAGACATCATGTTAAGAGCAAAGACACAGCATCTGTTTAGGGCTTGTACAGAATCAGCACCATTACTACAAGTGGCATGACATTTCCGGCACAAAGAAAAAGCCATTAATACCTAACCATTAAGGCGTGAATGCTTACGTCAATTGAGGAGGTGGTTACAGATAAAAAAAAAAAAGCAAAACAGTTTGGTTGACTGAAGCTTTAAAAATTATTACACATTTTTTTCTGATATGTCGATATTTACAGTTTCATTATAGCCGAAATCAATACCAATATTTAAAAATGCTTTTTGGACACAAAATTTCAGTCCTTTAAGACACACTTTAAGGTCTGAGGATGACCAAGGAAACAAACTTTAGTGCTTAAAAACACTTCAAAGTTTAAAGAATGAGGATACATAAAGAAAAAGACCTCAACTGACATAGGTCTGTTGGTTCAGCATAAAACCCCACCAATTCATTATTATATATGGACAATATTTACAGTCGATGTATGCTGAAATACACAGGCAAAATATTGGATGTAAATATCGGCATGAAATTTTGATATCTGCCTGAACCGATATCACACCGATAACATCGTGCATCCCTACACATACTGTCTGTCATGCAATATCTCTTAGTCAATATCTAATCTAATTTAATATCTTAATTTAATTAAGTTGCATTAATAACTTCAGTATGCATATTCCTTTAAAACTGGAACACTCAAACTTTCTGTAGCATCTGTCAAGCAGGAAGTTGTGAAACAAACTCATGTATATACTTTGGGGAATCTCCTGCATTTTATTTTTAGTTTAATTTGCTTATAATTTAGAAAAACATCAGCTGTTGCCTTTTGGCCATTTGGATTTGTTTTACAGTGTTTTCTCTCTGCTTCTGCCAAATTTCATGGCTGAAGGAGTTTCACGTCTGAAAATATTTAGCAATAAGATAGCTTCCAGTCTGGGAAATCTTTCTGGAGAAAAACGACTTTCCCAGTGGTCAGAATTATTCAGTTCTCAAAGTTCAGCCAGGATATTTTCCAAAAGTTATTTTTGCTTGAATATTAATCAAGTTTGAACAGAAATGTGAAAAGTAAAACTTCTGTCTGTTATCAGATGTGAAATGACCTAATTAGCCTCAGTGGTTGTCTTTAAAATGCTTTTTCTGCACTTGAAAGCTAACTTGTCCTGCCCTATTTTCTTTTTAGTCTGGCGAAATGATGGCTGCCTATGTGCTGTGTCGACGGGTGCCCAGGCTGCGCTGCCTCACGGGCGTTAGGAATGCCTTCATCCAGGCTCAGCACGTGCATATCAAACAATGTCAATCAGAGGAGGCTGATGATCTTGAGGGAAATGAAGGGCCGCAACACCAGGAATCCTCTCTGCCAGAAGGATATAGGCTGCATTACAACCCTACGTCATATCATCAGCCTGTGTGGAACTCTGCAGACTCCTGGAGCCGTGTGGATAATGAGGAGGATGAACAGTGTCTTCCTGCTCTCACTCCTTCCTTCTGGCAACAGAGCAATCGCTACAGCGTGAGCTGCTCACGGCATCTCTCCAGCTCCAAAAACACCCTCCTTGACTTAGCCTTCAACAAAAGCCCTGAACCAAAGATCCCATCAGTGTCATCGCTGCACAGAAAAACCACACCACCAGATGTTAGAGTGGATACACGTGCCTTCCTTAGATGTAGGTCAGCGTATGCCTCTGTCACCCTTGACCTTACCCAGCGGCCTCTCCCCATCGAATGGGAAGAGGCCATGCTGCTGCTGAAAAAAGTGTCTGTTTTAAAGGGCAGCATGAAACCATCTGATGTAGCTCACATATTTACAGAGCTCAGCCGCCTGCATCCAGACAAGATGCCATTAGTTAGGGGCGACTGCCACTTCATCATGCTGCTCCGGTATTCTGTGGAACACCTTCGCCTCTTCTCTGATCGTGAGCTGCTGGAGTTGCTGCAGGCATTTGTGTGGATAGACATGCCTACCACACACACTGTGCTTAGTCTGTATGAGGCCGAGCTGAGCCACCGGGCCCACCAGATGAATTTACACCAGCTGTTGTTAGCTGCTGATTTGTGGCGCTGCATTGGTAAGCAGGTCCCCCAGTTTTTATCTCACCTGTACGATTCAGTGCTTCTGAATCTAGGACAAGTGGGAGTCCCTGAGCTGGTGCAGCTGTTGTATATAATAGGAGAAGGCAGACACTGCCCAACTGACTTGATCCGTCCTCTAGAGCAGCTTCTAATGCAGCATTTACCACAGCTGTACCCAGAGGAGGTTGGGACTGTGTGCTTGGGGCTCTTTAAATCCCAGACTTCAATATCTGAGAGTGCAGTCACTTGTATTGTTGATAAAGCTCACTCTTTTGTGAAGGAGATGGGTGACTTCGCCATGGTGAATGTGCTGAAACTCCTGCGTTTCAGTTACCTGTATCACAGACCATGGATGGAGGCCATGGCACAGGAAGTCCCTAGAAGGGCTCAAAGGATGGGAATCCAGGGGCTGATGCATGTGGCACTGACCTGTTCAGCTCTGCATTGTCGCAATGATAACATCCTGATGGCAATCGCTGAGAGAGCTCCTTCCCTTGCGCGGTACTGCAGGATTAAAGACTTGTGCAAACTGCTGTGGGCCTTTGGGACATTAGGCTTTCAACCAGTGCAGAACCCGAGCTTTTATCCAAGCCTTACAGAAGCCCTGAGGCAGAGGGAAGCTGAATTCCAATGCTACCCACAGCATCTGCTAACTGGTCTTCTCGGCTTGGTCTTCGTCTCTCAGTTTCCAAAGGACTTAATTGAACTGGCTTTGAGTTCTGACTTTGTAAATTTAGCGCTGAAATCCACACAGTTCGAGCTGAAAAAGGACTTCTTCACTTTAGATGGAGCTGTGGCTCTGGAGCTGCCTCAGTGGACTGGTCCACGGCTGAGCTGTAAACTGAAAGAGGAGATTGCAGAAATGCTGTGGAAGTTTGCTCAGTCAGATGTTTGCCACAAACCAGAGGTGCTGGAGGCAGAATCTGCTCTGCAGAATATGCTTGGAGGAGAAATGTACGTACATAAGAGGATGATTCTGCCTCACACTCGCTCTATTGACTTGGAAGTACATCTGGACTCTACTGGAAAGCCCATACCTGTACACCCAGAATCCCACTCCCCCACGCTATCCCTCGAGGACAGCTCATACAAATGTCCTCCTAATCAGGGCTGGGGAAAAAAAACTCTAGGAGTTACTTTAACAGATGATCTATTAGCACAGCTAATTAATACCACAAATACCACAGCTCCTACCACCCCATCTCCCAGATTAAAGCCTGCGTCTCTTCACAGAGTGGAGTCTGATGAAGGTGAAAGATTCTTTAACACGGGGCTGGAATTGACAGGTGACATTACTGAAGCACTTACCAAACCCAGTATTCCCAGCTCAGCAAGTAAGGTATCTAATGGCATCATCAAACTGGCTATCCAGGTCCCCAGCAGGAACCACTACTGCTATCAATCCCAGCAGCTGTTGGGGCTTCATGTGATGAAGAGGAGGCAGTTGAAGTTGGCGGGTTACAGAGTTGTAGACCTCAGCTGTCACGAGTGGTTTCCCATGCTGAGGAAAAGCAGGGCAGAGAAGCGGGCCTACCTGAACTGCAAAATCTATGACATGACATGAAATGTCTCTCATGATTTGCTGGACTCTAAAAACCAAAAGAAACATCTGCAGACTTGGACTATAATGCACACATTCAGACCCTTTGGCCTCTGGATGACCTCTGCAAATCACAGAAAAAGCTCTGCTTAGGGGATGGAAAGACCTCATTCCAATTGCTTTCTGTACATGTCTTTCAAAGATACTTATTTATTTCATCCAGCATGTTGCATTTTTATGAAAAATTAAAGACTATTTAACTATCCACATTCTTGGCCATGTTTTTTATCTACATAGAGTAGATACTGGGTTCAGATTTTCTCCCTGTTTGTATTTGAATTTGAGTCTGACCTAAAGAACTTGCTTGTATCTTGTTGAAGCATAAAAAAAACATTGTTTTGGTATCACATTCACTCAAGCATGATGGCCCCCTCAGAGGTCAGTGCGTCTATGTGGAGAGTTATTAGATCACTGCCAGCTTTGCACATTAAAGGTCAAACTTGATCTTTTCTTAAGCAGACTTCTATTTTCTAGTTTTTTGGTGCTGTGGCTGCTCTTCACTCCTTGGAATTTTCAATGAATGGCTTAGAAATACTCCAACAATATAACACAAAACGATGGAGTGAATGCTCAGTATTTCATTGAAACATCTCTAGTTAATGCAGACCTTATCTCTGACAGACACCTGTGCTTTATTTCTGCATGGTGCATTGAAAGTGATGAGCAATGGAGCTTGTTAAATTTGTCCTAGAATTCATACTAGCTTTGACTTATGTTATTACAAAGTTCATGAGACAAAGTGTTTAGGTATTAAAGAAGAATCCTTGTTCATATTATAGTAAAGGAAAGTGAAAATCATGGGTGTGATAAATTAAGGAAGGAAAAAAATTAAATTTGTTTTAACAAAACTATGGCTCTCGATTTGTTTTATCAAATAGGCATTGACTGATCCTATCACTGGTTCATGACAGGCTGTTGGAGGTTTGAATGGACAAAATGATGGAAATGTTAGGTGCTCATAAATATGTAATGCTACCACAAACGTAAGTGCAAATGACTGGTTCGAAATGGGGGCTCGAAGTATATGAAAGATAATAGTCTTAATAGAAAGGACAAAAATTGGACTTTAGTGCCTTTTGTTACCTATTTTTCAACAGCCCATAAAAGGATTTTATACCAGATCATGAAAAAATTTGAGCACAGACTTTTAACCTCTGACTGTACCGAGCCTGCTGAGTCTTCAAGAATAATCCTCGTACACTGAGATGAAGTTGATGGTTTTATGTTTCACTCCGAGTTCTTCTAAGAGGACTTCTGGGATGATAACCTGTCTTTTGGTCATTCAGATCCTCTGCAGGGTGAGTATGTTTGTGTAAATTTTGACAGCTTTTTAAAATTTTAGTATTAAAGATATTTTAGTTTTCATCATGTCTATCCCTTATCATTCAGTCTAATTTTAGGCAACTAAAAGTAAAAAAAAAAAAAATAGCCCAGTTTAAGTCAATAGAAATGGTAAAATTTGCAAAACTTACAGACAAAACATTTCTCCTATTTGCCTGATTCTGGTGCAAAATCATACTTGTGTTTTCAAGCACCATGCAAAAACCTGGGGTTCCCACAGCTGAGACAGAAGAGCTACAGATACATTGTGTTTTGACAAACAATGACGTAATAGAATGGATTTTGAATGTCCTTCAAAAATTAAATTACTTTTTTTTTTTTTTTTAACATTTTAGTGTCTTTAAGGAAAACTAAACCATGTCTTGGTAATGACAATAATTTTAGTTGTGAAGTGAGCTTCAGAAAGTGTTTCTAAAAAGGGCTGAAATGCCGATACTCCCTACGTTGGAAACTTCCGGTGTTTTATTTCGAAACGCCGTTTCTTACCTTACTGGGTTTCATTTTTTTTAATACCTGGTTACTTCCGGCATTTTATTTTGAAACTGCACTTCCGGAGTTTGATTTTAACACACCGTTACTAATCTAGACATAATAAGTATAGACATAATATACGTTTGGTTACTAACGGTAATTTATTTGACACTTCCGGCCGTCACCTCCAACCGTTTTTAAAACTTCTATACAAGCTAACTAGGCTAGTTAACTTAGAGCTAACGTTGCTAACGAGCAACTAACTTTTTTGTCTTAAACACTGGCGCAAATTGTACACCCGACTGCTGGAAAAACTCTCAATTTCCATTGTGTTTTTAAAAACAATCTACCGAAAGACATCAGAATTCTCTCCAGTCATTCCTAAGGTCTGGTCACATGTAATGTGTCAAACAAGCAGCAATAATAGGGTAACAATTAGTCGGGTTTACTTTCGGCTCGGTTTCTGCTGTCTCGGTCCAGGGTCAGATTCAGACCAGTCCCGTTTTGGCACAGACATGAAGCTGTATCACAGTGTTTTAATTTGTAATTTCTGTTAAATGCAGATTATTGCTCACGTTGCTATCCGAAGTGTATGTCCGGTAGTTGTTGTAAATTGCCGAAATTCTTGAGGCCTGTCGGTCATTGAAGCCTGAGGCAAAAACGTGCTTGCAAAATGTCTAGCGCAAACTCCGAGCAACAGATACGTAATGTTTTGACGGGTTTACCCACAGTAGAATTATATCATGAATTTTGAATATCCGACAAAAATCAAATTACATTTTAGTCTTAACTTACTTTTAGTTAGATTCGGAGTCTTCAGAGACCTGTTTTAGCTAGTTTTAGAACAGTCTTTGTCATGGAGAAGAGGTACTTGATAACAGTCATCTTTACATCTAACTCTGCAGAAATATGTATATTCTTTTTGTGTAAAACTCTGCCACATTCATGTCATGTCTGTTTATTCAAAGTTTTCTGGGTTTTATAATCTGATATCTTCAATTCTTTGCAGTTGGACAGCCTGAGGTCTGAAGTCCCTCTTATCAGCACTCTCCACAAATCAGGTACAATTTAAATAAGTTGGTTTTCACCCTGACATACTGAATATATTAGAAAAAAATGTTTATTTTTCATACAATTTGATATTTGTGGTGTTTTGATGGGAATACAAATTCATGGCAGCACTTAATGCTCAGAGATGATACCAATGTTAATGTTTTTGTAGACTAGAGTGTACAAAAACTTTCTTTTAAGAGTAAGAATGGTGAATAGACTTATTTTCGTATAAACCCCACTTCTGAAAAGACTCAATTTGCAAATCCTTTTCTCCCTGTATTTAATACAATGCAGCACAAAACCCAAAGTAATAACATTCTTTGATTTAGATTTTTGATGCCTTCAGCATTTTCATAAAAGTTGGGACTGGAGCATGTTAGATTACCGTTCTGCAAACAAAGGTTGAAAAAACTGCTGGTTTGGCTCTGTTGGTGAAGCAGGCACACATGTACAGAGGCTGCAGTCTTTGATGCAGGTTGAATCTCGATTGTTGTACTTTTTGGTGCATGTCTTCACTCGCTCTCTTCCTGTTTCTGGTCTCTTCAGCAGCCCAAAACTCCAGAAATAATCTTAAAAAGAACAAAAGTTAAAAATGATTTGCTTTTTTCACACTTTACACAATATCCCAACTTTGTTGGAATTCTGTTTTGTTCTTTTAATGCCCAACAATTTTCCAAATTTTGCTAAGAATGTCAATGTAAAAAATCAAGCATTTTGTGTTAGTTCAGACAGGCCACGGAGGTAAGCGCTGTCATGTATTTGAGAACAGCTGATCCCAGGTAAAACCTCAGCCTACCCAGCTGATTCACTTTAGGCATGCTGTTGGCTAATTGCTCTCATGCTGCCATATTTATGCTACTCTAATCTGGCTATGCTTTGCTGCTCCCTCTGCAAACTGCTTTTGCAAACCTCCTCCACCCCAGCTCCTCCTCTATGCTTTATCGGACTAAATCATTCCGCTGTCATTGCCTGCTCTGCTCTGGGTTTTTGTGGCCTCTCTTCTTGCCTCAGGCTTTCCTTGCAGGCACAGAAAGTAGCAGGAACATGTGCTGTTCCTGCTTGATGTTTTCCACATAGGCTGATGGAAGGGCAGGGGGATCCCAGAACAGCCACAACGCCTAATATAAATAATAGCAATGACAGCAAATTAATAATAAGATAAAAATTGAAAACTCATGTGTGTTTCTTGACAAAGTGGTCCTGACTGAACTGTTGTTTGTGTCTGCTGACCTCCATATCCAGGTTTTGAGAGCATCTGCGGGGATCTCTTTTGTACTCGGTGAAGACAGAGCTGCGATGAAACTGTGTGGTGAGGACACACTGCAGAGATGACAGGTTTGTGATGTTTTCCTTAAGATGTTTCATCTTTTCCTTCCTGTTTCCTCATTCTTATTTCCTCTTTGTGACCCAGAAAGGGATGTTTGTGCTGTCGGAAACAAAAAAAACAGCTTCAAGGTATCCTGTTGGGACCGATTTGTCTGAAGGAAAAGGCTGGAAAATCCTACAGGGGTGGCTTTTTAATGCTATGTCAGTGATTGCCAACACTGGATGAATATTTGATTTGATCATCTGAATTTTCCCTTCTGAATATAAGATAATGTCCCCAAGCAAACAAGCTGAAAACAAAGATTTTCTACCCTGTGATTCGCCGTCTGCTCTTAAACACCAAGGCATCATTTTGAATGATCATATATGGTTATTAATGATATAACTGGACTGACGACTCAAGTTAGTGTCACCTCACTCATGGAGTCTGTAAACAACTCTTTTCATTGCTCTTCCTTGAAGTCACTTCCTGAAGGGAGACAAGACAAGTGGAGGGAGGAAAGGCTCAAGCAGTCGGAAAAACAAATTCAGTCAACACGATGTCTGCCAGCATGCGTGGGAGTGTTTGGTTTTCCCCCAGGAGAAGTTGGAGGAAGCTGCTGGGAAAAGAGGGACACTGGCTGCTCTGTTGCCATTTCTTTTCAAATGGAGTGAATCAAAAAGACCAAAACTGTAGGGATGTAGAGGTGTGCTCACCGTCTGCCAGCAGAGGGCACTCTTAACTTTAGAAACATTCAGTCTGACTGACAATGATGAAACTGCACCATAACTCTACTTCACATTCAAACAGCTTTTTTTAATGGAACTATTATTATATAAAAGAAAGGTGTGAATTGATTTGGTAAGAAAGACAGTGGAAAAAGTTTTAACAAGTGTAGAAAACATATTCAAAGAAAGCGAGTGTTACATTTAGTCAATTTTGCATAGTGTTTCCAGCAAAAGTTAAAAAATTAATCTCCAGGCTTAACAAAAGAAGCACATTGACTGTCAGTAATTACTTTTTAACAAAGCTGACAAAAGTCAGTAAACACCTCTCTTATTCTCTTCAGATCTGAAAAAACTATGAAAGAGAATTCATATTTGGTTACTTTCAAGTCGGTGCCACCCCTGCAGCTACAAATTTCACACTCCTCTGTGTGCAGGAAGCACGCTTTTGAAGTTGAGACGATTCACTTTCTCATTTAGATCCATTTTCTTTGGATTCAGATGACTTGCAAAATAAAACACTGGAAGAAAACGTTGCGCATCTCGCTGATGTTGTGTCAGCTTTATTATCAAGTGGACGCTAACAAGGACTAACATGTTTAGGGGATAGGGAGTACCTGCCTCAGTGCTGCACTTTTATTAGAGCGTGTGGAGTAATGGGGAGGATTATTGGCTTAGATTGGATCATTATGCTGTAGCTGCATTGTCTCCAGGTACAAATAGTCTCATATTTGTCTCTTTGTGGCTAAGGACATGAGTTATTAACTAGCTCCAAACACAAATAATTAACCAGTGAATAATTATTAAGCGTAGACATTATTTTCAGATGTGACCAGTTCTTCACCCGTTAATGGAGGAGGCTCTGTGAGACTGAATGCTCTCTCAGTAATCCCCCGTCTTATTTGCATTTCAATTCTTGTGCTTTCCTCAGCCGGGAAGCTAATCCAGCGCGTTGTGAATGTAGGCTAAACTTGAATCAACATTTTTTAAGTTATCTCAAACATAGAGATATTACTGTCTGTCTGCTCTAATTCCTTAATTTAGCGTATTGTGTGGAGCAGACAAATCCTTATGTCTCATATTCTTTAAAGTGTGATGCAACAGTTCTACTAGCACTCCTCAATACTTGGAAACGCAGCATTTGAGGTCAAGAGACAGGTACGGATTAAAGAGATGAATGCAAATTTCCCTGGAGAGTGATGGTAAATGATCCCGATCACAGTTTTTTTTTTGCCCGCTGATGGTGCATACTGCTGTCAGTGTGCTGTCTGTATCACTCCCTCCCAGTGCACCTTCGTCTCTGACCCCTTCTGTGGCATTCAATAATGCGTCTGGATCCTCGCCTTTAAGATTCCAAACACACGCTCGCTGCTAAACCAACTGCTGCAGGGACACAGCTAATAGGGAGTGTTTGCATTCAGGGCTTGTCTTTGCTGCTATTGATAGACTTTTATTAACTTAACCAGGTTCAAGATTTTCCTGGTTTCTCACTTATTAGGCGGATAAACCTTTTCACCTACAGAACACAGAGGATTTGGTTGGATTTGGATTATTAGTGTGGTATATTTGCCTCCTTTAAAGCACACAAGAAAGTGGCTTTAAGGATTGACATACCTTTTTATTAGAGATGCATCGATTGCAAAACTAGGGACAATACAGATGTCTAACTTTACTTTTCTGCTGAGTCTAATGCTGATTTTTTACATTACATCTTTATAATAATAGGAAAAAAAGATAACCCAAGTGAATACAAAATGCAATTCAAACCTACCTGGCCCTTTGTGAAATTGCCCCCTCCCACAAACCTAATAGCTGGTTGTTCCACTCTTGGAGGCAACAACTGCAAGCAAGCATCTGCGATATTTGGCGATCAGTCTTTCCCATGACTTTGGGGAAATTTTGGCCCACTCTTCTTTGCAGGGTTGTTTTAATTCAGCCATATTGGAGGGTTTTAAACATGAACAGCCTGTCTAAGGTCATGCCGAAGCATCTCAATCAGTTTTAAGTCCAGGATCATCAAGATGTTTTTCTGTGTCAAATGTAATACAAGCATTTGGACTCTTTTGGTCAGCTGTGGTTTCCATCTTGGAACTTTCCGGTCTCTTTCTTTCTTCTCTTGAATCATGAACTCTGACCTTAACTGAGTCATGTGAGGCCTGCAGGTCTTTAGATGTTGTTCTGGATTCTTTTCTGACTTCCTGGATGAATTGTGGATGCACTCTTTGATTCTTTTGGTAGGCCAACCATTCCTGGGAAGGCTCACCATTTTATCAAGTTTTCCGCATTTGTGGATAGTGGCACTCACCATGGTCAGAGACTTTGACTCTCACCTGCTCTTGAATTTCTGTAGATCTCGGCATGGTGTGTTGCTTTTTGAGATCTTTGAGATCTGTCTAACTCTGTCAGACAAGTTCTATCTAAGACGGGGATGTCCAAACTATGGCCCTGGGGCCAAATGTGACCCACTTTTGATTGGCCAGCAGCAAATTTTGACTATAAAAAATGAAATCAGAACATGAGGCTTTTGCTTGACTGTATTGCACTTCTTAGTTTCAGCACAAGGCAGTGCTACCATGGTAATTCTGTAAACAAACATTTCAACGGGAATAATTTATGTTTTTATTAATTTGTGACTTAACTAGGACGATACTGTAAATGATAAAGATATTGAGTACTAAAGTAATAGTGTTATTTTGATTTATAATGCCCTAATTAATCACGCCACTAAATAGCGGCACCAGCATTGTTCCAGGTGCATAGCCGTTGGTAGCCAGGGCTAACCAGGCCCCCCTGAATTCTGACTGGCCTCCTCAAAATCCTTAAATTGATTGACTATTTTCCTTGTCAACCACTAACTAGCTAACTAGTCACTCACTAATATCTTAATCTATATTAGACTGGTTTATAACTTTAATATGCTTAAGCTGTGAAATATGAAAGTGGCCCCATCATTCTTATGTATTTCAATATGTGTCACTCAGTGGAAAAGTTTGGACCCCCTGATCTAAGGAATATCTTGATTCAGCAGGTTTGGCAGTAATCAGGCCTTGATGTGGAAAGTGAAATTGAACTCAGCTTTTTTTAAAAATGTGGATCATCACAGATGATTCATGATCTAACACAAGGTGGCAGTTACTTTTTCCACACAGGGTCAGGTAGGCCTTATCTCTATTTTCCAGAGCTGTAAAGATACACATATTCTTATGTGGGCCCATCTGTATACCCTTGGAATGAATGTATTCAGTTCCTACACGGAAAGCAGTGTAATTGGACCATCATGGCAGCCTCAACAAAGGAGAAAGCGGAGCTTGAAGATCCCCTTTTATAATTAAGATGTCCTGTTTGGGAACACATTGGTTTCCTGATAAAATTCAACAATGGACAACGACCAACAGACAAAATGAAAGTAGTGTTTGAGCTATATTAATCAGGGATTGAGTATGTTGCTGATAACACGTCCAATTCATTTGAAAAGGCACCAGATGAGTGTGAAAATCACTGCAACTAGGGAAGAAGACACCATAGAGCAACACGCCTCCCTTTGGCATTTAAACAGCCTTTTACTGGTAGTTCTAAGCAAGCCAAAGCGATAAAAAAAAATGCCACTGGTGTTTTTATAGCAGCGGCTCTATGTCCATATCAGTGGTTGAGATCATGGGATTTAAACACAGTTAAGGCAGCTGAGCTGCGATATAAAAGCCCTTCTTGTCTGCATTTGAGGGATTGTCATTTCAGCCCTTTATGAACAAGCTAAAGCTGCCGTTGTGCACGCCATGTCCAAGACGCCTGCTGCCTCAAAGCAGGCCTGCCCACAGCAACGGACGGGCTCCTGAAAAAAAACCCAGAGAATGGCCCTCCCCAGCTATGATGTATTGAGGATGTCAGTGCATGTGTGTTGGATCAGTAGCATTGGTGCTAGCATCCTGGCTAACCATTCCCTCATTTTGGGTTACTACTTGCTACTTTTAAACCCTTTTTCAACACTTTTTTCTCCCACTTTTGCAACTTCTTTTGCCACTTTTCACAGATTTTGCCACTTTTTTAACTCTTTTTTGCCCCTTTCCACCCTTTAGTTTGCCACTTTTAAACCATTTTGACACTATTTACCCATTTCTGCTCCATTTTTGCTACTTTAAACACATTTTTTGCTACTTTTTCCCTTTTATTGCCACTTTTTTGGCACTTGAACCAATTTATACTGCATTTGTACCCGTTTTTGCAACTCTTTTGCTACTTAACTATCTTTTTTGTCTTTTTTTTCACATTTTTTTTCAGTGGTTTCCATTAAAGGTGTCAAAGTTTTTCTGCTTTGTTTTCTATCAACCTGAAGAGGTTACAGAAAGACCTGACACATTTTTATATTTTCACACTCTGCATCATGATGATAATTCTGCACACTACTGTTCATTTTATGGGAATCATTTCTTTCCCAGGCTCTACAGCTGAAGTGAATCAATGATTCTATATAACATGAATAAACTGCTATCAAGCTTAGAAACATGAGAAACAGCTATATAAATGAATAAATAGATGAAACCTTTATTGCCTCTAGAGAGGTCTGCCTTGCACCAAGGGCATAAAAACACAACAGAAGTCTAAGCAGGACAGCGCATGATAACATGAAAAAAAAAAAATCAATAAAACACATCACTAAGAAACATTATTAAAGCATGACATGATACATGCAGTGAATGTCAAGTAGTAGGCTGATGTTACATAAAGCATAGTGCTGAATTATCAGCACTTGTTTAGCAGCTGAATGCTCTGAGGTACTCAGGGTGTGATGCTTCTTTTGTTCCTTATCCGTGGCAGTCTGTACCTGAGGTCAGCAGTTCATACTCAGACCAGAGGGGATGCTGTGAGTCTGCTATGATCTTGTCAGCTAGATCTAGTGTGTACCTGTCTGTTAGGAAAGAGATGCTGCACATTTGTGTCGCAGTTATCTTGGTACCTAGTTTAACAATCATGTCCAGTTTGATTTTATTTTGTTTATGGATAATGCTCCCTCAGAACATGGATACTAGGGCAGTCAAAAGATGAATAATCTTAATAAGTATTAATCATAGAATTTCTGTAGTTAACGTCCTGAAATATGAGCTTTTTTTTTTTTGGAATGCATTTTTAGTTTCTCCCACTTGATTGGAAGAAATAGGACTTAATAAGTTAAAACAGCCTGGTCTTTAAAAAGGATTTCTTTGGAAATTTTCCTTACCAAAATCCTCACAAATTCCCTAAAATTTGAGAGAAATTACCTTATATTCCTGTGAAAATTCTTGATTATTAAAAAAAAAAAAAAAAAAAAAAAAAAAAATTAATATATATATATATATTATATATATATATATATATATATATATATATGTTGTTTTTTATGACTTTATTTCTAGAGAGGAGGACAGTGGATGGAGTTGAAAGCAGAGATGAGAGAGTGGGGGAGAGACATGCAGAATAGGAGCCACAGATCGAACTTGAAACCAAGCCGTCCATGCACATGGGTCAAAACCAAACCACTAGGCGATCTGTGCCCCATGTTTTTATCTTTTTTTTCTTTTCTTTTTTTTTTAAAGTATTTTAGGTCCTTTTTGCCTTTATTGGAGGGACAGAAAAGCGACAAAATAGCCACAAACTGTACTTTAACCTGGGCCGCCCTTATTCATGGGGCCATTAGGCCATCTGTTCCCCCAAATTCTTGAAAATGTAAAGAATCCATCCTCCTAATTCCCAGTCAAATTCCCAAAAATTACAAATTTCCCAAATTTCTATGTAAAGGCACAGGAATTAAAAACAGTCCCTAAAATATCCTAACAACTTCCCCCCAATTTCTATGAAATTGGAAAAAAACCCCAACTGAAAGCAAATTTCCCAATCTTCCATTAAACTCTCAAAAATATGGAAACATTTCCCCTTAATATCCAATAAAATACTTAAAAAACTCAAGGCAAAGCCATGAAATATTCAAATAGCAGATGATCCCAACATTAAAATTTGATGGACATTTTGGACATCTATCTCAAAGTCCCAGAAGAATGTTGAAATTCCACTATTTTACATTTAAAAACATTTTTTGTTCAATTGTGTATTTTTGCTCTTTCTTAAACTAAGGGTCAGTGACTTCCTGTTTGGATGGAGACCTGCTTTTATTTTGAAATAAAATAAAAAATTTTTGGTGAACTGAAGATTTTGACTGAAAAGGAAACTTGTTATGGCTTACAAATTAAAGGAACAATTTTAGTTTTTCGCTGTTGACATTAAAAACTTTCTTCAGTCAAGACCACTTTGTCAAGTAACACACAGAATTTCTGTCATAAATATTTTCTATCAGCAGTTCTTAATTTTCACTAAATGCCATAATTCATATTTGGCATTGTAGCTGTTTTGGGTTTCGTAGAAAACATCAAGTAGAAACAGCATACGCTTGTGCCTTGTGCCCACAAGGGAGGAGAAGAGGAAGAAAAGAGGTGATAAATCCAGAGCAGAGCAGGCAGCATTGACAGCTTTATATAGGAGGAGCTGGGGTGGTGGAGGGTTGCAGAGGGAGTAGGAAAGAGTAGCCAGGCTAGAAAAGTTTAAATATGGCGTGAGTGCAGTCAGCCAATAGAGTGCTTAGAGCAAATCAACTGGTCGTCAGCTGATTAGGGCTTGCATGAGATCAGCTGATCTCAGTTATATGGCACTCAGGGGGCTGCCTGAATTAACACTATATGCTAAAGAAACGGATACATTGTTGAGCCTTTGCAGATCTTTAATGTTCATCCCATGTCATTTTTTAAATTGATAATCGAGCTCAGAAACCACTCTGAGATGTTATTAACAGCGTTTATGTCTGTTACATAAATGCCACATAAAAAGGCAAGAAAAGGAAAGGCTGGCTACAACAGAATTACAGAGAGATTGGCATCTGATCTTAGAGGCACAGATTGTTGTCAGACGATGACGGATGAGGATCGCAGATGGGTTCAGAGACAAGTCCAACGCTGACTTCTTCTTCTTTGAATCTAGTTTTCCAGCTTGCCAGCTTTAAATTGATGCAACACAGCAGATACACATTGGCTACAGACATCTGTACATGCCTTATTATTCATCACTGTCAGGGGCTGATAGCGGAGTCTGATGTTCAATTGATGCATCAGTCCATCTACTTCCTACTTAAAGTATAGCCCTACAGACATAGAGAAACATATGACCATCCACCAAGGGAGATTAATAATCCATTGAGGAATTAAACATGACATAGTAGTGGGATTTTAGAGATGTGATACAAGTCTTTCTACTCTTAGTCATACATCCATAGAAGCATTAACAACTGGCCCATGAAAAAATCCATCTTAACCTCCAGGCACATTAAAGAGGAAGGTTGAGCACAACAGAAATATTAATAATATGCATGCTTGCTTTCTCAGTTCGAAAGTTCAGCGGAGATAAACATTTGCAAAGGAAAAATTCCAGTAATTAAAGCATATACTTTGGTAATTAAAATATCCCTCCGATCACACTGCAGGGACCATTTTTTTTTACAAGCTTGTAGAAGATAAAAGCTATTGAGAAGGAAAAGTAATGTGTGTTTTCTAGCTAATTAACATCATGTGTCCCCCAAGTTCAAAATGACACTTATTGCAGGCTGTATTGTGTTGCATAACCACACTGCTGTCCCTCTGCACTCGCCACTTGGTGACACAGATCAGTACCGCTCAAAGCAGGATTGATGTGAGCTCAGTAACCGGAGTGGAAGTGTGCAGAGAGACACTGTAATACAGCTGTGGTGTTTGCAGGGGCTTCATGCAATTATTTAAACCCATAATCATATCTGGTCTTTGTATCCGGTGTTGTTTCAAGGTCAGGTGAGGTTAACGGCTTGATAGGACTGCGACCTATCTGAAATTTGTAATGAAGGCTTCTCATTTAATCAAACCCCATATTTATATGTAAATGACATTCAGTTTTGGATGACATTTTGTCACCAGAAACCATCCTTGTCGTTTTCTGCGGTAATTGCCTTAGTTTCCTCTGCTACTTGCTCTCAAATTGGCTTCCTATGCACAAGGGAATCACAGAAAATGATGGACATGAATGTTGGATGTGATGAGGAAGATAAAAGCAGCTGTCAGGGGACACAGTTAACTGTCTATTTTCTTAAAATAATGAGACATGGCATGCTGTTTTTGTTTGTCAGATACATAAATATAATTTGCTGTCCTGTTGATATGCATTTCATTTGAAACTTTACCCAACATTGTTTCAAGGAATAGAGCTCAAAAGTGGTTGCCCGCTTTGGTTCTCTAAGAAAATTTACCTGTTCAGATCCTCCATTGGCATTTTACAAGATCCTTAAATCAACATTTTTAATCCTGGACCCAAGCCAATTACCTATCTGAGTCTTCATTACTGTGAAACTTTTGATTGAGTGCAAAAAAGGATGAAGAAAACCCATCCCACAAGCAACACTGTCAGTAATAACATTATAACATTACAGTTTGACTATATACTGTTTTATAGTATGGCATAAGGTATCATTGTCATCAAAAGTCAACCGTGGACATTCACAGGCTAGGTAAGCATTTCCATTGTAACATTGAGCTTCACCAATCTGGAATTTTCTATTACACTGTGGCATTGTGGGGTGGTGCAATTCTTTTTTGCACAATATTGTATAGCAATCATGTTTTTCTTAAAGGTACAGTGTTGAAAAATGGGAGTATAACATCCAACAGTCAGGTCAGGTCACGCCAGGTTTGGGAGCCTATGCTGGTTCAGCATAACCTTGCAAAGCAGATGGATACACCCGTTACTGTGTTTTTCACTGGCGAATCCATCTTGAAAAGCTCCCATCTGAACCGTTTGGGCCCGCTTAGAAAGTGACAGGACCAATCAGCGTCGAGGGGCAGTACTTTCGGGGGCGGTGGAGTCTTGATGTAAGCGAACAGCAACAAAAGGCCGGTGCAACTATGGCGGAAGACATTAGCGTGGATGCTGCTAAAGCACCAGTTTTATCAGAACTTGATGAAGTTTCTTTGTTAAAAGAAGAACAAAGAACAGGAGTGAGTTGTTTTCTTTTCAAAAACGACAAAAGTTGTGTACTGACATGTCTACAGTCGCCATGGTTTGTGTTATGCCGCTATAATAGAGTTTACTCCTTCAGTAGGGGCACAGCTCGCTGACGGCTACGTTATGTGTTTTGTTGCTCTGATTGACTTGTTAAGATGTGACAGACAGAATGCTCATCCAGATCCAGTCCCCCCCGAGTTCTTTTTCAAAGGCTCTGCCCTTTCCCAAACACTGGCTATGAGTGGTTTACCAGATAAATGTGTGAAACATATCCATCCATTACAAAATGTCTGATAAAGCGGAGTAAGCAGTCTGCTTACAGGTCTAAAGCTCCTCCTCCATAAAAACATTAAAATGTAGCAAATGTAGCTCTGTTAGCTGCATAAACTACATAGATAACGTAGCCAAAGGTAAAGCTCATGAAGCCTGGGATCTCTATACTTTCAGAGGAACAAAGCTGATGTTAGCTATGTAAGCTACAAAGCTATGTTATCTATGTAGCTTACGTAGCTGTTAGCATAAGCTATGTTGGCTAAAGCTCACGTTGCTAAAGTTTACTTAGCTACATTGTCTTACGTAGTGACATTAACTACACAGATAGTGTAGTTATGTTAGCTTTATGCTGACTGTCATTCATGTATCTATTTCTAAAACAGGTCCATACATAATTTACCCCCAGGTAAGTTTTAGCTACGTTTGCTAATAGTCATGTTGCCAAAGCCAACCTTGCTATGATTAACAGAGCTATGTAGCTAGCATAACTACATAGCTGATATAGCTATGTAGCTAACATAGCTATAGCTAAGCTCACAAAGCCGCTGTGTAAGCTACGTAGATACACTAATGCATAGCTGCATTAGCTTCAGCTATGTTACTAAAGCTTACATTCTTTCTTTGGCTTATACAGTTACATTGACTATGTAGCTAATATAGCCATGTTAGCTTTTACTAAAGCTACAAAGCTAGGGCAAGTTTGTGTAGCTACTTCAAAAACAGGTCTAGACATAATTTAATCACAGATTAGACCTCTGATCTTTCTCTCTTTTTATTTCTGAAATGTTGCATAGACTGTAATGTTTGCAATGTGGTTATTTCTTGAATGTAACTGCCAGACTTTGTGTATGAGTGAAATTGAACTAAAAAGAATCTAAACCTGCTCTAACAGAAAAGCCATCTCACAGTAATAGTCTGCAAGAGGGGGCATCAGTTCTATGGTCTGTAGCCAGACAGTTTTGTAGTGTTTCACACTCAGGTAGCTTGTGGTAAGTCTACCTTAGAAGAATATGATGTAATGGCTAGTAACCAAACCAAATGGAGACAATGAATGGGATTTTTACTTCCACAACCAGACTTATGAGCTCTATTGCAGTTGTCATTTAATCATTAAGGCTAGAAATACTGAGAATGTGGCTTTAAACCAGCATTGAATGATTTTTCTGCCAATTCCATATAAGAGATCACGCTGTAGCGCGGTAGTATCAAGATCTAGCCGCTGTTTTGAGTAACGTTTTGATCTCTACCAACCCCCTAAGGAGAAAAAAAACTTTATTGGCATAATGCCTCCTTCAATCAATACTTCACTCCTGAAAATTCCCCGACATTGTTTGGCTGCACGTATGTACTCAAAGAGCTCAATCTGATCACCCCCTCTTTATCTCTCTAGTTCATCTGTAATAACTGCCTCCAAGAATATCATTCTATCATTATATCAGTTTCATTCCCTGCATGCAAATAGGCCAGTTGGAAAATAGTTTATTCTAAGCCGATATTCTCTGCCTTGTATTTTTCACTGCTAACCTCAGTTGCTTGTTTTGCGAGTTCTACTGCTGTGTTTGTGTAGCACAAATGCCTGTATACATGTGGACGTATTATTAACCCAGGACAGTCACCATCACAGGAGACTCCTCTTCCTCTTCCTCCCCCTGCTTGTGCTACCTAGCTCCCCCCTCACTTCAACCAAACACCTTAAGTTGTGAGAGCACATTGGACACAGATAATCTCCTGCTGAAAACTGCATACTCCACCTGAAAGGCAAATAATGAAAATATCAGGGCCAGAATGTTTGGACGTTATCTAGAAAATTCCAGGTGTTCACAGTCCTATTCGCATTTGGAGCAAAACTCCTAGAAACTCTTTGACGTTTTAGAGGTGAGCTGCATGTGCAGACATATTTTCACCCTGACTTTACTCTTGCTTTTTTCTGCCATTCCTCTGGTATATTTTAGGTGTTATGTCGAGGTGAGCTGATGTAAGAATGCAGCAGGAAATATTCAGGAAAATTCTCAGGGAGCGAGCAGGGGTGGTGACGTTCACATCGTGCAACCAGTGACATGGGACTAGTGTGATCTCAGTACTGTTAAAGAAAGGGCCATGTTTACCATTGTGTAGCATCCTCTCTTCTTTTAACAACAGTCTGTTAAGATCTGAAAGGTGAGGAGACCATTTGCTGGAGTTTTGGGAAAGGAATGTTGTCCTGTTTTTACAGCATTTTAGCTGCTTGACAGCCCTGGGTCTCCATTTTTTCCTATGGATTGACTACAGGTAGGCCACTGACTGTGAAGCCATGCTGTTATGATGCATGTGGTATGTGGTTTATCATTATCTTGAGGAAATGCAAGACCTTTTCTAAAAGAGCCATCTGGATAGGAGCAGGGAACAATCCATTTCTACCCCTTAGCCCTTGCCCTTGCCCTTCCCCTTCCCCTTCCCCCTCAAAACAGAGTGGTAAGGGGTAGGGGTGAAAACCTTCCCTCAAGACATGAGACGCTACTTGATTGCTGTCCATCATCACACATTGCCGATAAACAAAGCGAGGTGACAATAAAGCTTCGACCATCTTGCTCATGCTATGGATCTCCATGTTCATCTCCATATATTTATACAGTTAATAGCCCTGGTTTACAGGTGTAAATACAGAAAATACAATAAACGCCAATCCCCAGTGGCTAAAGATTGAATATATATTTATATATATATATATAAACATAACAGTTGTGTTTTCTATAATCATTATGCCAAAAACATTTTTAAATGTATGCACCTCCTTTGTAGTCTGTTGTGCCACTTTGCAAATGAACGCAGTGCATGGTGGGAAATTCATCATAGTCCTTGGTTTCAAGTGTGGTCCTGGAAAATCTTCATTTCAAGGACCAAGGGTAGCCCTTGGCCCTTAGCCCTAGCCCTTGTTTCAAAAGAGAATTGGGACACCCCTTCACCTGATCTGTACGTGCAAAACCAAGGGGAAGGGGTAAGATAAGGGCTAAGGGGTAGAAATGGGATTGACCCCAGATGTTGCTCTAAAAGCTCTAAATACTTTTTAGCATTGATAATGATTTTCCCATCATGCCCATGTCATAAGGGCTAATGCATCCCCATACCATGAGAGCTGCAGGCTTATGAACTGTGCGCTCATAACAAGCTGGGTGGCCTCTCCCGTCTTTAGTCTGCAGGACATGGCGACCATTAACCTTGCAAAGCAGATGATTTCGCCCATTTCCGTGTTTCTCACTGGCGAATCCATCTTGAAAAGCTCCCATCTGAACTGTTTTGGCCTGGTTAGAAAGTGACAGGACCAATCAGCAATGAGGGGCAGTACTTCAGGCACGACAGAGTCATGACGTAAGCAAGCAGCAGTGAGAAGAGGCCGGTCCATTTATGGCAGAAGAGATTAGCGTGGATGCTGCTAAAGTGCCAGTTTTATCAGAACTTGACGACATTTCTTTATTAAAAGAAGAACAAAGAACAGCAGTGAGTTGTTTTATTTTCAAAAATGACAAAAGTTGTGTACTGACATCTCTGCTGTCGCCATGGTTCACATTATGCAGTTCTGTATGGTGTTTAGGCCTTGGTAGCGGTGCACCTTGGTTTGGAGCTACGATGTCACGTGTTTTGTTGCTCTGATTGGCCAGTAAAGATGTGACACACAGAATGTTCATTCAATCACTGTCCAAGTTTTTTTTCAAAGGCTCTGCCCTTTCCCAAATGCTGTCCATGGGAGGTTTTCATCTGGTGTGTCAGGTTAGACAAACGTGGTTCCCAAAAAGAATTTCAAAGTTGGATTCATTTGACCACAGAACAGTTTTCCATTTTGCCTCAGTTCATTTTAAATTAGTTTTGGCCCAGAGAAGATGGCAGTACTCTTGGATCAGATTCACAAATGGCTTCCTCTTTTTTCAATATGTGGATGGCATGGTGAACCGAGCTGTCAAAAATTGATTTCTGGAAGTGTTCCTGAGTCCATGCAGTGATTTCCAGTATAGCCCCTTTCAGAGTGGTGAACCTCTGCCCAGCTTTATTTCTGAGGCCTCGTTTACACAACGTTTTGCTTTGTTTTCTGTTTTTGTTTCCAAAAAGTTTGATATTCAGATGGCAACATTTTCAAAATGATCTCTGTTCACACGAGACTGTGGGAAACACCAAAAAGACGTAGTATACATGCCAGGCCAGAAGATGGCGGTGTGATTTTCGTGCCTGCACCAGATTCTGACTCAACCCATATGCCGTGATGTATGGGTCGAGTCAGAATCTGGTGCAGGCACAAAATACATCTCCGCTGATGGTGAAGTAAATCAACACTTTGTTGAAGTACAGTTAAATTCAAGAGAGTGAGGAGCACGAACAGTACACTGGTGTCGGCCATCTTTGATTTGTTTGGGCTTTCCGTCCGCCCATGCATTTTAAGCCTACTCGCGCATGGATATTTACCGCATCCACAGTGCGCATGTCCGTTTTCAGAAAGTGCTGTTTTTCTGTTTACACAGAGACAGAGATGGGGGCGTTTTGAAAAACCTCCACTCTGGAGCCCGCTTCCGATATTTTCCTTTTTCAGGCACCAAAACGCTATTGACAGCCAAGACACTACAAGTTTTTCGTTTTCACTCTAAAACGTTGCTGTGTAAATGGGGCATTAGAGACTCTGCCTCTCTATGATGCTGCTTTTACACCCAAAAATGTTACTGACCTGTTGCCAGTTAGCATAATTCATTGCAAAATATGCTCTTCTAGCTGTTTTTCATTAGTAACACCTTTCCAGCCTTTTGTTGTCCTATCCCTACTTCCTTTTAGATGTGTTGCTGACATCAAATTCAAAATGAGCTAATATTCTATTAATACTTGATGTTGTTTGTGTTCTATTTTTAATAAAATGTGTGTTTTTGTTTTTTTTTTCAGATATGCAAATAATTTCATTCTGTTTTAATTAACAGTTTTTGGGGCACCCCAGCTTTTTTGGAATTGGGGTGATAGATATAATAGCATCATATCCCATTGTAAGCTGCATGTATGAACAACTAACTCAGGAAGATTTCAGGGCAGTCGGCTTCGTCATGTTTTAACAGCTCATGTGTGAAAGAGACTTCTGGCATTTGACATTGAGCTAAGGAGCATCCAGCTGACTACTTGTGCTGGAAACAAAGTTAGAGAGTGGTTACAGCTGAGGTCAAGTCTAAACAAATCACTGACATTAAAAATTCTGTAGAGTATTGGATAATATGGAAGTTTTCATTAAATGAAAGATGCATATATCTTAAAAGGATGGAGGAGTAAGTTCTTTATAAGAAGCCTTAGAGGTATATATGGAGGATTTTATCACTTAGATGTTAAACGAGTCGTTGCTTTCTCTTTCAGTTGTTGGGGCTTCAAAACGTTGAGTAACAGCTCTGTCACTTCTGTGAAACTTCAGCCTGAGTCATATCAGGGTTTAGGTCGCTGGCTCTGCAGGATGACTGAGGATGAAAACCAACTGCATCTGACAGACCAGGAGTTTCAATTTGTTCATGGATCAATGACGTCCTTATTTGGGCACTTTTAGCACAAGCTCAGTGCACTAGAAGCACATATTTTAAGGAAACAGTGCACTCACAGGGGTTTTAAAATGAGTTCGTACAGTCAGGGAGCATTAAGGTTTTTATCTACCGTGAACAAATGGCATGATGGACCTTGAAGTATTTTCAGGATCACATTAAACAGTTTCGTAACAATCCTTTATCCTGTAAAATATCTGAGCGCCCTCTTGGTAAAAAATGTGATGGAATCAAAAACATTCCCTGAAATACTCTAAATCAGCCTCATTACCCTGAAAATCTTTTGTCTGAACTGCAGAAGCATAGCCAGGCTTTTCTGACTGTGGTGGCCCAGTGAAAGTATGTGTGCTCGCTCTGTCTGATTTCACTTAACATATCTTGATAAATGTCTAACAGCAACAAAATCCTACAACTGTCTTATTCTCATGAATCTATATTTTAACTTTAAGAATAACACAACAGAGTGACAACACGTACCGCAAGTCTTCTTAGATTATTTTTGGAAAACTTAAAGGTACAAGCATGTAAAAGTAAGCTTCATCTAACAGCCAGCTTCTACATTTCAACACTTATTTGCTCAGCCCTCCTGTTGGTAATGTCAAGGTGACTTTCAAGACAAACTCATCCATGACAGACTCAAATATTTCAGTATTTTGGTCAATACAAATTTGTCTGCAAAACCCCTCAACAAGCTTCTATTTTAGTCTTTCTGTCTGTGCACTTCTGGTGGTAACTATCTGGTCAATTCTTTAGAACTGAAGAAACATGGTGGTGCAAGATGGCTGAGTTTGTGGAGGGGGACCTTCCTAATGTTTCTATAAAAGACTTATTCTAAGTTGATTCAGGTGATTAAACCATAATTAAAGCATACATACAGTACTGTGCAGAACTTTTAGCATGTTCGGGCCAAACTGAGGCTGAAGTAGATGTGGAAAGGGGCCTATCTGCCAGAGGGGCACCATCAGGCAGGAAGGAGGATTGACACAACCCAGGTAGTGCTCCAGATGTCGTTGCATATTACCAAGGGCATGGGAAAATAGTCTGTTGAAAAAAATAAAGTCCAAACCTTTAGGGCAGACTTAGGAATGAATGTGGCCTAGGCTAGTGTCCAGGCCTGAGGTGGGGTTGCCATAAGCCCCTGGTCCTGCTGTGGTTGTCCAAAGGCCCTGCAAACCTGCTTGTGGTCTCTGGGCACATCACCAGGGTGGCTGCAGGGTGATACGCGTGTGTCAACATGTATCGAGCTTGAGCCCCCTTCAGCCCCAGGATGTGGCACCTTGTGCCAAATGATAAATAGTGTAGAGGGGTGTGGCTGCTGACCGTACAGCTCTGACAGCCACTTTCACAGATGGTTCATCCAAGACAACATGTATCTGAAAAAGGGAGTGCAGTGATTTGCCAGTACAACCTATTTTGAGTTTTAGATTTTTTTTTTAATGCAGCTGCAATCACTTATTATTTATAAACAAAGTCTGGCAGTTACATACATGACATAACCACATTGTAAACATTACAAAGCAATGTTTCATAAATAAAACAGAGAAAAAATGATTAAATGATTAAAGTATGAATAGACCCTTTTTAGAAGTAGTTACGCAAACGGTGGCTTGCCTTAACTTTAGAGAAGGCTAACATAGCTACATTAGCTACGTAATTAATGTTACTGCAAAAGCCAAAGTAGCTAATATATGCTTTAACAATGTAAGATTTAGCCAACGTAGCTAAAGCCGATGTAACTATGCAGTTAATATATCTGTAGCTTACATAGCGTCTTTGTGAGCTTAGCTGTGGCTATGTTAGCTATGTATCTATGTTAGCTATCTAGTTATATAAGCTATGTAGCTCCATTATTCATAGCTAGGTTAGCTTTAGCAACATGATCATTAGCAAACGTAGCAAAAAATTCAGGAGTGTAGAAAATGTAGATAAGTAACATAGATAGCTGCTTTGTGAGCTTAGCTTTAGCTAGGTTAGTTACATATCTAAATAGCTCCATTATCCATGTAGCTTATGCGGCTAACATGGCTATGTAAGCTATGCTGTTGCTGTAAACAGACTGTTTACCCAGCTTTATTGAACATTTTTAATTTCGTTTTGCAGGTCAGGTTTTCATCTTTTAACTTTTGGTATCCTGTTGCCTTAACTCTTACCGTAATCCTAAATAGAGGTTTAATCTGATTTTATTCAGAAAGTTTGAGTAATTTTCATTCTAAGGTTAAACCTCATCTCAGGTGAACAGTCTTTGAGAGTGGCTAACAGAAATGAACTGCCAGACTAATTAATATTATGGCATTTTTTTTAACTAAGTTTGTTCTTAAAAATACCATAATATTTTAAATACTGTGCCTTTTAAAAGAAGATGCCAGACTTCACAATTAAGACAGATGGATAGATAGATACTTTAAATAATCCCAAAGGAAACTAGATCAAAATTGCAATTTCAGCTGAAATTGCAGGAGGATGCTGAGAGCTGAATTGTGAAAGAACTGCTGAAATAGCCAAAAGCCCAAAAATAGCTGAAAATAGCACAAAAATAGCATAAAATGGCATACAAGTAGCTGAAAATGGCATTCAATAGCTCAAAAAGGTTAAAAATAGCTTAAAGTAGCCTATAAAAAGCTGAAAATAGCCTAAAGATAGCTGAAAATAGCATAAAAATATCAGATTTTGGCCTGAAAGTAGCTGAAAATTGCATTCAATTGCTGAAAAAGCATAGAAATAGCTGAAAATAGCATGAAAATAGCTATATTTTAAAAATTATAAATTTAGAAATGAGAAAAGTCATAGCCATCGAATGACGAAGAAACTGAATTTTCAAAATTTAAATGGTGTCGATATGACAAAGTATGAAGGAGGAGACAGCCAGCGCAGACGAAGAAGAATAAACAAAATGGCCGACAGGAATATCAATAGTGTGGATGCTCAGCATCCCCACTAATTACATTTCAATTCAATCCAACATGAAGTATTAACAAATATAAATCTGCCATGCAACAAGGAAAAAGTGTGAAAAAGCACAAAGCCTATAGAACTTTGCCGCCCAATTAGATTTCTGGGGTGGCCATGCCTACCCGTGCCCACCCCCGTGGATGCAGCCTTGCTGAACTCGGCTTAATGTTTCACCCATCTTGATTCTCTACCATGGAAAGAGAAAACAGGATTTTTCTGCCTGCTCTTGTAGTAAATCACATCATCTGACGCCTACCCTTTGCATCATTTAAGGCATTATAAAAAGGTATGCAGAAATTGTCAGATCTTACTCAGTTGGCCTTGTTTGCTTTTGTAGCCTGTATAGAAGCATCAGTATTCATTGTAACCTGTTTTGTAAGCAGAAAAAATCTCCCTGATAGGAGCTTTAAAATTTAACATTTATGGCAATTAATTCAGTTTCTTCCTATCAAATGTGCATGGATGAATTCCTAAAATACAGATGTTACTTTGTCCCCAAATTAAAATGGGATTCCCACATGAGGAAACGGAGCAGTGAGCATTTCTTCACATCATGCATATGTTTATCCTGTCTTCCTTTCTCTCTCTTTCTCGTCTCCCACACTCGAAGCTCATCAAGCAAACAGACATGTAGCCTCCAGGTTGATATCAATACGTGACTATATTTAAAGCTGGCAGTTAAAATGTGATTCAAATTAGGCTGATTTAGGACATGTGGCCCTTCTGTGTGACAAACCTATTGTGTATTTATTTAATGCATGAGTGCAATTTTAAGTGCTTTCATAAATAGAAGCATAATGTCACAGAGAGGTGATGCAGCAGTTGCAGCATGAAGAGTGGGAACAAACATCTAAGACATTAAAGTTTAATATTACATGATGTAAAACCCGATGTTTTTCTATTATCATGGTCGTGTTTTGCTCAAAGCTTTGCATTTAATGTAAGATGGAATAACAGATTAGAGAAATAACACAATCAGGATGTGACTCATTCATTTAGGAAGTGAGTTAAACTTTAATGGCAACCCCTGAGCATGAATTAAAGCCGTCCACATCGACGGATGCCGTCTTATGCTTAATGGGAATCTATATTTTAGTCTGTAATTAGACTCTAGAAAGCCTTGCCTGTGTTAGGGATTATGTAATGATTAATTACATTATCTCCACACGCACATGGATGAGGTATTAGGATGTGTAGGCGGGGTAAATAGAGACAGGCACACTAACAAAGCCCACATGTTGGTTAGGGAAAAAACACTCCACCTAGTTGTGTTTGTAAGTGAATTCTGCCCTTACAACATTATATCATCAGGAGGCATGCTGGGAAAGACACTGGCTGAAGGAGCCGGAGAAATTTAAAATCTTTCCAGTGTTCCAACTTCCTTTTGTAAATAATTGATGGATCTTACAGTACATTCACATTGCTTTGACATTGCGAAACATTGTGCTCTGCTGCACATTATTGTCGTACATTTCCATTTCATGACCGTGGCGAGGAGGAGGTGGGGGCAAAAAAGGAGATGGAAATAGCTACTCTGTATCACCGTGTCTGTATAGTTCACTTCCAGAAGAGTACCATGCCACCCTGAGTCATCCCCGCCCCATGACAAATAATGACTAATAGCAATTCTGATAGAAGTGGTGTTCAAGTGGGACGTCTTTTTTTTTTCTTTCCTGCACTGCAAAAAGGTGGCAAAGTGCTGCTTTCACTCTGAAAGCAACATCGGCGATGGGTGCTTAGATTTCAAAAGGTCAAAAAGGACAGTAAATAAGAGCGTCTACCCAAAGGGAGAGGACAAATGTCAGGGTACGATAACAAAAACACAGCAAGGAAGCTTCTAAACAGTGACTGGAAAATGGGAGCTATTTTAAGCTACCTGGAAATGTCAAATGTTTAGGAGGCTGCAGCTCTAGCTCGCTTCTATTACAGATATTCTTTTACATTCCCAGAAACAAAGAGGAAAATCAATGCTGTTAATCGCTGTCTCTCTTCTTTCTACACCATCTGAAGCCAACGCATGCTGCCACAGCTGTCAAAGCCACATATTTAATGGATTTGACTGTATGTGGATGACCTCATTCTCCAGGATTGATGCATTATGAGACCTTCCGATCAGAAGGAGTTCTTAATAATTTCTGCCTCCGTGGCTTAATGCTTATCAACATATCCTGCTGCTGATTAGACCGCATTCCTGCTTTAATCCAGACAACTTAATTATACAGGAGATGTCAGACTTCCAAGGACGCTCTTATTGCGTGTGTGGTAAATCCAAGAGTGAATATTTGATGTTTCCAGCTTTCCTGTGCCATAGAAATTCTATCTCCTGGGAGAGCCAGGAGGACATACACGCAGAATGTGACTCATACATACATGCATGGCAATGCCTTGGCTTTACACATAATCTGACCTAAATCATACCTCATGTACATTAGATGTGTCTTTGTTAATGCAAAACAAACAAAAACCTGTCTAGATTTATTCCACAGTGGATGTGAAGGCATTATACAGTGCTTGTAGAGTCATTAAGAGAACCTGCTGCAGCCATCTGCAGCCATCACAGCAGGTGTTGTTGCCCTACAAGCAGCAGCCTGATTAATGTAGTTAATATGCCCCTGTCCTAATAATAAAAACCTACTGAGAGACCATACAAGAAGTGGTTTAAGTTGCCATAGCAACCAGCCTTTTTCTCCCCTCCACGACTGTTTTCCTGTGAGTGGATGTTGCTTTGATCTGCTAGCCAGTGGCTAGGTGAGGAGTTTAACTGTGTTGTAACCAGCGGGAGAGCTTTCCCCGTAGGAGAAAGAAACCCATCAAGATCGCTATCAACACTGGGATTACGGAGGAGGAAATATGTTGTAATCTGCTCGCATGAGTTTATAATCTTCTAGGAATCGATTGCAAGCTTTTAAAGGTCTGTTGTAATTCACTGCACGACTTTCAGGAACGACACAAAAAGAGGACGTCTTTAGTGTAGTTTTTTCAACTTGTTTAATTTGTCTGCAGGACTGCTTCTCTAGACTGAGGGTTAGGTGTTGAATTCTGAATTTTTGAATTAAAAAATACTATAAATATGCATGTAAACCCCTGACAAACTCAGGTATTTTCAAATATGCAGGATATGTCATGAATTATTAAGGGACATTGTGAAATCTAAAATAGTGCCTGTGAATAATTCATGTGACATTCTTATGACTTGCATATTGCAAACCACAGAGGAGACTGATTTGTTATCATCTGTTGTTTGAGAATTTGTAATAATTTTAGCGTCACTTTAAATCTATTACCATTTAATTTGATTGCAGTGCAGAGGAGCTGTCAGCAGCTCAGAGGACTCTCAGTGAGCAGCAGGTGGCTCTGCCCGGTGCTAAGAAGCAAGGCCGCCCATGAGGGGGGATAAGGGAGAGCTTCCTGGGGCCCAGCTAAACTGGGGGCCTATGGAGGTCATCAAAATCATGATCCATTATAAAGTCAAGCAGTGATAAATATGTTATTTTTAACCTGAATAATAACTACTCTTGTCAAAGCAACACATTTTTTTTATTCATTGATGTAGTATAATTTAGCCTATTTCAACATGTAAATCCCTTTTCTTATCCAGAATTACACTTTTATTGGTAATGTTAACAATGTGTATGGGCATGCTGATAAAAACAATAAGGAAAAATAATGGCAGAATTCATGGTAAAGCCAGGATGTGCACACACATCAGGATGGCAGAAAATAATGTAGAAGAAATAGAGACAACTCTAATGGATAATAACTGAATGATTGTGGAAAGAGACAAAAGTTGGATGAAAAAAGGTGGCAAAAATATGCTTAAGGTGGCAAAATTGGTAAAAAGTGATAGAACAGGAGCAAGAATTGGAAAAATGTGTCAGTAAAAGGGGCAAAAATGAGCAAAAAGCAGCAACAATGGGTGGCATAAATGGGCAAAAATGAACAAATCTTGATTGTGTGTTACAAAGTTTTAAAAGGCAAATAAGGGCAAGAGCAGCAAAAATTGGTCAAAAGGCAAAAGAAAGTGGCAAGGACTGGCAACAATTGTCAAAAAATCTGGCAATAATATGCTAAAAGTGGCAAAAAAAAAAGGCTAAAATGGGCAAAAAGTGGCAATATAAATGGCCAAAATGAGAAAGCAGCAGCAAAATGGGTTAAAAGTGGAAAAAAGAAGTGGCATAAATGGGCAAACATTGTTTGAAAATGGTAACAAAGTGGCAAATAAGGGCAAAAACAGCTAAATTTGATCAAAAGTGGCAAAAAGGACTGGCAAAGATTGGCGACAATTGACTAAACAAGTGGGCAAACCATCACAAAAAATTACAAAATAAACAAAAAGCAGCAAAAAATGGGTTAGAAGTGGAAAAAATGGTATAACTGGGCAAAAATGATTCAAAGTGGCAAATAGCAAAAGCAGGAAAAAGGGTTTAAAGTGGCAAAGAATGAGACAATTGGCAAAAAAATTATCAAAATATGGCAAATAGTGGCAAGATGAGCAAAAAGCCAAGATGGATTTAAAGTGGACAGAGAAGTTGCATAAATACAATACAGTAAAATACAGTGCAATACAATACAATACAATAACTTTATTAATCCCCGAAGGGAAATTCATTTGTCTGGAGTCTCATCTGTTTATGGTAGAATTATATAGTCTTATTGCTGATGGTATGAAAGATCTTCTATATCTTTCCGTCCTGCAGCGAAGAGAGAGGAGCCATCCACCACCGTTGTTTTTTTTTTTTGTCATTTAGGGAGATATGAAGTGAATGATCCATGTTCCCCAGAATGGCCTCCACCTTCTTCATTGTGCATCTCTCCACCACATCCTCCAATGAGTTTAACTTGATTCCAACCACAGAGCCAGCTTTTTTCACCAGTTTGTTCAGACGCCTTGCATCCTTGTGTTTTACACTGCCCCCCCCAGCAGACTGTAGCATAAAACAGAACACTCTCCACCACAGACTGATAGAACATCAACATAAAACATCAACATACCAAACAATCATCAATAAATGTGCAAAAAGGAGCAAATATTGATTAAAAATAGTAAACCAGGGCAAAAGCAAGAAAAAATTGGTTAAAAGTGGGAAAAAGAGGTAGCATCAATTGAGAAAAACAAATGTAGAAATATGCAAAAAAAAGGGGAAAGGGGTACAATGGGGCAAAAAAGCTACAAAAATGGTTCAAAAGTTGAAAAAGAAGCTGCATTAATTGGCAAAATTAGTAAAAAAAAAGTTTAAAAGTGACAAATAAGGACAAAAGCAATAAAACTGCTTAAAATGGTAAAAGAAGTGGCCAAGTGGCAATATTTGCCAAAAAAAAGATGGCAGAATAGGGCAAGCTGCTGCAAAAATAGGCAACAAATGGCTAAAATATGGCAAAAATGGTTGAAAAAGGGCCAAAATATGTTAGAAAGCGGCAAAATATAAGCCAAAGTGGCAAAATTTGGCAAATTTGGCAACAGTTGACAAGAATCTTGGCAAAATTTGGCAAAAAGGGACAAAAATGGCAAAAAGCACAAAAATGGGCTTGAGTGGTTAAAGTGGCAAAAAAGGTAAAAAAGTGGTTAAAAGTGGCAAGAAGCAGCAAAAATGCTTTACACATGGCAAAAAGAAGAGGCACAGATGGGTGGAAAAGTTTTGAAAATAGTTAAAGTAGTACTAATAAATAATTCCAACATCAGAACCCAATAATAGCCTGACACACTTTTCAGCTCCAGAATGAGGGAACTACTAGCCAGGATGCCAGCGCCAATGCCAGTGATCCAACAAACATGCATTAATACAATGAATAAATCACAAATGGGGAGGGTCCTTCCTCTGGGTTTTTAGGGGCCCAGCCAATGTGGGCAGGCCTGCTAAGAAGACAATGAAAATTAATTTTTTACATGCTTTCCACAAGGATGATCACCTCGTCTACACCCGAGTGTGTCCTCACAAGAATGTGCTGCATTTTTGAAGGACCTCTGTGCATGTGGTGATGAGCAATGTGACAGTAAACTTAACAACCTTCAGTTATTATAAGGAAGGTCTATTTCTCAGAAAGGCAAACACACATTTTCTGTTTTAACTGGCCTGTAGAGAAGTTTTCCCTGTCTTTCTTCATCTGAATTCTGTGCTTAGTGATCTGTATGAGTGTGTCAGGCCTGCAGTCACCTAAATTATAATAGCTGATGCTGCAGTAGCAAATACAGCTGTGTTCAGGGTTCATCAGGGATTGTCAGTGCTCTCTTTGGATGTGTGCTGGAGCATTTTAGTGCTAACCTCAGCTTTATGACACCTCTGTGTTTTGATGAAGTACAAGCCTTTCCCTGCTTGTTTTTTTTCAGTTTGAACTTTGATTGATGTCAGCATTTCATATCTATAAGTAATTCTCTATATACATAAATGTAGTAGTGGAAAGTAGGTCTGGAGGCATTGTGATGCTGTGTTTTGACAACACTACTTTTGGATTAAAGGGAATGATATGATTAAGCATTTATGTGGTTTGAAGAATGCATTAAAGAACACAGGCTGCAGGGGTGCTAGCAGCTCTGCGCTGATGTTAGTTGGAGGACTGGTAAGCTTCATGGTAGCGTGGCAGCACAATCATAGTGGTAGATAGGTGATGTTCTGCAAGAGGGCTGTAATGCCTGTGAAGTTCAGCATCACTGGCTGTGCATGAAATTTATTCACTATTCCCCTCTGCCTACATAAGGAGTTCTCTACTGTGGTAAAAATAGAATTTTCTGCATATGCTCGGGCATGTCAGCTATTCAAAAAGGAAACAATGTCGATATAAGCAGTGAAAAGGACCGGGCCCAGGACTGAACCCTGTGGCATACCTCTATTTATTTAGTTTTATAAACTCAGGAACTAAGTCCCCACTTCAATTTAATTTCAATTAAATTGAATTCAATTAAATTCAATTTAATTTGTGCATCGCCAGTATTTAACCTCTCCTCATCTGTTCCTTCTCCCTTTGCTTCCATTTTTACATCCCCGTATCTCCTTCCTTTCCTCACGCAGGACCAAATAGGGCCTCTTTCCTATGGAGCTTGAAGAGACGGCTCTCCACCAAGAGTCTCTGGCCTGCTGGCCTTCAAGTCAACAAGGATTCAGGATTGTCATTGCATCCTTTGATGCCAAGCATATTTTCACAAAATTTGTAAATAAAGTCACATGCATACATTCTAGGCATGTAGGACACTAAGAATACATCATGGCCCTGGGCTTGAAAGGGATGGGGAGATGGCTCAGCCAGAGCCAAGCTTGACACATGTCAATACACACGTGTAACTCAGCAGCAAAGGTCAAGCTCAATGGCATTTCTTTTGTCCTGGACTTTTTTTTTACCCCAGGCAATAGACATTTTTGGACTATTTAGACATCCACAGCATATCAAGGGGTGCATGGCAACTCTCCTGTTTTCCCAAATGGTATCCTTATCTGTGCTGTCTCCGCCCTAATGGTGTAGACTTTGTTATTTTTTTCAACTGATTATTTCCCCATGCCTCTGGTAACACGCAAGGACATTCAAAACACAACATAGGTTGTGTCAGTCCTCCTTCCTGTCCTCAGGTGGACTACCTCGCCATCACACACCTTACTCCAGCCTCAGTTTTTGGCCCAAACATGCCCAAAGGTTCTTCTCAGCACTAAACAAATATAATGCACTATAAGTAGGGCTATCAATCCTGTTTGGAAAAAAAACAAAAACAAAAAAACACTTGCCCCTATAGCCACATCCAAGCTGGTCACTTTACCAGCAGCCATTGTTTACTAGCTAAAACAAGACCGTGCCAGTAGCTACCACCTCCATCTCTACAAATGACACTGATTGGTCCATCCAATATCAGCCTGGAAACAAACATTTTTTTTTTAAGTTAGAGCTTTCCAAGATGGATCCACCTGATTATGTACATGGAATCTGGCCAATCCTCAGGGATCCTGAGGCGTTCCCAGACCAGACAGGATATATAATCCCTCCAGTGCATTCTGGGTCTTTCCCGAGGTCTCCTACCAGCTGGATGAGCCTGGAAGACCTCCAGAGGGAGGAGCCAGGAGGCATCCTGATCAGAAGCCAGAACCACCTCAGCTGGCCCCTTTTGATGTGAAAGAGCAATGGCTCTACTCCTAGTTCTCTTTGGATGTCTGAACTCCTCACCCTATCTCTGAGGCTGAGCCCAGCCATCCTCCTGAGATATCTAATCTCAGCCACTTCACTTCTATCCGCTGTCTTATTCATTTGGTTATTAGCCAGGGTTCATGACCGTAGGTGAGGTTTGGGAGCAAAACTGACTGGTAAATTGGAAGCTTTGCCTTTTGGCACCACAACAGACCGGCACCACAATGCCTGGAGTACTGCTGATGCTGCACCAGTCCACATGTCAGTTTAACACTCTCTTTTACCCTCATTTATGAACAAGACCCCTTTTAAGAGAAAATTAGAAAAGTAAAATGTTTGAAAACACAATGTGCAGATGACATCTGACTTGTCCACTGAGCTGTCTGGGAGTTTTTAGGAGTAAATAAGAGATTAATATGCAGTGGTGGAGCTGTTTACATCACTGTGGCTGCAGGGAGACATGGCATGGACTAACTGAAATGTGCTAAAAGGGACAATAAAATGTGATTAATGCAATTAAAAATTCACCAATTATGTGCATTGATTAATGCATTAGTGCTTTCTCAGACTTACTCCTTCATTAGAAAGAACTTATTTTAAAACTGCCATAAAATATTCACTTTTCTTAGCTTCTTCTTCACCTTTATTTATTCTCAAAAACACATTATGGTTTCCCCCATTTCCAATGCCATCAAGATTACAAGCACATTAAGCAACCAAAAGAACAAACAGATGAAATCAATTACAAAAACATAGAGATAATGAAAGCATTTATAACTGGAGACAAAGTGAGTAGAATCCAGGGTCCTAAATTCTGCAAAAAAGGGAAGAGCATTAATCTTCAGTGTTTGCTGTAGGCCTTCCGGGAGCCTGGGGCATAGGAACCAACTTATCAGATGAATGAGTCATATAGGCCCCAGAATTGTATTCCAGCAGGCTGTGATGAAAAGAGATAGTTCACTAAAAAGAGCCTTGTTGATATAAATACCAGTGTTTGTTGAATTTCTCTTCAAGAGGAGGCTAACCAACCTTCATAGAGAGGATACAACGATGAGTGATGAATCCATCATGATTCCGAGGGCAGAGTGATGGATAGAGTCCAGGGGCTTCAGAGATGAAGCTGCAGCATGTCCATAAATCCTCATCATCCTCATAAAGCATCACTGACAAGAACACGGCTTCAACAAGTCTGTCCCTACAGGACAATAGAAAACCTGATTTGTCGGCTTCCTCCTCAAACTTGATTTGAGGAGGAAGCCGACAATTCAAGTTTTCAAGCCCACTCTTTGGACAACTTGGACACAAGAGGGTTCATATTGAACTTAAAATAGAATTCCTATTCAAGCCACATGCCCATGTATTTATTACTGTACTCTGTGACTCTCAATTTTTGAATCAGTTATGGTAGATACAGCGGGAATTCATTTAGATTGTTATGGATACAGTTTCAAACCCCACAAATTTCCCACATACCCTATGTCTATATCATCAGTCTTCTTGTTACACCTGCAAATGTAATAATACCCATGAATGTAATAAACCATAAACACAATACTAGTCAGCAGTTTTTAAAGCTATATTGCCACAAACATAATACATTTCTCACAAATGTAATAGCAGTTGCCTACTGCAAACATAATAACTATTACATTTTCAGGGATTTATTACATTTGTGAGAAGGTAAAAATCTCTGGCTTTTAAAAATTGTTATTATGCCCCACTAATATAACATTTACATGAAAACTACATTTTTCTGGTATTTTCTTGAAGCCTTTTTACAAAGTGATGTTAAGCTCAAGCCACAAAAAATAATGTGATCATGGCAAATTTTTTGCTCGACATGAAACAGTAAGTTGTTTTTTTCAGTCTTAAAACACTCGCAGAGCCATGAATCTTAATTCTCCGACCAATCAAAATGTATTTTTCATTACAGAGAGTTTGTACATTGCATGTTTAAGACTCAGTGACTTGCTTTGATAGGGGAATACAGCACAGCCTTAGCCTGTGAGTTTTGTTCACATGCAGAAAAAAGTGTTTTTCCAGCCCTCTAGGAACTGTAAAATTGCTTATATTTGCATCAGATGAACTCTCTCAGAGGGCTTAATTCAAGAAAAAAAGACCTTGGATTTAGCAGAAAAATCCAACATTTATTTCAATCCTTATGGCATTTTTTATTCACCATTAAACAGGAAGTATTTTTTTTCTCTTAAAACCCTGGTAGAGCCATGAATCCAAGCAGAGTGGATAAAAATGTGTCAAAACAGCGCCCTGAACAGAAACAATGTTTACCCAGTCGGTTTTATTGTTTAACTTAAAATCCCCAACCGCAAAATTTGTTTTGAATGACTGGAAGTTTGTGCATTGTATTTTTAAGACTCAGTAACTTGCTTTGATAAGGAAAGACAGCACAGCCTTAGCCTGCGAGTTTTGTTCATGTCCAGAAAAAGATTTTTTCCAGCTCTCTATGAACTGTAAAATTACTTATATTTGGGCTTAATTCAAGAAGAGTTTTTTTTATATCAATCATGGCAATTTTTTGTTTGCCATGAAGCAGGAAGTAGTCTTTTAACACTGGCAGAGCCAATCTAAGCAGAGTGGATTAAAATGTGTCAGAACAGTAGCCTTGCAAAGCAGATGGATTTGCCTGTTTCCGTGTTTCTCACTGGTAAATCCGTCTTACAACGCTCCTGCCTGGTCCGTTTGGGCACGGTTAGAAAGTGACAGGACCAATCAGCGTTGAGGGGCAGTACTTTCAGGCACGGCGGAGTCGTGACGTAAGCGAGCAGCGACAAGAGGCTGGTGCAATTGTGGCAGTGGAAGACAGCATGGATGCAGCTAAAGCGTAAGTTTTATCAGAGCTTGACGACATTTCTTAGTTAAAAGAAGAACAAAGAACAGCAGTGAGTTGTTTTCTTTTCAAAAACGACAAAAGTCCTGTACTGACGTGTACAGTCACAGTGGTTTGCGTTATGCACTTCTCTATGAAGTTTACGCCTCGGTATCGGCTACGACGTCACGTCTTTTGTTGCTCTGATTGGCCCGTAAAGATGTGACGGATGTATGAAACACATCCATCTGGTGTGTCAGGTTATCAGAACAGTGCTCTGAACGGAAACACTATTCACCCAGCCAGATTTATTGTTTTACAATAACTGAAAATCCCTGTCCACTTTTAATTTGTAAAATTGTTGTAAATCAGATGATGTTTGTACCTTTGTACCCCCTCCAAGGTCTTAATTCAAGTGGAACCCCTTTGATTTTGCAGAATTAATTAAAATCTCAATTCAGCTTTGTTTGTGTAGTACCTTTGAAGACATGTAGCCCAAAGTGCTCACCAAAGAACAGACAGACAGCACGTCTTGCAGCAGAATTCTGATCAGCTGTGTTTTTTTTTTGTTCAGTAAAAAGAGAGTTAAAATAATCTTAACAGTTGGTAATAGAAGCATGAATTATAATTTCAGCATCTTTCTGTGTTAACAAAGGTCTTATTTTGGCAGTGTTTCCTAGATTGAAAAAAAAGTTGTATAAAATATCAATCATTCCCTTTTCTTAAAGGATGCTAAGATTCATGGCTCAATGAATGTTATAAGACTGTTGGAAAAAGTTCCTCTTTCATGGTAAATAAAATTACCATAACTGAAGTTTTTCTTTAAATTTTACTCAAGTTTAAGCTAACATGAACCCAGTGGAAGCTGTAAAACAACAAACTATGACCACAACTTTAATTTTTCATGTTCAATTTCCATTTGTGAGAAATTGCTACAGTTTTGAGAGCTAGTGATTGTCACCTTCCCATAAATGTAAAACATCCCTGCAGATGTTATAGTCATTACATTTGCAGTCGGCAAATGCTCTTTCCTTTGTTACAAATTTATTACATTTGTGGGATTGTTATGTTCAAATTGCAGATTTGTATTACATTTGTTGTTTATTACATTTCCAAGTGTTACACTCACTTTCCTGTCAGTCTTTGGTTTTCCAAAGTTGTAGTCCACCTCTGGCATGTAGTTATTCCCACTGAAATAGTATTTCATAAATTTACCGTAATAGAAACTCATGCAATTTCTGCACCACTTCACATACAGCCATTGCTGCTGTTCTCTATTGCAGCCATCAGGTTTAAATACTCAAGACTAGTGGTACTAAGACTTAAATGACTCAGTTCATCAAAGCAAATATAACTAGACAGACGCAACCGACCTCCAAGGTGTAATGGCTGATACATGTATGACTCAATCTTAACATTTCTAATTCTATCAATAATAGTTCACCTACTTACTCCTGCATATTGTACCTGCTGGATTTTGCTCCTTTTCCCCCAGTCTGTCCCTAGCACCTCCAAAAGGAACTCTGGCTTTGACAGATGAAGAAAATAATGTTTATGAAAATTATTAAATGGATGTATATAGACCTGTTTTTAAATTTAATGAACACGGCTTTAAATCAACATGAGAAAAGCAAAACATGCAAATACAGTACATGTATATTTCCTGCATGTTTTGGATTTTCTTACAGCCTACTTATATAACCATATAAATGATTGCACTGTATCAGTATTAATGCATTAACTTGGCCTGGAAGCCAGCCCTCTTGAACCTGCTTGCTCTTAATGCAAATTATAGGTTATATGGGTCATCATGATTTGTATTGTATTTCTATTTTTTTCTACCTCAGTCATCATTTGTGTAATGATTTTGTGAGTTATTCAGTGAATGTTTGCTAAAGTCCAGTTAAAAAGATGAGGGAGAGAGTCAAGGAACTCCCTCTGAGCTGTCACTGTTGTCATAGTTGTTAGATGTGTAGTGCTGTCTATGGTGCTGATGTAACTGTCATGTTTTCATAGTGGGACAGACGCAATCATGCACTGTGGTCTGAATGAAGCCACAGACTGTCTGTGTATGAACTACAAAAATTGTGTTAAAAAATGAATGAGTTTCTCCACAGGCCACTATGCCAATCATGCAAATGATTGTCATAATGTGTGCAAAGGCAGGCAAACCAGCGGCGATCTCTTGCTGCATGCTGACGATTTAAGGTGGGCTTACGTATATTCAAAGTGTACGCACTGTAAAACAAAAAAACAAAAAACGAGTGCAGTATGGAGGGAGAGAGACAAACATCTGTGTGGTTTCTTTCTTTGGTCCTGCACACAGTACGCCTTCCTGTTTGCCCCTGCTGCGCTGTCTAGCCTCATCATCAGCAGTCTGCCTAATGGCCACGGCGACATCAGTCCCTCCAGCTTTTTAGACAGTTTCTTTTTTTTGTATAGAAAAAACTCCTTCATGTCAAAGTGCAACATTTCTACAAAGTAATGTCAATGAAACAAAAACATGTAAATAAAATAAGTGACTGCATAAATTTTCACCCTTTAAAGTGACTGACATAATTAAACAGAGCCAGTTGGTGCTGGTAATCTCACAATAAGTGAAACAGAGTTCAGTGAATATGTCTCAGGTGACTGTAGGTCCAGTCACTGGTTGGTCAGTATTCCTGGCTACCATTTCACAATAAGAACAAAAAAATACTCCAAGCAACCCAGAGAAGATGGTAATAAGAAGTAGAAGTCAGGGGATGGATAAAAATTTTTTTTTGACACTTTAGTTAAAAAAAAACAGATTTAATCTCATCCAGAGTTCCCCAAAAGGCATGTGGGAGACTCCATGGTAAAGTGGAAGAAAGTTCTTTGGTCTGATCAGCCCAAAGTGTTGCTTTTTGGCCATCGGATTAGACGCCATGTTTGGCAGACACCAAACTCAGAGGTGGCAGCATCATGCTGTGGGAATGCTTCTCGGCAGCTGGCCTTGGAAGGCTTGTAAATGTAGAGGGTAAAATAAGAATAACCTGCAATTTCCACACAGGACGACTGCACTGCACACCGAAGCACCGTGGGTTTGGTCCGACTGAAGGCGAGTGACCTCGCCCACTGGAAGTGAGTCTAGAGCGCTGTGCCGTGGTGCGAGGCCCTGATCAGAGGGCAGAAATCATGGGTGAACTGCGAGTTTACACAGGAATAGTATGTCAACAGCAGATTATTTAACCTTTAGGGGTTAATTTATCATCCTTTCCGGTATAAGTCCATGATGTTATTGCTTTAATTGGGTGAGTACATTATAGAGTTAAAAGGTTAATGTTTGCTTAAAGGATCTGTGGTTTTATGCAAAATTCTTTAGCTAAATATCCTAAAAATTTAACTTTTCCTCGTTAATGGCACCGTTTTAGCTCTGTGACCCACTGACCTCTCTGTGACCCTTTGCTCTTGCTGCAGGTTGAGACATAATGTTGATATAGTGATGATTTACGATCAGAGTCCGTGCATTGCAACTTCCTCTTTTGAGGCTTTCTGATCTATGCGTATTGACACGATTTGGCAGCAGCTGGTGCTGAAAATAGACCTGCAGTGTATCTCGAACAAAGTGGAGTGAAGTGTCAGTTTAGGCATGGTCTGGACTGTGGAAATGCTCTGATAGACTAGAAAGGGAGTGATTTGCTCTGCAGTACGATTTGGCGGCAAGTTGCAGCACGGTCGCTGTATGTGGAAATTAGAGGTAAGAAAAATCCTTGAGGACTGTGTTATTAATTTTTGGAGAACATGGGAAGCAAGTAGCAAGAATGAATGGCTAATTTATATGGGAGAATAATTACATGAGAAAAGCATGATAACTTTACAAAGAGGCAACATCACTGATACAGTTGGGTGTTAAAAGTATGGGGCCCAAAACTGAACCTTGTGGTTCACCTCTATTCATGAACAAAGAGTGCTCATGCACTTTTGTTCAACCTTAACCGTTTTGATTTAAAGGAGAATCAGGATAACACTGGTTGGTTGCACTGGTTTTGTTTGATCACAGCTTTTCTTAGCAACACTTTACATGATCATACATCTAGCTTGGTTTTTGGCCATTGCTTGTACACACCTTTCTTTGCATTGTGAGATGCAGTGAGTCCACTACACAGGGTACGATAATTCTCACTCATTATTCAGACAGCACAACAAAAATGTTGAATTCATTATGATATAGTGACGAGTGGGTGATTTTGGACACAGCCACACTCTAACCCTTTGTGATTTGACATCCTGAAATTTGTTATTCTGCACACAGCTCTTTCTGAAGGGGATATGAATGTCTTTACTATTTATTGCAACCCCTCCAATAGAATTTGACACTTGTCACTCAATATCACAAAGTTAACTTCATGGAGGAGCTAGAGGAGAAGTCAACAAATCATTCAAATTCATAGGCTGTGTTCCATCAATGTCACTGCTGTTGGCATGTAAAGAAAGATCAAGGAATAACCAAAGTCATTAATGTGTTTGTACAGCTGTTATTTCGATTTTTACACTATTTGACATGTTCCAGTCAGTTTTAACTGCTGTATGGCCAACAAACACTGCAATCCATAGAAATAATTAGTGTTGGGCAATACTATGGTAATACTGTATCCCTTTAGGTACTGTCATGGAAAACTCAGCTGTTAATGTGTGTATGTTTATCATAAATGCCTTAAGGGTATATGTCTGTTTCCAGCAGAAATACCTCTGCCCTTTTCAAGTGATGACAGACTCCTGGGAATGTTGTAGGCCTGATTTGTCAGAAGAAGAACCTGTCATAAAAGGAGTGAGTATTCAGATGCGCTCAAACTCATCAGATCATTACTTGAAGATGTATGGTTGTGAGACATGTTGTAAAGTTGTGTTTTTGACAATAGACTTCAGGGCACAGACCCCAGAGACACTCTGCTCTGCTGTGTTTGTCATTATGTGGTCTGATAATATATTCACCCCCTAGTCTTCCTCCAGCATCTGTCAGTGTCCTTCCTCATATAAACATATACAACTGAGACGGGATTCACATTCAGTGAGTGTTGCCCTAGGATGATAGGAGTGCTAAAATCCAGCTCCAATCTACAGTCTTCCCTTTTGTTGAACTGTGAGGTGAAATTCTCATTGTAGTGTTTTCATGGCTATGCATGGCAGGGGTGGACTCAGGATGTTTGAGGGGCAGGGGCAAACATATGAAAGGACTGTATGTGGTGGGGCATCAAGCACAATAATTTTAATACATTTAAAGTGAAAAAGTAAGAAATTATGGTTAACATAAAATGTTTTGTTGTTGTGTGGTTGTACCTACTACATCTCTAAAAAGATATTTGTTAACTGTTTAATTTACAAAGATGCAGGATGATGTCGGTGAAAATGAATTAAAACTTAAAGCTTAAAGCTTAAGTACTTCATTGAATTTCTCCACTACTGAACACATCCCCTTAGGATGCACTTTATCAAGATTAATCCACCTAGATGCCATCCCAAAGGAGCTTATCAGGTTTCAATTGCTTGGATACCACCCTGGTGGACACTTTATCACATTTTATCCACTTAAATTGACTCTGGAGGACACCTAATTGGGTTTCATTCCCTTAGATGCCACTCTAGACGGCACTTAATCAGGTTTTGCCCACTTAGAGGCCAATCTAGACGGCACTTTGTAATGTTTCATCCCCTTAGATGCCACTCTAGAGGGCCCCTTAGATGTCACTCTAGAGGGCCCTTTATCAGGTTTCATCCTCTTAGATGCCACTCTAGAGGGCACTTAATCAGGTTTCATCCCCTTAGATGTCACTCTAGAGGGCACTTAATCAGGTTTCATCCCCTTAGATGTCACTCTAGAGGGCACTTTATCAGGTTTCATCCTCTTAGATGCCACTCTAGAGGGCACTTAATCAGCTTTCATCCCCTTAGATGTCACTCTAGAGGGCACTTTATCATGTTTCATCCCCTTAGATGCCACTCTAGAGGGCATTCAATCAGGTGTCATCCCCTTAGATGCCACTCTAGAGGGCATTCAATCAGGTGTCATCCCCTTAGATGCCACTCTAGAGGGCATTTAATCAGGTTTCATCCCCTTAGATGCCACTCTAGAGGGCATTTAATCAAGTTTCATCCCCTTAGATGCCACTCTAGAGGGCATTTAATCAGGTTTCATCCCCTTAGATGCCACTCTAGAGGGCACTTTATCAGGTTGTGGTCTAAGGTCAAAGAAGCCACCTTAAGCACTTTAAGATAAGATAAGAAGCCTTTATTGTCATTGCACATCAGTTATATACAACGAAAGTAATTCTCCAGCCAGTGCAGCAGGAAGTAAATAAATAAAAAGTACAATAAATAGTCAAGGAATGAAAGGATCCAATTAAAAACATTCAATCATTGATAAAGTGCAATATGGTATCCATTCAACACACTCTTTAGGCTGCATTCATGGATCTTAGAGCCCAGGGAAAGAAGCTGTTTTCTAGACAGTTGGTCCTGCTTTTAAGACACCTGTGCCTCCTACCTGAGAGCAGGAGGTCAAACAGGTGCTGTGCTGGGTGTGTGGAATCAGCAGCAATCTGCCTCACTCTCCTCAGACATCGCTTGCTGGCGATGTTGTCCAGGCAGGGCAAGGGACGGCTGGTGATCTTATGGACAATTTTTAAGAGAGCTAGGAACCGCTGCGTCCTTGCGTGCCGTCAATTTGCTTTCAAGACACTTTAACTCCAAATTGCTCCAATTGCTGCATCAGTGGGTGTGAATGTGTATAGATGTGTATGGATCTGTATGAATGACAATAGTTAAACTGATGGCCATTTCACATAGCAGCCTTCACCATTATTGTGTGAATGTGAAGTAGAATGGTGTGAATGCGTAAGTGTGACCTGCAGTGCAAAAAGTGCTTTAAATGGCCAGACAGTTAGAAAAGAACTATACAAGTAAAAGACAACGTAGAAAATCAGATCTGTTCTGATGTTAGGTTTTGATTATTATTTTTTGAAGAATATCTGAGTTAGGGAGAAGAAAAGAATATGCACCTTTGTCCCACATCCTCGGTCCAATCAAAAATGCTTAGCCATCTCAGTCATAACTTAAATATCTGCTGGAGTTCTTCTCCACTGATGTAGCTTTCACATCTGTGAACTTCTTCTGTATAAAGCTAGCAGAAGCATGCCTCTGTTTATTGTCAGAGCAAATGGAGGATGCCTCAGTATCTGTGTGAAAAGCCCTAAAGCCAAAATGTAAATGTCAAAATCTTATTATCTGCTACATTATTCAAGCTGGCTTTTATTAAATGTCAAATAAATGTGTATTAGGGCTGGGTGATATGGCGTAAGATTTATATCATGGTGATTTTTTTCCTTTATGGCAGGGGTGTCCAAACTTTGTCCACTGAGGGCCACATACAGAAGATTATTATTTGGACTTTTTCATATACCTCTCCTTTATGATACTGAAGTCATTAAATCCCGTCTTATTTAGGTAAAGATGGGCTTAGAGATTGGATAAGCTTAAATGACTTGTTAATAGCTGACAATGGGAATAGCAGTCATTTTAAGAGTTTTAAGGAGGTCAGTCAGATTTCAGGGTGGCCTTGGTTGGCCCTGGCTCCACCCTGGTCAGAATAAGAGTGACACCTCATGTACCAGAGAATTTATGGTGTAGTCTCAGTTTAAGTCATGATAAAAGCACATTGATAAATTGTCCTGTCAAAATGTTACAAAAGAATGTAGTTTTGTGTTACCTTCCCGGACAAGCCCCCAAGAAAACACAAAACAATACTCATCTGTCAAAATATACAGTCAGGCATAAGCTTGAATTTGCTGCGGGCCAATTAAAAAAGATCCAAGGGCCAAATTTGGCCCTGGGCCATAGTTTTGGACACCCCTGCTTTACCGCATAAGATGGTATAACAAAATTAAAAGGGTCAACACTTTTAAATGGATTTTCAGGGGATGCCATCCGCTTCTCACCCTTAAACAAACCTGAGATGGCATATTCAACTTATTGATATCAGTGCAGGTGTTGGATCAGCTGCATTGGGGCCAGCATCCAAGCTAACAGTTACCTCATTTTGGAGCTGAAAAATGTGTCAAACTATTATTGGATTCTGATCTTGAAAATATTTATTCATGCCCCTTTTTAACCCCTTTTCATCACTGTTTCCATCCATTTCACTACATTTGTTTCCACATTAAATCTATGCCAATTTTGGCTACTGTTGAACCCTTTATCACTATTAAAGTAGCCCTTTTTTGCCACTTTTTGACCCCTTGCTACAATTTATTTTGTCCTATTTGGCCATGTTTTTTACCATTTTGACCCATTTTTGCCAATTTTGCCACTTCTCTTGGCACTTTAATGTCATTTTTGCGACCCCCCCCCCCCCCCCCCCCCATTTCTGCCACTTTTTACCTCTCGCTGCCATTTTCCCTTTTTTTTGTGCCACTTTTTACTCCTTGTTGCAATTTTTTCCCTATTTAGCCACTTTTTCATTCATTTTTGCCACTTCTTTTTGAACTCATATTTTTCTTGCCATTTTTGCACATTTTGGCAACTATTTTGCCACTTAACGCCAAATTTTTGGCACTTTTAACCCATTTTTTTCTGTTTTCCACCCAATTTTGCTTTTAACCTTTTTTTTGCCACCTTCTCCCCATTCCGTAATTTTTTTTTTTTTGGTGCTATTCAGCCACTTTTTTTTCTTTTTTACCATTTTAATCATTTTTTGCCACTCCATGCCAAGTTTTGCAACTGTTTTGCTACTTAATGCCCATTTTTGGCCAGTTTATTTTGAACTTTTAACCCACTTTTGCTGCTTTTTTGCCAATTTTTGCCACTTTTAACCTATTTTTGCCTATTTTTGTCCATTTTTACCACGTTTTGCTACTTTTAACCCTCTTTTACTGCGTTTTGCCCTTTTTTGCTAAAAGGTTGCAATCACAGCTTAACTTTACAGTGGACCATGCTTTTGTTGACCCCCATTTGGCTGTGGCCCAGAAAGCTCTCCCCTTTATCCTCTCTTATGGGCAGCCTTGAGTCTATGTGTATGACACCTATCAGGCAGGTTCAAATGACTCATTAGATAGTGAGTCCTCTCTTTGTCGTCTTGTTTCCTTTTTAACATCATATAGAGGCATCATTGTTAATGTCAGTCTGTTTATAACAAGCTATAAACTCCCAAAGAGGCTTTCAGAAGTTCTTTTTGTTGATCTTGTTTTAAATCACCTTTCTTTAGTTATTCTACAGGCATACATTTTTGTTTGTACAAAAATCAACACTCCTTGTCAAAACTGCCGAAGTCTTTTAGTGGTTGGCTGGATATATCTGACACATCTTTGGGGAGATCTGGGAAATCTTGGCAGTCAACCAACAATAGCCTGTCAATTATCCAGTCAAGAGTGAACGAGCGAAGTGGTGTCTTACATAAATGGCTTTGAGCTTCATCAGCATTATGAGAGCTGACACACACTGGCGGCTCTTCTTAGTCTTTTGCCTTGTTAGGAGTTGTGTAGCTGCACGATACTTAACACAAGGAGGGACTTAAAAGAAATGTTTTGATGCTGTTGCCACCAGCGTGCAGTACACAGCCTTGAGCAAATAATGCTTCCTAGTGTGCTTAATGAGCAAATACATGAATGGTCAAATGTAGTTAATGCTGAGGCATTGAGATACCACTCTTTGAAGTGCAGCTTTTTGAATATTAATGATATTCATGACCTATTTGCTACTTCACTTTATGGAAATTCCTAATGGCCTTGCTGCCCTCCTGCTTTCATAGAGGAGATGAAGATGCTGTTGGCGCAACAACAATATAATTAATAAGAGAGTGAACGCATAAACTTCTTAATAACAAGCCAGACTTTAGCTTTAAAGCTGTATTCGCACTTTTCTTTTGGATGTCTGAACAATTTTGTAAATTAAAATCAAAGTCAGGATCTCATTATATTTAGACAAATGAAACCCTGGGTGAAGACATTTGTTTGACAGCTTGTATATGGCAGCACTCCCTTGGGTTCAGAAGATGCTTACTCAACACCCCCACCTTGCCATCTGTCTGGATCCATTGTAGCTTGTTGTAAATCCCACAAGGATACTCAAGAGAGGCAGAAACACAGAAAAGTGCTTTCAGGAACCACAGCACATGCTCAGCCTGTCATGACAGCTGAGTATGACATGAGTCTCCTCATGTCATGGACCATTGACTGTGTTAAAAAGTTATCCTCAAGTTTAAGAGTATCAGTAACTAAGTTTTCACCAACCAGGTGAAAAGCTTTTCTATACCTAATATTTTTTTTATTCAATCACTCTTTCGGGTCTTTGAACAAACTTTCTCAACTTCTGTGTTGCCGAGCAAGGTAGGAATGTTTTCCAAGAGGATCTGTCTGCAGAACTCTATGGTGGGCCACTTTGGGCTCATCTGTTGCAGACCTCTACAATGGGGCGACCTCAAACGTGGGCTGGAAAGTGACATACATTACCCAAACCAGAACCTAAATGATGAACTGAATGACGTATGTTTTCTGCTAGGCGTCAGAGGTCACGGTAATTGGTAATTTTTCAGAACCACAGAATTTTTTTAACAAAAAAATGAAAATTTACTGAGGGGAATAAATCTAAATGTAACACATCAAAAACCCTAAACTAAGTTTAGTTTTTGTCAAGATGAATAAAACTAGACTAAAATGTAATGTAGTTTTCGCTGGACATTCAAAATCCGTGATATTTCTCCACTGTGGGTAAATCTATCAAAAAAACAATGCATCTGTATCTATTCTGCCTCTCAGCTGTAGAAAGCAGGGACCCAGGTTTGCCAGAGGGCAGAGAACACATTACCATGATTTGGTACCAGGTTTAGGCAAGAAAATAAATGCTTTGACTTGAAGTAAAAACTATATGTGAGGACTTTTTATGGATTAAAACTAGACTAAAATGTTTTGAGTTTTTATTGACTAAAACTAGACTTAATCTAAAAAGAATAGAAATGACTAAAATGTGACTAAAACTAAAATGCATTTTATTTAAAGACTAAAAGACTAAAAATAAAAATAGCTGCCAAAATTAACACTCAATTGCCCCATAGTTGCAGCTGCAGTTTAGGCCATTGGCACTAATCTCACTGCCAAAGGCAAAAAAAAAAAAAAAAAAGAACATTTTGGAGGAAAAAAATAATTAAACAATTAAATGTTAATTGGGCCAATATATTTAGTTAAATGTAGTTTTTTGGAAGCCCACCCCCTTTGGTGTCTTCCAAGTAAAAACAGTTGATGACCCATGGTTGACACCATTCACTTTACCTTTAGTGGAAGCATATAATGATTACATTAATAAACTGCAAGTAAGTGTTTAGCCAACTAAAACCATAGCTAAAAATGTAAATTGACTGCCTTTTTTAAGTGATGAGGCTAACTAGTAGCCCTCAGTGCAATGTGCAATAGTGGGCAGTGACCAACAAGCATTTGACATTGCCTACTGTTGAGCGTTGGGCATCACCCACTTTCAAATGGTCGTCCACTCAGACGGTTGGTCTACATCATTACGTCATCATCACCTTTGACCAGCGTCATCACACCCGCTTTCAAGAAACAGGAAGTAAAAAGTACGCTACGAAAATGATTCAGAATGGAAAATACTAGTTTAAATAAAACATTATATACCTTTTTTGTAGATAATGGATATAATTCATGTTTTAGTTGCTGTCATCTCCACATACGATATCAACATTTTTTACATTCAAACATGCATTTTCTTTGTCTTTAATCATTGTATGCTCTTCAGGATAACTAGCAGGCTAACCAGCTAGTACTGTGAGACATCTGCTACTAATGAACAAAACATTTACTGAAGTTTTTAGCATTTATCTAAAAAAATCTATTACACTATAGTTTATAATATATAAAGTGTAGCACACTCACAGATAGATTAATCTGATTTTTAATATTCAACTTGATTAAAATGTATTTTTTATCACATAAAATTCAACTGTCAATCTATTCCACTTGAATTGTTTTTGAGCCTTCAATTATGACGATTTTTGTCAGATACTCATTGTTCCATTTAGCATTTCTCTGTATTGTTTTATCGGTGGGTCGCAAACTATCTTTATTGGTGCTATTTTCCTCCTACCCCACAGGTTTCATTGGAAGGGTAAAGCAGCGTTGAGTGGGCGATGCCCAACGTTGAGCATTGCCCACATTAGGCTCCGCCCCCATTGCACACTGCATTGAGGGGCTTCTCGCTCCTAAGACTAGCTAAAAATAGGTCTTTGATGTCTAAAACTCTGACTAAAACTTACTTAAAATTTCATCAAGGAGACTAAACAAGACTGAAATATAATTCAGTTTTTGTCTGACATTTGAAATCCATGATGTTTCTCCATTGTAGATAAATCCGTCAAAACACCGCATATCTGTAGCTCTCGTAGCATCCACCATTTTCACGTTGTTAGATCAAGCCAGCAAGGGGAGCTCAAAGGATGATGGGTTGGTGCGCAAGGGCTGATAGTAACTGTGGTTTCCACTTTCCTTCACTCTGCTCCACTTAAAAAAAACAACACTTTTTTTTAGCCCTGAAGACCCATTGTTTGAGACGTGACATGTTTACGACCATATTAAGCTGCTTCTGTCAACGCGATATTAACAATTCTGTTACATCTGTACTAAAATGTGACTAAAAGTAATGAACATTTTCATTTCCAGACTAAGACTGAAATTAGAAATAGTTGTCAAAATAAACACTGCTGCAATGAAAGAGAAAAAGAGATGACGGCAAGTTCAAGGCTTAAACCTGAAATAAGGGGGTGGGGCAATGACTATGACGGGACTATGACAGGACAAAGTCTAAGAGCCCAATTTGAACTTGAACATTTTTGATGAGTTGACTTTGATAAATAGTGTTAAATGGAAGTTTTGATGCTGTTTATCATAAATCTTTCAGTTAAGATCAGGACCTAGATCAGGCTGGTCAGGAGAGAATCAACCTCTAAAGAGGGATTGATTATATCATTCTTTATTGCATAAATGGGGAAGGCTGAGTTGATTCACAGGCAGGCATATTATAGAGGGCCTGCCTCATCTGCTGCTCTCTGTTGCTAAGTTACCCATGAATGACATTACTGAGACCATCATATATGGTCTATACATAACAGCCATAGAGTGTTTAAGTGATGGACGTTGCCAGCATCATCCATTTGTTGCTTAACTTCTACCTGAGGTTTGCGATTAGCTGTGATGCTTCTCTGGAGCCAGAGGTGACCTTATTTAGAGAAGAGGGTGGAGTCTGGCAGCAGGAAGTTATCAAAGCAAAACTATCAATGATGAATCACAGGCTGAATCACCAACTGTTGACTGAGTTACTGTTCCCTCAGTGAGTGGCATAGAATGTGTACTTATAGTAGTGTGAGCTGACCGCAATCATTTATTCATCAGACTAAGAAAGAGCTTGTTACACCTGTTCCTGACCCCCGGTGAGAGAGTGGTACATGATGCAAATGTACCACGTACCTCTATTTCCTGACTGTATTCTTCACTGTAAACTTTTCACAGAAAATACAACAATTCTGACTTCTTTTTTCTTGGCTTTGAAACTCAAACATATGTAGTACTGGTGTGGCCAATATGAGGCAGCACAATAATTAAAACAAAAATAAAAATAGAGAGGAATTGATGAGTGTATTTCATGGATAACAGCTGTTTAATTTGAACTGAGAAATCCAAAATCAAAAAACAAATTGTTTCCAGGGAGTCTTAAATGAAAAACAAAAAATGATCCATTTTCTTGTTTTCTTTTCTTACTTGTTTTCCAAAAGAATGGAATAAAAAAAAATACAGTTTGTTTATAATCTGTGGTGATATTACATTTTGTTTTCCTCTATATGTGACTAGATGAAAAATAAATGAAAATCAAAGTGTTTCGTGAAATTTTATATGTCTCTTGGAAAATAAAAACAGGAAATGAAAAAGAGTTTATGTTTTCCATCTTTGGATTCTCAGTTTAATATGAACAAACTTTTTTTCTATTTCCCTTTGTTTTTCAAAAGAAATGAAAGAAAATAAATGTTTTTTTTCATCATATTGTTTAGTGTTCAAAATAAAAAGGAAGATCAAAGAATGGTCTGCTGATATAACATTCTTTTTACCTGTTCGTGTGCCACGCTTCAGGTGTTGGGAAAAAGGATGTTGCATCATCAGCGTTCCATTCTTTGAACTTTCTTTTTTTATCAGAACACTAAAACAATAAGATGAAAAACAAACTGTTTCCATTTTACCATTTCTTTTGGAAAATACAAATTAACAGTAACAACATTTTCCATCTTTGGATTCTCAGTTTAATACAAACAAATTTTTGCCTTTTTTCTTTGTTTTTTCACCAATGGAAATGTGAAAAAAAAAAAACTGTTTTTACAAAAAACTTTGTTTTTGTGTTCTTATCAATAAAGGAAGATCAATGAAATATTTTTAATTCTTTTCTATGTGTAACCCACTGCAGGTGTTGTGAAAAAGAATGTTACATCACAGGTCTTTGATCTCCCTGTTTTTGATTAGAACAAAAAAAAGGTGAAAAACAAAACATTGTCCTAAGAGGGAGTATTTGTCACTGCACAAAAAATAATAATGCATGAAAATCAATGTTGCTGCTAATCACTGACATAGCTGAGGCTGTAATAATCCAAAATTTAAAAAAATCTACTTTTCATGTAGTATATTGAAAACAATTCATATTTTCTATTTTTTTCCATTTGAAAACATGGGGCCATCATGACAAAACCCTGGCATTTAAAGGGTTAAAATCTTAAGAAATTCAATAATATTTTAAATCAATATTTAGGCCAGATGTTGCTGAAAAAAATGAGCTCCATGAAAGCAGAATAAAATATAAATGTATATATATATATATATATTTTTTTTTTTTATTAGCGACAATAAAGGTCCCAGAGGGTTAATAGGAACAGTGTTTTCCTTTTTTTATCATTTTTTTTCCTTATAATTTTTTTTTTTTTTTTTTTTTTTTTTTTTACTGTTTTTGTTTTTGGGTTGTAATCAAAAATAGTGACAATATGAACAAAAAATAGGTGAAAAACAAAACCATTGTCATTTTTCATTTCTTTTCTAAAACAGAAAGCAGACATGATAACCAGTTTAATTTTCCTTTTCCATTTTTTGATTCTTACTTTAATAGGACCAGTGTTTTTCTTTTTCTCTTTCTCTCTGGTAAAATATATGTTACTTTTTAAAATCTTTTTATTTGTTCTAATCAAAGAAGGAAGATCAAGGAATAGACCTTCATTAACGTCACATTCTTTTCCCTGTATGTGTGACCCTCTGCAGGTGTTGTGAAAAAGAATGTGACATCACAGGTCTTTGATCTCCCTATTTTTTGATTAGAACAAAAAAGGGTGAAAAACAAACCACTGTCATTTTTCAGTTCTTTTCAAATACAGAAAGCAGACATAATTACCAGTCTGTTTTTCTTCTTCCTTTTTTTGATTTGTACTTTAACTCATTGAGTGCCGTTGACGTATATATACGTATAGGGCTGGCACTCAGTGAGTTAATAGGAACACTGTTTTTCTTTTTCTCTTTTTTGACCAATAGAAATGGTAAAATATAGATTTTTTTTTTAAATCTTTTTTTATTTGTTCTAATCAAAGAAGGAAGATCAAGGCCTGGACCATTTGTAACATAATATTCTTTTCCCTGTATATGTGACCCTCTGCAGGTGTTGTGTAAAAGAATGTTGCATCACAGGTCTTTGATCTCTCTATTTTGATTAGAACAAAGAAAGGGTAAAAACAAACCATCATTATTTTTCAACAACAGAAACCAGACATGATAACCAGTTTGTTTTTCTTTTTCCATTTTTTTTCATTGTTAGTTTAGTAGGAACAGTGTTTTTCCTTTTCTTGTCCCCCCAAGAAACTGAGCCTTTGTAATGTAACATTCTTTTCCCTGTATGTGTGCCCCTTGGCAGGTGTTGTGAAAAAGAATGTGACATCACAGGTCTTTGATCTCCCTTTTTAGATTAGAACAAAAAAGGGTGAAAAACAAACCATTATCATTTTTCATTTCTTTTCTAAAACAGAAAGCAGACATGATAACCAGTTTGTTTTTCTTTTTCCATTTTTTGATTCTCAGTTTAATATGAAGTGTCTGAAAGAGCCAGGGGCACATTACTTCATGTTTTTTTCTCCTATTTTTTAAAACAGTGATTAGAAAATAGCTTGTTTCTTAACTTTGTTTTTCTCATTTTGAAGTAAAAGTCTGTTGGCTGTGAGTTCCTCTGAGCTGAATCACTGGCAGTTATTTACATTTTTGTTTAAGACCGCTATAATGTAAACAATGATTCAAGGAGACAATAGCCTGTGTCTTAAATGTAAGGGTTGCACTTTTTGAAACCTGGATCCTGTGCTGTGAAGTTACCTAACCGGAGGCTAAAAGTATGTGTGGTCATGATGATTCGGGTCACAGTAGGTCTCCCTGTCACCTCAAGTGTTTATTCTACTGCTGTGTCCTTGAGCAAGGTACCACAACCTTTAACAGCTCAGAAGGCGTCACATCATTAAACTGACACTGAGCCAGGGCGAGAAAAGAAACCTTGCACTTCCAAAAAAGGGTGAACCTGTGAAAGGCTTTGCTCCTATCGCCTACATGTGGTTAGAGTATGATTCAACCAAGACACAACTACTGAGAAATGAAGACATTGTATGAGAAATAAGGGAATATATTCAGATCCTGTAGAAAAGACCTTTATGCTTTCCTGCACTGGACAGTTTCTTGGCCTCAACACATCAAATGAAGTCATAACTATTAATCTGGTATAAAAATGACACTAAAAGCTTTGGCTAGACAATTTATGTAGGAGTTAAGTCATGTTATATGAATCATTCAGGCCATAAAGTGACATTTCTACCATCACTTTTGAAGATATACTCATGAAATTATTATAGTTAGTCTCTCCAGCTTGGCCAGACTAACTGCTACACGTCAGAATGAACAAACATTCGAACAAAGGCGAGCGGTGAGCTGCCTTCCTCCAGCTGTCGGTTTGGTTTTATGAAATGGTCAGGAAAGAGAAGGAGGGAATGTGCATCGGTACTGCAGTAGCTGCATTTAAATTCAGGCTGCCAAAGTACATGGGCAATCTGTACGAGTCCACTCACACATCACAGCACTTGATTCAAGAGCTTCACAGGCAAGGCAGAATTAACCGTGAGTGTCAGAAGAATAATGCTGCAAAAGAATGATTTTTTGTATCAGTATAAAACGGATCTGTAATGTTTGTAGCTCAGATTTTAAGCTTAAATGTAAATGATGTCTACAGCTCTGCTCAGATGGTCTATAGCCATGTCTTTTTTTAATTGATTCTGAACTTAAGTGTGGTGTTACCGTCCAAGGAAGGTCAGCTTCATCACTGAATAAGTAAGTGAGTGAGGAAGCCACAAACAGGGCCCTTTCAGGTCACATCTATTTCAAATCAGGAGACACTGCTGCAGTGAATCATGCTGGTGGGCTCAGAGAAGAAATCCAACATGAGACATAAAACAGGTTTATGATGCTGATGTTTAACGCATATTTTACACCATATTCACAGGCATGGGGTGTTATATATTCAGGCTTGTTTGTTTTCAGTATAAATTACAGGCCAAAGCCTGGCAGCCTGATATACAGACTCTGGGCTAGAATAC